>NC_086444.1:315661024-315981858 GCF_028390025.1 Pseudophryne corroboree | reverse complement strand
GGAACCATTATCCCAAGGTAAAATTACCTCTTGCACTAGCCAGATTTCTTTGTTTATTGGAGCCACACACTCTGAAAAATTGTCCTTTTGTGTGACTGTCTGTACTTTTGCCCCATTGGTGTTGGGGTTACCCTGGTTAAGGGCCCACAATCCTCAATTTGACTGGGTCTCTGGGGAGATTCTTAGTTGGGGTACTGATTGTTTCAGGAGTTGCTTGAGCCTTCCAGTCAGGCTCTCGCAGCTAAGTTTGCCAGGATTGCCAGGGTGTTATGCAGATTTTGCGGACGTGTTCTCCAAAAAAGTTGCAGAGGTACTACCTCCCCATCGCCCCTATGACTGTGCCATTGATTTGTTGCCAAATGCTAAGCTTCCCAAGAGCAGGTTGTACTCCCTGTCACGTCCTGAGACTCAGGCTATGGCAGAGTACATTCAGGAGAACTTGGCTAAGGGATTTATCAGACCTTCACAGTCTCCAGTTGGGTCGGGGTTCTTCTTCGTGGGTAAAAAGGACGGTTCGTTGCGACCCTGCATCGACTTCAGGGAATTGAACCGTATCACGATTAAAAACTCATACCCACTGCCTCTCATTTCGGTCTTGTTTGACCAGCTTCGTACTGCCACAATTTTTTCTAAGATTGACCTACGCGGTGCGTACAATCTAATCCGAATAAGAGAGGGGGATGAATGGAAGACTGCCTTTAATACCCACTCAGGGCATTATGAATATTTGGTGATGCCTTTTGGGCTCTGTAATGCCCCGGCAGTCTTCCAGGATTTCATGAATGATGTGCTCAGGGAATATTTGGATAGATTCTTAGTTGTATACTTAGATGACATCCTAATCTTCTCCCATTCCCTGGAGGAACATCGGAAGCATGTACGCTTAGTCCTCCAGAAACTCAGAGACCACCGGCTTGGGGCGAAGCTGGAGAAGTGCGAATTTGAAGTTCAGCAAATCGCATTTCTAGGATATATTATCTCCCCAGAAGGTTTCCAAATGGAGGGTTCCAAGGTACAGGCAGTCCTGGATTGGGTGCAGCCCACTAGTTTGAAGGCGCTTCAGCGTTTCCTGGGCTTTGCGAATTTTTATAGACGATTTATCGCTGGATTTTCGTCTATAGTGGCGCCCTTGGTGGCACTCACTAAGAAAGGGGCGGATGTTGCTCACTGGTCTTGTGAGGCTAAAGCGGCTTTTGCCCGTCTCAAAAGGGCATTTGTTTCGGCCAAGGTGCTGCGACACCCAGATCCAGAGCGTCCTTTTGTGGTGGAGGTGGATGCCTCTGAGATGGGTATTGGGGCAGTGCTTTCTCAGATGGGAGTGTCTGATAATCGCCTTCATCCCTGTGCTTACTTTTCCCGTAAATTTTCGCCTGCCGAGATGAATTATGACGTGGGTAACCGGGAATTGTTGGCTATTAAGGATGCACTCGAGGAGTGGAGACACTGGCTTGAGGGGGCTAAGTTTGTGGTCTCAATTCTCACTGACCATAAGAATCTGGCATATTTAGAGTCAGCGAAGCGTCTCAATGCCAGGCAGGCACGATGGGCTTTGTTTTTTGCTCGCTTTAACTTTTTGATAACATATCGCCCTGGGTCAAAAAACATCAAGGCTGATGCGCTCTCGCGGAGTTTTGCTCCAATCCAGGAGACCACCGAGGAGCCGTTGCCCATTGTTTCCCCATCATGTATTAAAGTGGGCATTACCCAGGACCTCTTATCATTAGTCCTTAGAGCACAGGAGCAGGCTCCTCCAGACCTTCCGGTAGGTCTTTTGTTTGTGCCTCCTAGGTTAAGACAGCGAGTGTTCCTGGAATTCCATGCCAAGAAGTCGGCAGGTCACCCGGGTATTGCCAGAACTCGGGAGTTGCTATCTAGGGCGGTGTGGTGGCCCTCGGTGGCTAAGGATGTGGATCAGTGGGTTCGGGCATGTGACATCTGTGCCCGAAATAAGACTCCTAGAGGGGTTCCTGTTGGCCCATTACATCCACTCTCTATCCCATCTAAGCCATGGACCCACATTTCAATGGATTTTGTGGTGGACTTGCCCAAATCCTCGGGGATGACAGCCATCTGGGTTGTCGTTGACAGGTTTTCGAAGATGGCGCACTTCGTTCCACTGGTTGGGCTGCCATCAGCCAGACGCCTGTCTGAATTATTTATGCTGCATGTTGTGCGTCTCCACGGGTTGCCACTTGATGTGGTCTCTGACCGCGGATCCCAGTTTGTGGCCAAATTCTGGAGGGCATTTTGTTCCGATCTCCAGATTTCTGTCAGCTTGTCGTCAGGCTACCATCCGCAGTCTAATGGGCAGACTGAAAGGGTGAACCAGTCCTTGGAGCAGTTCCTCAGGTGTTATGTCTCCAAGTGTCAGACTGACTGGGTTGCTCATCTGTCCATGGCGGAGTTTGCCTATAACAACGCGGCTCACTCTGCTACAGGGATCTCTCCCTTCCTTTGTGTGTATGGGCATCATCCTAAGGCCAATTCTTTTGACCCCCTGGACTCCACGCCTGGTGGTTCCTCTGTGGTTTCGGTCCTTAGAGGTATTTGGCGGAAAGTGAAGAAAGCCCTTGTGTCTGTGTCATTAGTGACCAAAAGGGTTTTTGATAAGCGGAAAAGACCCTGCAGCTTCAAATTAGAAGACTTCGTCTGGTTGTCTACCAAGAATTTGAAGTTGAGACAGCCATCTCATAAGTTAGGGCCCCGGTTCATCGGCCCTTATAAGATCACCAGGGTTATCAATCCGGTGGCATTTCAGTTAGATCTGCCCCGTTCTTTGGGTATCAATAAAACATTTCATTGTTCCCTTTTAAAACGGGCGATTAGTAATCCTTCTTCCAGTGGAAGACCTTCCCCTCTTCTGATACGTGGCCAGAGGGAGTTTGTTGTTGAAAGGATTCTTGACTCCAAGGTGGTTCGGGGTCGGCTGTCATTTTTGGTGCACTGGAAGGGGTATGGCCCGGAGGAGCGGTCGTGGGTGCGCAGTTGTGATCTTCATGCCCCCAGACTGATACGCTCTTTCTTCTCGCAGTTCCCCGATAAACCCGGTGGTAGGGGTTCTTTGACCCCTCGTCAGAGGGGGGGTACTGTTAGGGTCTCCTGCCCTGTGCTGCCACGTCGTCATGGCAACCGGGAGACAAGTGCTAGTGGAGTAACCTGAGCGCAGCTGATACTCCGGTTCGGGTCTTTTGCTGTGCAGTGGTTATAGGCTCTGTGCACGGCAGGGGATCCGGTGCTGGTTTTTGTGCTCACAGTCTGTGAGGTCTGAGTGGGGCGTGGACAGCACCTGCTTTATAAGGCCTCTTTTCAGGGTAAGCAGATGCTGCTGAATCTCTGTTGGTTAGTCAGTTCATGAAAGTTAGCCAGTACTGTGTAGCTTTGTATTTGTTTGTTGCTTACTGCAAATAGGCCTGGGGATTTGGTATTACACTCTGCCAATCCAGACCTAGCAGTAAGACTGGAGTCAGTCGTTTAGCTTGCTGGGGTTCTGTTATTACTCTGTGAACTTAGCAAGTTTGCGGCTGTATTCGAACACTTGCCTGTCTAATCCTGTCTCACTGTGCTAGGTGTCAGGGGTCAGTTTAGTGGCAGTAAGCTTAAACCTGTGCACTGCAAGTGAGAATCAGGATTGTGGAGGCTCTCCTTGTGTCTATCATTCCATCTCTGACCAAGGAGTTTACTGCCACACCCGTTGGTAACCCTTTAGGGTTTTGCTGTTGCCCTTAGCAACAGCATTTCGGGTTCTCTACGTATTAAAACACAACATCTTGCTTTTTACATCTGAGCAGTTCTAATACAAGGGAGATACCCAGTTCCTTAGCCTCTGGGCTTCTCTGTTCACTGTGTGTGTATTTTGTTACCCTATCACCTTCTGTGTACGTTATGTCATATTCCCCAGTTTGTCTGTGAGTCCATTTGTTTTGCATAACAGTTCAAACACCAGTACATTCCTGCAGACACTGGAGTGCATAACAGTTCTGACACTAGTACTTTCCTGCAGGCACTGGTGTGCATAACAGTGCATGGGATGTAGTGACCAGGGTAGAGGAGAGGAGCTGGCTGTTGGCCGACCGGACAGGGCGGGAGGGAGTATATAGGGAGAGGAGGTTAGAGATGTAGGGAGCAGTGGAGTTAAAGAGGGTCTTGTATGTGAGAGTGATGGATGGGGGAAAGGTGATGAGTTTGAAAGATGAAGATTTGTACCAATGCATTACGAACAATGTGACTCCAAGTTATTGGTTTCACTGCAAAGTCACTTGCTCTGTCAATACTTTATAAAATTTAATTAAAGTATAATATTCATCCCAAATGTATATGACATGTAATACTTGAGATATAGAAGTATAATAATGACCTCTGAGTTATAATAAACACAATACTAACCCCTGAGCTAAGTTAAATACTGATCACTGAAACATAATTTTGATACATGGGGTATAAACACGTATAATACGGATACCTGTGGTTTCTTTTGTAGCTGTTCTTCCAGAGCTGCTGACATCTGTGTCTGCCAGTTCATCACACATTGCTCAAGTCTTTCCACAGCAGCTTCATCAGCTGCTAGAACAGCAGGTTCAACATCAAGATTGACCTCTGGCATCTCTAACTTAATTTCTCCTAAAGTTGAAATGCAAACAGAGAGAATATACAAGTATAAGAATCCTTTGACCAGGTATGCAGAATAGATACTCTATAAAGGTTTTTTTGTATTAGTAAATGGTTAGAACAGTGGTTCTCAAACTGTGTGCCATGAGGCTCCACAGGGGTGCCTTGGGTTGGTGGTCCAGGACCAAATCAAATTATTTATAGTCAAACTGATCGGCAAAACCAGTGCTAGCGGATGCCAATCATAGCACATGTGGATAGTCAGAAGCAAAATGTTTTTTTTCAAATTTATCAATAAAAAACTATTATCCTAGGGGTGCCATGAAAAAAAATTCTGACACTCTAGGGCGCAGTTATTGAAGAAAGTTTGGGAACCACTGGGCTAGAACCATCCCCAGGGGTGAGATAGTTTATGTGAAGCTGAATCAGTTACAAGGAAAGCCCTGGTATTTATTGTCTATTTGTAGCTGCGGTTTATTGTAAGTCATGGTCACCTAACCTAGCAAAGGCTCACTTCTTATCATTGTATTTACTGAAAAAAAATATCAGAAAGCATAGCCTACAGTAACCATAATCGATAGTAAGTGCTTTGTCTCGTATATGTTGTGGCATCTTTGTGAAGAGGTCCATTTTTCACATGTCTCTTTGAATGGAGTTATCATACTGTATGTAATACAATTAATTAAACTGTCCCTCTATAAAGTGATCTACATTTTCTCTGTTTCATTTAAAATATAAAATATATAATAGAAAGATTTACCATTTAATCTACTCAGTAAAACTTTTACATTTATAACGTAATGATAAAAAATATATATGTCCACATTAAATGGAAAAGAATTTTAAAAATACTTTACGGTCTGCTCATTTTACATAGTGATTTGTAAATGCTGTAAAAAGCAGGATGGAATTCTGTACATACCCTACAAAATGATATACAAAAAAAAAATTAAATGAAAGAAATACATATAGCAAAAAATAACTCTTAATAGGGGTGTAGCAGTCCCACAGCTCCATTTTTATAACACCTGTCAAAAATACTTCAATGAAAATGTGAATCACCAAGCAGCTGTGTCACACCATGAAAAAAATGTAATGACCGCCCACTATTGGAATCGAAGAGCACGAACAACACTTCTGACCTAAAACCAATGCCAAGTGTTTAAAAAGGATGACAACTTCACTTAACATTTAAATCTGCCAAATGCCATAAAGGGTATATAGGTGAGCAATTATACTGAACATGCTGCTACTTAATTAAACCTTTTGAAAAACTTACCCTCTAGCTGCTGAATTGTTTGCTGAATATGGTTCAAGAACTTCTGCATATTCATTAGGAATTCATCTCTAATTAGTTGAATGCTTATCCGTTCTGCAGCTGGTTGTTCCAACTTTGTGGAGTCTTTTTCAGTTGAATCTTCAGAAGAACCTGGTGGCCGACCAGGATCCTCTTGAAGGGAACCATCTCCGCTTTTGTGGTGATTGTAAGACAACAGAGGCATAAAAACCTAACAAAAACAAACAATGTATAACCAGAAATATATATATTTTTTTAAATCACCCTCTGCCCCCCTTGGTTTTCGCGGTTGCGATAGAACCTCTGCTGAATACATTAGAACCAATTCTGAGATAACAGGCCCAATTCTATTTGAACATCCTTACAAAATCTGCCTCTTCGCAGATGATGTACTGCTGACTCTCACGAATCCTGTTTCTTTCCTCCAGAAACTGCATGATTTGGTAAAGAATACTCTTCCGTATCATTTTAAAAAGTTGAATTGCTCTAAGACGGAAGTACTCCCCATCAATTTCCATCCAGTTTACTTGACTCACTGAAATCCGGTTATAATTATGCCTGGCAAGATAGAAGCCTTAAATATCTGGGAATCTAGCTCTCCCCAAAAGTTTCGGGTTTAATCTCCTGCAATTATCCCCCCTTATTAAACAAGTTTTCTTGTTTGATGAATGATTGTATGATGCAAAATGTCTCATGGTTAGGCCGTATAGCAGCCCTGAAAATGGTTCTACTCCTCAAATTGTTATATTTATTTAGAGCCATCCCTATTTTATGACCTAACTCTCTACTTGCTAAATTTTATAAGGTGCTGGTGAGATATATTTGTTAGGGGAAGAAACCAAGACTAGCACGTCATACATTAGCTCTTCCCAAATTGCAAGGGGGCTTATCTTTTCCAGATCTACCGTTTGGATGGAGACAGATAACCCTAAAGCATGGGTCCAACTTGAGCGCGGACTTACAGTATCTCCCCTTTCCCCCTGTTAGATATTCTATGGTTACCCTTTACGGAAGGAAAACACGTGGAGGCCCTATCCATTTCAATGCAGGCATCCCGTAAGGCTTGGTCAGTCCTGGTGCACAAAACCGAGGAGTTCTCCCTCCCTTCTGTGAAGCTCTCACTAAAAAGGTTTGGCGTGCTTGATTCCAAATTTAACCTTTGATTCTTGGTTACCCCAGGGCATCGTGAAGTTTCATGATATAATAGATTTGGGTACCCTGTTGTCATATACTCAAATTCAATCTAAGTTCTTCATTTCACACAGAGATTTCTATAAATATCTCCAGTTAAGACACTGGTTAAGGAGTGTATCACCACCCTCTCATAAATTGTCCTTTATCCCTAGATATTTATTTGATCTGATTGCTAAAGCAAAAAGTAGAGGTGCTATATTTAGATGGTACTCTCTTTTTTGATTACCTCAAAAACAACTACAAAATTCTCCTTGCTTTGCAAATGGGAAATTTACCTGGCCTGGACCATATCAGAGAACGAATGGCGGCCAGTATTCCATACTTGTTTCACTCTGTCTAAATGCATATCCCATAAAGAACAATTTTATAAAATTCTGCATAGACAAAATTTAACACCCGCTCTCCTTCACTGCATGTGGCCCTAATGAATGTTAGCGTAATTGTGGAAGGGTGGGCACCCTCTATCATATATTTTGGTCTTGTCTTCTGATTAAAAATTTTTGGAACCAGATTTTCTTGCTCATTTCAACGGTACTGGAACTTCCGCTACCTCCTAACCCAAAATAAGCATTGATACACTTGCTACCAGAAATTATTTCTCCCTCGGTCAGATATGTAATGGGTCATATATTAGCCTCTGCAAAGCTTCTCCTGGCACGAAACTGGCGTACACATTTAATTCCTGCATTTATCAAAGTTGAAATCGCTTTGCAAGTTGAAACGGCAGGTACCCCTTACTCTAGATCCTTTGCAAGGGCTTCCCCCCTAACAAAATGGTCTGCTTGGAGCAATTACAAAATACAACAATCCCTCTAAATATTAGCTACAGGGGGGGCTCAATGTCCGTGTAAATTTGTTGGCTTGTATAAGGTACTTCATTTACAATTTTTAAAGACCCCCCACAGGCTGAATCTTATCTTCTTTCTAATCAAAGAATACTGTGTTTTCTTCAATATTGTCATAACGGTTCATTCTCTTTTCGATGCATTGAATGTACCTGCTCCATTACCCTTCCCTTTTCCCTCCCCCATTTTTTTCTGCATTCTTTTCCCCATCCTATGTTTGTGTAACCATTGACAAATACTAATAAAAATTGTAATTTAAAAAAAAAAAATCTCACTATTTATACGTCAAACATAACTGTAAAGTCTTAAATAACAATCTGCTACCATTCATGAATCAAAAGGCAGCTGGCATGTTGAAGAGACTATATAGTAAGCATATATATGGACGTTACACTCACTTTTTTTAAACCTAATCATTTTAGCCATAGGATATTGTGGGTGGTGCCAATAATTTGATAAAACGGCGTACAAAAAGTCCAATGAAAATTTAAAAAAAAGAAATATTTTATTTAATCAACAATGACAACATTTCACCACCCCCATAGGGAACGATGGGAAAATGTTACTTTAATGAATGCATTTGACACCGTCCTTACCAAAAGGACTTTCTTTCTAATAGACACCTATCCAACTCCCCATTGTGAAGCCCCCTTGTGCAAATAGAAACAAGGGTAACATAATGAGGTCAAGCAACCTTGGATCAGTAAAGCTGGCATTATTAACACGTCCAGATCTTTATAAAGCTTCAGAATCCAACTCAATAATTTACAATGATTTCTAGACCTGTATGACACATGTATCAGTGTTCATTGTATTTCTACTCTACCTGGGAAAAGACTTGTTTAAGCATTAACAGCGGATGTCCATTCAAGATTCCATACTCCAAGAACATCGGCATAACATCACAGGCCTCCTGCGTATCACTGGGTTCTAGAATAGTTTCTACACAGAAAAGAACATCATTAACATCTGACCACAGATACAATAATATTAATAAAATGACTAGTTTCAGCAAAGTTGAAATCATATCCCCGATTCATAAACATGACCATATACTGATTAGCGTCTGTCTATTTTTCTGCCTGGAGCAGCAAGTGAAATAGCGTCATCCTACTGTATATACCAGAGGTTCTCAAACTATTGTGCTCTACGGCCCCCTGTGACAATATAATTTTTTTACAGAACATCAGCAGTTACCGTAGAATAGTTCCCTTGGGAAAATCACCACAATATAAAAAATAAGAATTTACTTACCGATAATTCTATTTCTCGGAGTCCGTAGTGGATGCTGGGGTTCCTGAAAGGACCATGGGGAATAGCGGCTCCGCAGGAGACAGGGCACAAAAGTAAAGCTTTCCGATCAGGTGGTGTGCACTGGCTCCTCCCCCTATGACCCTCCTCCAAGCCAGTTAGGTACTGTGCCCGGACGAGCGTACACAATAAGGGAGGAATTTTGAATCCCGGGTAAGACTCATACCAGCCACACCAATCACACCGTACAACTTGTGATCTAAACCCAGTTAACAGTATGATAACAGCGGAGCCTCTGAAAAGATGGCTCACAACAATAATAACCCGATTTTTGTAACTATGTACAAGTATTGCAGATAATCCGCACTTGGGATGGGCGCCCAGCATCCACTACGGACTCCGAGAAATAGAATTATCGGTAAGTAAATTCTTATTTTCTCTATCGTCCTAGTGGATGCTGGGGTTCCTGAAAGGACCATGGGGATTATACCAAAGCTCCCAAACGGGCGGGAGAGTGCGGATGACTCTGCAGCACCGAATGAGAGAACTCCAGGTCCTCCTTAGCCAGGGTATCAAATTTGTAGAATTTAGCAAACGTGTTTGCCCCTGACCAAGTAGCTGCTCGGCAAAGTTGTAAAGCCGAGACCCCTCGGGCAGCCGCCCAAGATGAGCCCACCTTCCTTGTGGAATGGGCATTTACATATTTTGGCTGTGGCAGGCCTGCCACAGAATGTGCAAGCTGAATTGTATTACACATCCAACTAGCAATAGTCTGCTTAGAAGCAAGAGCACCCAGTTTGTTGGGTGCATACAGGATAACAGCAAGTCAGTTTTCCTGACTCCAGCCGTCCTGGAACATATTGTCAGGGCCCTGACAACATCTAGCAACTTGGAGTCCTCCAAGTCCCTAGTAGGTGCAAGGCACCACAATAAGCTGGTTCAGGTAAAACACTGACACCACCTTAGGGAGAGAACTGGGGACGAGTCCGCAGCTCTGCCCTGTCCGAATGGACAAACAGATATGGGCTTTTTTGAGAAAAAACCACCAATTTGACACTCGCCTGGTCCAGGCCAGGGCCAAGAGCATGGTCACTTTTCCTGTGAGATGCTTCAAATCCACAGATTTGACTGGTTTTAAACCAATGTGATTTGAGGAATCCCAGAACTACGTTGAGATCCCACAGTGACACTGGAGGCACAAAAGGGGGTTGTATATGCAATACTCCCTTGACAACTTCTGGACTTCAGGAACTGAAGCCAATTCTTTCTGGAAGAAAATCGACAGGGCCGAAATTTGAACCTTAATGGACCCCAATTTGAGGCCCATAGACACTCCTGTTTGCAGGAAATGCAGGAAACGACCGAGTTGAAATTTCTTTGTGGGGCCTTCCTGGCCTCACACCACGCAACATATTTTCGCCACATGTGGTGATAATGTTGTGCGGTCACCTCCTTTCTGGCTTTGACCAGGGTAGGAATGACCTCTTCCGGAATGCCTTTTTCCCTTAGGATCCGGCTTTCCACCGCCATGCCGACAAACGCAGCTGCGGTAAGTCTTGGAACAGACATGGTACTTGCTGAAGCAAGTCCCTTCTTAGCGGCAGAGGCCATAAGACCTCTGTAAGCATCTCTTGAAGTTCCGGGTACCAAGTCCTTCTTGGCCAATCCGGAGCCATGAGTATAGTTCTTACTCCTCTACGTCTTATAATTCTCAGCACCTTAGGTATGAGAAGCAGAGGAGGGAACACATACACCGACTGGTACACCCACGGTGTTACCAGAACGTCCACAGCTATTGCCTGAGGGTCTCTTGACCTGGCGCAATACCTGTCCCGTTTTTTGTTCAGACGGGACGCCATCATGTCCACCTTTGGTATTTCCCAACGGTTTACAATCATGTGGAAAAAACTTCCCGATGAAGTTTCCACTCTCCCGGGTGGAGGTCGTGCCTGCTGAGGAAGTCTGCTTCCCAGTTTCCATTCCCGGGATGAAACACTGCTGACAGTGCTATCACATGATTTTCCGCCCAGCGAAAAGTCCTTGCAGTTTTTGCCATTGCCCTCCTGCTTCTTGTGTCGCCCTGTCTGTTTACGTGGGCGACTGCCGTGATGTTTTTCCCACTGGATAAATACCGGCTGACCCTGAAGCAGAGGTCTTGCTAAGCTTAGAGCATTATAAATTTACCCTTAGCTCCAGTATATTTATGTGGAGAAAAGTCTCCAGACTTGATCACACTCCCTGGAAATTTTTTCCCTGTGTGACTGCTCCCCAGCCTCTCGGGCTGGGCTCCGTGGTCACCAGCATCCAATCCTGAATGCCGAATCTGCGGCCCTCTAGAAGATGAGCACTCTATAACCACCACAGGAGAGACACCCTTGTCCTTGGATATAGGGTTATCCGCTGATGCATCTGAAGATGCGATCCGGGCCATTTGTCCAGCAGATCCCACTGAAAAGTTCTTGCGTGAAATCTGCCGAATGGAATTGCTTCGTAGGAAGCCACCATTTTTACCAGGACCCTTGTGCAATGATGCACTGTTTTTAGGAGGTTCCTGACTAACTCGGATAACTCCCTGGCTTTCTCTTCCGGGAGAAACACCTTTTTCTGGACTGTGTCCAGAATCATCCCTAGGCACAGCAGACGTGTCGTCGGATCAGCTGCGATTTTGGAATATTTAGAATCCACCCGTGCTGTTGTAGCAGTATCCGAGATAGTGCTACTCCGACCTCCAACTGTTCCCTGGACTATGCCCTTATCAGGAAATCGTCCAAGTAAGGGATACTTAAGACGCCTTTTCTTCGAAGAAGAATCATCATTTCGGCCATTACCTTGGTAAAGACCCGGGGTGCCGTGGACAATCCAAACGGCAGCGTCTGAAACTGACAGTGACAGTTCTGCACCACGAACCTGAGGTACCCTTAGTGAGAAGGGCAAATTTGGGACATAGAGGTAAGCATCCCTGATGTCCCGGGACACTATATAGTCCTCTTCTTCCTGGTTCGTTATCACTGCTCTGAGTGACTCCATCTTGATTTGAACCTTTGTAAGTGTTCAAAAAAATTTTTTAGAATAAGTCTCACCTAGCCTTCTGGCTTCAGTACCACAATATAGTGTGGAATAATACCCCTTTTCTTGTAGTAGGAGGGGTAATTTAGTTATCACCTGCTGGGAATACAGCTTGTGAATTTTTTTCCATACTGCCTCCTTGTCGGAGGGAGACCTTGGTAAAGCAGACTTCAGGAGCCTGCGAAGGGGAAACGTCTCGACCTTCCAATCTGTACCCCTGGGATACTACTTGTAGGATCCCGGGGTCCTGTACGGTCTCAGCGCCATGCTGAGAACTTGTCAGAAGCGGTGGAACGCTTCTGTTCCTGGGAATGGGCTGCCTGCTGCAGTCTTCTTCCCTTTCCTCTATCCCTGGGCAGATATGATCTTATAGGGACGAGAGGACTGAGGCTGAAAAGACGGTGTCTTTTTCTGCAGAGATGTGACTTAGGGTAAAAAACGGTGGATTTTCCAGCAGTTGCCGTGGCCACCAGGTCCGATGGACCGACCCCAAATAACTCCTCTTCCTTTATACGGCAATACACCTTTGTGCCGTTTGGAATCTGCATCACCTGACCACTGTCGTGTCCATAACATCTTTTGGCAGTTATGGACATCGCATTTACTCATGATGCCAGAGTGCAAATATCCCTCTGTGCATCTCGCATATATAGAAATGCATCCTTTAAATGCTCTATAGTCAATAAAATACTGTCCCTGTCAAGGGTATCAATATTTTTAGTCAGGGAATCCGACCAAGCCACCCCAGCTCTGCACATCCAGGCTGAGGCGATCGCTGGTCGCAGTATAACACCAGTATGTGTGTATATACTTTTTATGATATTTTTCCAGCCTCCTGTCAGCTGGTCCTTGAGGACGGCCCTATCTATAGACGGTACCGCCACTTGTTTTGATAAGCGTGTGAGCGCCTTATCCACCTTAAGGGGTGTTTCCCAACGCGCCCTAACTTCTGGCGGGAAAGGGTATACCGCCCATAATTTTCTATCGGGGGGAACCCACGCATCATCACACACTTTATTTAATTTATCTGATTCAGGAAAAACTATGGTAGTTTTTTCACATCCCACATAATACCCTCTTTTGTGGTACTTGTAGTATCAGAAATATGTAACACCTCCTTCATTGCCTTTAACATGTGGCCCTAATAAGGAATACGTTTGTTTATTCACCGTCGACACTGGATTCAGTGTCCCTGTCTGTGTCTGTGTCGACCGACTAAAGTAAACGGGCGTTTTAAAACCCCTGACGGTGTTTTTGAGACGTCTGGACCGGTACTAATTGTTTGTCGGCCGTCTCATGTCGTCAACCGACCTTGCAGCGTGTTGACATTATCACGTAATTTCCTAAATAAGCCATCCATTCCGGTGTCGACTCCCTAGAGAGTGACATCACCATTACAGGCAATTGCTCCGCCTCCTCACCAACATCGTCCTCCTACATGTCGACACAACGTACCGACACACAGCACACACACAGGGAATGCTCTGATAGAGGACAGGACCCACTAGCCCTTTGGAGAGACAGAGGGAGAGTTTGCCAGCACACACCAAAAACGCTATAATTATATAGGGACAACCTTATATAAGTGTTTTCCCTTATAGCATCTTAATATATAAGCATATCGCCAAATTAGTGCCCCCCCTCTCTGTTTTAACCCTGTTTCTGTAGTGCAGTGCAGGGGAGAGCCTGGGAGCCTTCCCTCCAGCCTTTCTGTGAGGGAAAATGGCGCTGTGTGCTGAGGAGATAGGCCCCGCCCCTTTTTCGGCGGCCTCGTCTCCCGCTCTTAACGGATTCTGGCAGGGGTTAAATATCTCCATATAGCCTCCGGAGGCTATATGTGAGGTATTTTTAGCCAAAATAGGTATTCATTTGCCTCCCAGGGCGCCCCCCTCCCAGCGCCCTGCACCCTCAGTGACTGCCGTGTGAAGTGTGATGAGAGGAAAATGGCGCACAGCTGCAGTGCTGTGCGCTACCTTTAGAAGACTGAGGAGTCTTCTGCCGCCGATTCTGGACCTCTTCTTACTTCAGCATCTGCAAGGGGGCCGGCGGCAAGGCTCCGGTGACCATCCAGGCTGTACCTGTGATCGTCCCTCTGGAGCTGATGTCCAGTAGCCAAGAAGCCAATCCATCCTGCACGCAGGTGAGTTCACTTCTTCTCCCCTCTGTCCCTCGTTGCAGTGATCCTGTTGCCAGCAGGACTCACTGTAAAGTAAAAAACCTAAGCTAAACTTTCTCTAAGCAGCTCTTTAGGAGAGCCACCTAGAATTGCACCCTTCTCCGCCGGGCACAAAAATCTAACTGGCTTGGAGGAGGGTCATAGGGGGAGGAGCCAGTGCACACCACCTGATCGGAAAGCTTTACTTTTGTGCCCTGTCTCCTGCGGAGCCGCTATTCCCCATGGTCCTTTCAGGAACCCCAGCATCCACTAGGACGATAGAGAAATAGCTATTTATCAACACTGATCTAGGACATCTAGTAAGGTTGATAAGTAGCTCGCTTTTATTTTGATGGTATTATCACTTTTCTCACTGAATGACTGGACAAATGGCAATTATATACCAGCAGACCCCACCATTTGCCACTTTGATACCATCAGATATCCTCACATGCCACGTACATGCCTTAACACATCTGCCACATACCCCTTACCTACCATCAGACATCCCCCACACGTCTCTTATATTCCTTCACACATCACATGTCTCTTACATACAATCACACATTGTACATGCCATTAGACTTCCTCCTTATATATCATCACACATCCTTTATGCGACTTTGATATGGCAGCAGATCCTCGCACATGCCATCATATGCACATCAGACCACTCCAACATTCACCTTACATGCCATTACACCCCAGCCCAACACATGACATCAGATCTTAAAAAACAGTATATACGGGGGGCGTGGCCTGGAGGCTGAACCGAGAGGAAGCACGGACAGTGAGCTCCACTGTCTCTGAGGGAATAAAACCCCTATATTCTTCCCCCTGTTCCGTAGGAGCCCTCTGAATTCAGCCCCTGTGACTGTGAGAACCCCCCACTGCGGTGGACTAGAGCTGCGGAATCGGGGAGCCGGTATACTGGCTCCCGCGGATTGCGGCCTATCCACCACTCTGAAGCCAGGGCCTAAATTTTGAACTTAACGCTGCCGGCCGTGCGGAGCATCAATCCCGGAGGCGTCTCCAGAATACCCTTGCTTGGGTCCCCTGGGACCGGACCCCCTCTTCGGGCTGCTGAGACCGGCTACGTTGCGGGAGAGAGGAGAAACGGACGGGGCGCGAACACTGAAAGCCCGGAGCTCCGGAGGCGGCGGCCACCTTAGGTCTCGGGACCCACGGAGCGACGCGAAGGACGTGAGGCCCGGCGACTCTTACATCTGAAGAGGTGAGCTGCTCCCCTGGCCTAATCCCCTCCACTGAAGCCCGCAATAACCATCGGCGGACGGCCGCCGCCAGCAGCCCTGAGCTAGACGCCGGGGGGGGGACAGTAATATCATATTGGCAGCCTTACCCTGGGGCTGGTCCTCAGTCCCCCTTCAGTTCTGCACGGTATTTACTGACTCCACCTGGATCGCTTATCTGAGTCTCCCTGAGCCACTGATATCCGTAGGCAGTGTGGGGGCCCTAGAGTCACTGATATCTGGAGACCACTGCTGAGAACCTGCTAATTAAGCCACCTGCAGTCGTGCTCTCAGGGATAGCTCCGCATTACACTGAATATCTGCCCACCTGAGACTAAGGGGCTGATCTTTGCGACTGATAACCTCGGATAGGGGCGAAAATTGCTGTTAGATCCCGTGCAAATGATCTGCCCGTGCTGTGCTGAGATGTGATCTTTTCACTCATAATGTCCTTTTAATACCTCCCCGCAACCATTTTAGCTGATACATACCTACACCGTGTCGTTACCCTGCTGGATTGAAGCAAGCTGTACCCCCCTTATACTGTATTAGGCACTTCTCTGTGAAATCAGAAGTCATGCCTCCAAAGAAGCATAAAGCCTCCAAACCGGTCAATCAAGTCGCCTTTTTTAAGCCTTCTCCTTTCCGTAACAAACCTCCAGAAGCTGGAACCCCTGTAGTAGGCTCCTCTCCTCAGACCATGCGGTCCTCTCCTTTGACCTCCGAGCCCCCTTCCAGTGACGCACCCTCTCCAACGCGTCTTGAGGATTCTGAAGCTTTAACAGTAGGCAGTATGAAGCTTTTGCTGCATCAGTTTAAAGACGACGTGACATCTGAGTTTAGAGCCATGTTGAAATCCTGCCAGAGCTCCATTGATGACTTAGGTGAGAGGACAGGCCAGCTGGAAACGAAGATGAGTGAAGTAGTCGGCTCACATAACTCACTGATAGACTCCCATGATACCTTGGAGGGTGAAGTGAATTTACTGCGCGATAAAGTGGCGGATTTGGAAGATCGCTCGCGCAGAAACAAACAATCTTAAACTCAGAGGGGTCCCCGACTCGATCTCTAATAGCAGTCTCCACGATTATACTATGGAGATCTTCAAAAAACTGCTGCCTTCCGCCAGCTCCTCAGATCTTCTATTGGATCGAATTCACCAAATCCCGAAGGCCCGGGGTGCCCCAGAGGGATCGTCTAGAGATGTTCTGATGCGGGTTCACTTTTTCCATATTAAAGAGTCCTTGCTCAAAGCGGCTAGACCCTCCTCTGACACAGCAGAAGCCTTGGGTAATCTTCAATTATATGGAGACTTGTCGCAGTACACTCTCAACAAAAGACGTTCTTTCCACCCGGTTACTACGGTTCTTCGGAAGGCTGGCATTCTTTATAGATGGGGCTTCCCCACTCGTCTGTTGATCTCCAGAGACGGTTCCACTATAGCCATCTCGTCAGCAGGTGAGGGTATGAAGCTTCTACGTAAATGGAATCTGGGGGGAGACCGCGGGCCCAGTTCCCCTGACCACCGACTCCAGCAGGACTGGTCGACGGTTGAGAAGTAGAGGTATACCGCTCACATTTACTTGCCATGAGTGCCCTTACCTGGAATACCGTCCCAGGTCCTGGACGTTAACTGCAGAGACTGTTACATTTAGTGTTTAAGTCGGCTACTGCCATTGTGATTGCTTTCCCTTGTTTTTGTTAGCTATTACATTCTAGTGTGCGCTTACTTATGTGAAGTACAGAGTTCATTTTATGTATTTTTCTTACTGACTGTCTGGTTCGTTAATCTACTTGCACTAGATCTCAAATATTTGACCAGCATTGTGTGTCTCTGCGGTTCTGTGCCTCCAGGCTATGAGTGTTGTATGCCGTGTGGGTGTACATACGCCGAGATATACAATCCTCGGCTGTTTGGTTGCGGGGAGGTTGGCACCAACCTCTCTATTCCATAGTGTGAGGCGCTGGATGTTTTGGCGCCTTACTATGGCCCCATATCTTTATGGGGTCTGTTTCCTTTCTCTCTTTCATAATTCTCTCTTGTCTATCCCTGTTTGTCTCCCCTATGTGTCTTGTCCCGCCAGGGTTCTGTTCCTAGCTATTGGCTTCAGCGGTTGCTATGTTCCCTTAATAATCAGTTATGGTCAGGTTAGTTTCACTAAATGTTAAAGGATTAAATTCCCCACAGAAACGTAAACTAGCGTTGTCCTCCTTCTATAAAATGAAGGCGAATGTGGTTGCGGTTCAAGAAACCCATTTTAGAAAATTGGATCCCCCTAAATTTCACGATAATCGTTTTCCTACTTGCTATATGGCCAATGGTCCTACAAAAAAGGCTGGGGTAGCGATACTCTTTTCCCTGAACTGCACTTTCACACTAGAATCCCAAATAGTAGACCCTGAGGGTCGATATCTCATATTAATAGGGCTATTGGAAAACACTATGGTCACCTTAGTCTCATGCTATGCCCCGAATTCTGGTCAGCTCACTTTCTGTATGAAGCTCTGTTCCTTGATACAAAAGCACACTAATGGGCGGTTATGATCTTGGGGGATTTTAATCTAGTTGTGGACCCTTTACTAGATAGATCTAGTACTACTAGGAGCACCCTGTCGCGAAATCGGAATGCTCGGGACGGGAGGCCTAACCTCCGCCAGTTACTGGGGGAATTCGATCTAAATGATGCATGGAGAACTAAACACCCCACAGAGCGAGATTATTCCTTCTACTCGCATGTTCACTGCTCATACTCCAGGATAGACCTTGCCCTGACGAATAAGGAGACCCTGACGGCCATCCGAGAAATTAACATATTGCCTATGACTTGGTCTGACCATTCCCCGGTATTGGTAGTTTGGGAGCTGGAAGCATGTGGGATCCCCTCAGGGCCCTGGAGACTGGGGAGGTTCTTACTCAATCACCCTGATGCCCTTCTCACTATTCGACGATCTATACAGTTATACCTTGATACTAACAAATCGGAAGATACCTCGATCTTTAATAATTGGTGCTCTCTTAAAGCGGTGATTCGAGGCTCTGCCATCCAGACTGCTGCCAGACTTAAACGCTCTCAACAGGCTGAACGCCTGCTTGCTGATAGGGAGGCTGCCAGACTGGAATTGTTGCATAAAGCGAATCCTCTCAATAAATCTACCCACAAGCTCTTATTGGCCGCCCCGGGAAAGGGTAAACGTTTTCTCACTTAGAGATGTGCAACGCAATATTGCTCTATTAAACCAGAGGTTTTATGCACTCGGTAATAAGGCGGGACGCCTCTTGGCTCGGAAGCTACAGAGTAAACGAGCTAGGGCTAGGATACACTATGTCTGTTCCTCTACGGGATCTAGAGTATCTGACCCCTATGATATTGCAAACACCTTTGCAGAGTATTACTCCCAACTCTACGATTTAAGATCTGACCCGACTACCCCCCAACCCAGAGAGGTGGATATTCAGTCTTTTCTGAAAGAGATTTCCCTCCCGGCGTTGGACTCCGCGGCCTGCCTGTCCCTTAGCTCCCCTTGGACATTAGAAGAACTAGATGCAGCTATCTCTGCTCTCCCGAGAGACAAGGCCCCTGGCCCCGATGGCTTCCCTTCCAATTTCTATAAATCATATAAGAATGACCTGGCCCCCTTACTGCTGTCTGTTTTCAATGAGGCATCGGGCGTGGGGAAGTTTCCCAGAGAAATGCTTGAGGCACAGATAGTTGCCATTCCAAAACCTGGCAAGCCCCCCACGGCAGTCCAAAATTATCGTCCCATAGCTTTGTTGAACACAGACGTCAAGCTTTTTGCAAAGCTAATCGCTAATCGCCTTTCCCCTCTGCTTCCTTCCCTCATAGCTGCTGACCAGGTGGGCTTTGTCCCGGGCAGGCAGGCCCCGGACAACACCCGAAGAGTGTTTAACTTATTAGAACATTGTGATGCACATAAAACGCCCCTTCTTATACTCTCACTCGATGCCGAAAAGGCATTTGATAGACTCCACTGGGGATATCTGAGAGCTGTTCTAGATAAATTTGGGTTTGTTGGGAGGTTCTTGGATTCCATTTTTGCTCTGTACTCTGCCCCCTCTGCAAGGGTGTTTGTCAACGGTTGTTTGTCAGGGGATTTTAATATCTCCAATGGAACTAGACAGGGCTGCCCCCTGTCACCCCTCATATTCGCCTTAGCTATTGAGCCGCTGGCTGAGACCATTAGGTCTGAGCCAACAATTACAGGCCCAGAAATAGGTGGTTTGACTCACAAGATCAGCATATTTGCCGACGACATCTTGCTCTGCTTAACTCGCCCAGATGCCTCACTTACTGCGCTCCATACTATCCTGGACCGATATTCCAGAATTTCATATTACAAGTTAAACACATCCAAAACGGAAGCCCTACCGCTTCACATATCGCCACGTACTGTGACCCTACTTAAGGACCGATACCGATATGCCTGGCAGGTCAGATCCATTAAGTACTTAGGAATTCATGTGGGAGGGATGGGGTGGCCCCCGTCACCCTTCCGGCCTCCCTACGCCTCAGACTGTCCTCCCCGGACCATGGCGGTGGGATATCTAAATGGTATCAGTATATAATTCTCCTCTCTAAACAGGGTAAGATTCCCTCGCAGCTGAAGTGGGAGAGGGATCTCTCCATTGACCTGCGGGAGGAGGAGTGGGACTCCATTTCCTCGAGGTGCTTTGGGATCTCGAGATGCCTTCAGCATTCTGAGATGTACTTTAAATTGTGCCAAAGGGCGTACTTTACTCCACAGCGGCTCCATACCATTTGGCCCTCGGTTTCCCGGCTTTGCTGGAGGAATTGTGGTCACGTGGGTAATATTTTACACATCTTTTGGGAATGCCCCGCTCTGAGGTCGCTGTGGACCGAAGTATTCTCTCTTCTCCGGGAGGTGTTGGGGGTGGAGGTCCCGATGAATCCTATGTTTGCTTTATTTCATTACACATCACCTGACCTATTACGTTGTGATAGATATATTGCTGGCCATATCCTCATATCCACCAAGGCTGCAATTGGACAGCTTTGGAAAACACCAAATGTACCCACTATCCAAGCCATTGTTAACAGCACACATAAACATTTCCTATTTGAAACGGCTGGAGGTATTTATTCTACCTCACCACCGTCAATACTGAACTCTTGGTTGAAATGGAAAGAATTTCGGGAGCGGAGGGGGCTGCCTATGGTTAATACTGGCTCTATAGAATTGTCACAATTACATTCTCCACAACCTGATGCTGCCTGAGTATTATTGCTATATATCAGATATATCATTTGTATTTTATATCTATACTTTATTAGTTGTATTGGGAACATTCCCATTAGTGGAACATGACCCGTATCTATATGATCCCCTGTGTGTGTCACTGTGTTGTCTCTCTTCTTGTCTTACTTTATTTCTTTCTCTATCTGTTGGTATGTTAGTTCTATATTTGTTTATCGCCGGATTTGGCAGTACATGATTAGGACATTGTATACACTGTTGTACTGTCATTGTATCGTTGTATTTCTGCTTGAAATTCAATTCAGTCAACTCCTATTCATGTTGGACTTCACATGTGCTGTTGTATCTGTCCTTGTTTGTTTGTGATCAAATAATAAAAACCATTGTTTAAAAAAAAAAACAGTATATACTGTATGTTAATCAGAATTCTTGCCCATGGTGTTGGAAAGTATTTAAACATCTATTGGGGGAATTCAACTGATATCACCGCAGGATCTCCCGTCTAAAGTGACATTCAACTGATGCTGTTTATTGTGCCCATTAGTGTTGGATTTAGCAGAGTAAAGCAGCTAAACCCAATTAAACTAATGGGAGCAATCGCAAAAAAAAAAAGCGCACTTTGGGGGTAATTCCAAGTTGATCGCAGCAGGAAATTTTTTAGCAGTTGGGCAAAACCATGTGCACTGCAGGGGAGGCAGATATAACATGTTGCAGAGACAGTTAGATTTGGGTGTGGTGTGTTCAATCTGCAATCTAAATTGCAGTGTAAAAATAAAGCAGCCAGTATTTACCCTGCACAGAAACAAAATAACCCACCCAAATCTAACTCTCTCTGCACCTCTGCACATGTTATATCTGCCTCCCCTGCAGTGCACATGGTTTTTCCCAACTGCTAAAAAATTTCCTGCCGCGATCAACTTGGAATTACCCCCTTTTGTGCACCCAAACAGGTCATTTTTTACACATTTCAGGGGAGCTGCAATGTCTCCCTACGGCTCAGTGTGGCCGAACTAAGTAACAATTGAATTGCTCCGTTGGTCAACATCTAGTGGCGGCTGCATGGAGAAAATATTTAATGTACGAGTTGCATGAATTTCAAAAGGCAAATACCGTAATTTCTAAGAATGGCTAGAGCTACTAAAAAGGTAAATACAATCAAAATGTATGTATCAAGAAACTGATAAATAATACAGTTTAAATTAATTTAGTTTATTTTGCTGGCAACACCTCAATGTAGGCACAACCCTGCAACTTGCATACATTTAGAAAAACAGATGCATTACCTTGGGTATTTCGCAGGAAAAATAAAGCACTGAAATCTGCAAACTCTTCAGGGATGCAATTGAATGAAACATAAAGAACAGTGCAGTACACCTTCTGTTTGATTGTTTTCTGAAAATAAAATACAATTTTTAAATAATTCATTAGATAATTGTTGCAAAATTCTGACTTCCTTGCTGTTTCTAGAGAGTAACTTTGTCAATTTTTGTATATTTTTCATTGTTTTATTATTATCTATTATATTAAATATTGTGTGTGAGAAACGTATATATGTTGAATACATGTTTGTATACATTGTAATGTACTGTATTTTGATGGTTTTTTTTATATATTGGTTCAAGCCATGTTAAATAATCCAATGTCAATGACCTTACTATTTACGTTTACTCTCTGTATGCATTTAATACTATATGAGTGTCTCAAATTAACCTTTATATGTCCTTTTTGAGTCAGAAGGGTTTGAAAACATCAAAAATCCTCAAATTTTGGAAAGTGAGCATATAAACACCTGAGCATATAAACACCTAAGGGTGTATTATATTATAATTTGAAAATAGTTTTCCCTGATATAAAAAATAAAATAAAAACCTGATAAATTATTTGGGCAATATTATAAATCGTCAGAGTGAATTATTTTAACAAATATAAGGGCAGGAAGATCCAGGGTTCTAGTGTTGGTAGAGACTTGGCCTAGCATGCATTGACCACAGTAGGTTCTAGTTATCATTTATCTAGTATGGTGAGATACAAACAATGCAATTAATGCTTTGTCCACCAGTCATTCCATTGCCAGTTTTCTGACTGCATAGAAGGCTGCAAGAGCAATAAAACATCCAGTAAAAACTAAAAAGTGCAAAGCAATTTACAACCATCAGCGGGATGTAATGATGTCTGAGATCGCCAGAGGTGTGAGATGCTGCCCGATATTTGACTTTTTCAAAAGGGGCAATCACTATAAAGCATGGTTTTGCCTTGTAAGTAATTGCCCCTTTAAAAAAACATCCAAGATCGGACAGCAATCTGCATCTCCGGTGATCTTGGACACCATTACATCCCGCCACATGTATGTGAAATGAAAAGCTCCATTTAGTTACATTATATCATTTCAAATGTTGCTTACAGTGTGAGAATTGGGGGCAACAGATGTTCCATGAGTTCTTTCTTCAATTGAATCTGAAACACTTTCTGTCTCCAAAATAGTGGAATCCTCTGATTTTCCATTTACTTCTGTAGGTAGAGACCCAATATCTCTGACAGCTGTGCTACCATTGTCTGAATATTGGAAAAAGCACAATATTAGCATTGACAATTTATCAACTTACAAATCAAAGATAACCATCGTGGATTAGTACCTGCATAGAAATGTACCAGGAAACAAAAGACAGAAGGAAGGTAGATTGGCTTTAATAAAAAAATAAATATGTCATAAACCATTGCCAAAGAAAGTCACAGAAAATGAGTGTGTGTGTGTGTGTGTGTGTGTGTGTGTGTGTGTGTGTGTGTGTGTGTGTGTGTGTGTGTGTGTGTGTGTGTGTGTGTGTGTGTGTGTGTGTGTGTGTGTGTGTGTGTGTGTGTGAAGCGGACACTCAAAAATGGCATTGAACAGTGGACCAAAGTGTCATCCCAAATTAATTAAAATGCTCCAACATAAAGGCGGCACTCTTGTAGATATATAATCAGTAATCCATACTTAAATCAATCTCATGTTTTGGTTTAATTTCAACCTGCATCAAGGATACTTTTTATATCCCTGACAAAGGTTGAAATTAAACCGAAACGTAGGATTGACTTAAGTATGGATTATTGATTATATATCTACAAGACTGCTCTCGTTGGAGTGTGTTTATATACCTTGTGTATATATACACGGAGTGGAGTGGTGTAACCCCTGTTTTTTATTTTTTGTGTTTTTGTTGGAATTGTTTTATGGAATAAATTCATTTTTATGGCGATCCAGTATTTGAGAATTCCTTGATACTGTCTGAAGATTCCGCTGGTGCAGTTAAAAAAAGAAACCTTTTGATGAACATAGGGCTCATAATAATGGTGAGTGAATTTTCATATGACCTTATGATGACCACTAAGATGACATAGGAAAAGATACCGTTACATGGGTGAATCTTACTGACCGTCGTTGAGTAAGGTACATCCAACGAGTGGAAATCTGATTCAGTTTACATTTTCCTGTGATGGTTAATTGATTGTCAAGTCTTCAATCAATGGTCTAGATATATCTTTTAAGAGTGATATACAATCAGCGCTGGTGGACCTTTACCGAACTCGGTAACGGCAATCCTGCCGTGGAATAAGCGTGCTGAATGGTACCTCTGATCCAGCGCGCAATATTCTGCTTAGAAGCAGGACCCCCAATCTTGTTGGGGTCATAGAGGACAAACAAAGATTCTGTTTTCCTTATCCAAGCCGTTCTTGCAACATAAGTCCTCAACGCTCTGACGACATCCAAGGACTTTGAAACGGTTGAGGTGTCAGAAGCCACTGGAACCACCACAGGTTGGTTGATACGGAAGGAAGACACAACCTTTGGAAGAAAATGCTGACGCGTCCGCAGTTCAGCTCTATCTTCCTGAAAAATCAAATAAGGACTCTTGTATGACAGAGTCCCTTATTCAGACACTCGTCTGCCTGAGTCCAAGGCCAACAGCATGACCACTTTCCAAGTGAGAAACTTCAACTCTACCTCTTGTAGAGGCTCAAACCAGTCCGATTTAAGGAACTGCAACACCACATTAAGATCCCATGGTGCCGCAGGAGGCACAAAGGGAGGTTGGATGCGCAGAACCCCCTTCACGAACGTCTGGACCTCAGGAAGGGAAGCCAACTGTTTCTGAAAGAAAATAGACAAGGCCGAAATTTGGACCTTGATAGACCCTAATCTCAAGCAAGCATCCATGCCCGCCTGTAGAAATAGGAGAAGACGTCCTAATTTAAACTCCACCGCAGGAGACTTCTTGGATTCACACCAAGATACATATTTTCTCCAAATACGATGGTAATGTTTGGACGTTACCCCTTTCCTGGCCAGAATAAGTGTGGGAATGACTTCATTGGGAATACACTTACGGGCTAGGATCTGGCGCTCAACAGCCATGCCGTCAAACGCAGCCGCGGTAAGTCTTGATAAACAAACGGCCCCTGCTGTAGCAGGTCCTCGCGAAGAGGAAGAGGCTGAGGATCTTCCAGTAATAACTCCTGACGATCTGGATACCAAGCTCTCCTTGGACAGTCTGGAGCAATGAGAATTGCTCGAACCCTTTTTCTTCTGATGATCTTGAGATCTTTTGGTATTAGTGGAAGTGGAGGGAACAGATACACCGACTGAAACACCCACTGGGTCACCAGTGCATCCATTGCTATTGCTTGTGGGTCTCTCGACCTGGAACAATATTTCTGAAGCTTCTTGTTGAGACGTGATGCTATCATATCTACTTGAGGAACGCCCCAACGGTCTGCTACCTCTGCAAAGACTTCTGGGTGGAGGCCCCATTCTCCTGGATGGAGATTGTGTCTGCTGAGGAAGTCTGCTTCCCAGTTGTCCACTCCCGGAATGAAAATTGCCGACACAGCTTTTGCATGTCTTTCTGCCCAGAGGAGTATCTTTGTCACATCTGCCATTGTCGCTCTGTTTTTTTGTTGTTGTTGTTCCGCCCTGGCGGTTTATGTAAGCTACTGCCGTTACATTGTCTGACTGGATCTGTATGGGACGACCTTGAAGAAGGTGTGCCGCTTGATGAAGGCTGTACACAGCTCTCAATTCCAGAATGTTTATGTGGAGGAGTAGTTCTTGACCTGACCATCGTCCTTGGAAGCTTTCCCCTTGCATGACTGCTCCCCAACCTCGGAGGCTTGCATCTGTGGTCACCAGGATCCAAGTCTGAATCCCGAACCTGCGTCCCTCCAGGAGGTGAGAACTTTGAAGCCACCACAAGAGTGAAATACTGGCTTTTGTTTACAGGATTATCCTCCGGTGCATGTGTAGGTGCGATCCGGACCACTTGTTCAGTAGGTTCCACCCTGGCGTGGAATCGGCCAAATTGTAGAGCCTTGTAGGCCACTACCATCTTCCCCAGCATGCGGATGCGCTGATGAATCGATACGCGTGCTGGTTTTTTTTTTTTTTTTAATTCTTTATTTTTCATTTTATAATATAAAACATTTTCCAAATGTGTCAACATATGTATCCAAAATAGAACGCATATAACAGTCATATGATTTATCAGCTGTAGTTATATATATCAGTAAATGTTTGCAGCAAAAAGAAATCAGCAGATTCATTTATATTATCTTAAACCGTGTAACGTTCAATAGAATTTACAAAATCTAAAATCAAAGGCAGCCCCATGATGGTATCGCTTAATAACATAGCATTTATATAGGGTATGAGGCATTCGACATTTGGAACAGATAGATAGAGAAGAGGACAAGGGGAAGAAGGGAGAGAGGGGGGAAGAAGAGTGGGGAGGAAAGTAAGTGGGCCACACACGTAGAATATCTCAAAGCTAGAGCGGAGGCCCTAAGAACCTCCGTCCGCAGTGTATAGTCAGGGATGCATAATCAGCATAGGTCTTATTAGTCTTGAATTCAATCCAAGGAAGCCAAGTAGCCATATAGTCTGAGTATTTGTCTAAGGCGGCAGAATAAACATCCTCCATATGCATGTAAAAATCAATGCGTTGGAACCACTCCCATAGTGTCGGTGGGTTTGTGGATCTCCAGTGCACCGGGATTACAGCTCTTGCTGCGTTGTTTAAGTGTTTAATGAGGGATTTCTTGTAGCGAGAGAGGGGTATATCCGAATGTGATAATAGCCAGAAATCTGGGCCCAGTGGGACTGGGCCACCCAAAATCTTTGTGGATATATCCATGATCGTTTTCCAGAATGGGGCAATCGACGGGCAGTCCCACCATATATGGATCAGTGTGCCTGTACCCGTACCACATCGCCAACACAGAGGGGAGACCAAGGGGTAAAATTTATGTAAAAGAGACGGGCATCTATACCATCTCGTCAGTAATTTGTATTGCGTTTCCACAACGTCCAGACTAGTGGAGCATTGTGCCATAACCTTGCAGTGTGTGTCCCAGTGGATCTTGATTCCCCGGTGTATTAAATCTTTATCCCATGCGTCACAGAAAGAGGGGACAGTAGGAAAGAAACTCTGTTGAAGAATCTTGTAGATACCGGACACTACGTGTGAGGGGTTTATCTCCTGATCACACATGGATTCAAAGGGAGTGAGAGCTTTATAAAAGTCTATCGCCTCTCGTTGTGAAGTAACAAAATGGTGTACCTGAAGGTAGAACCAATAATCTTTAGCGAGAATATCGCCTGCGCTCTGTATTTCAGAGAACGTTTTGATTTTACCATGTGTAAGCAAGTGACCCACCCTAGTCACACCCGCCCCTTCCCATCTAGAAGCAATCTTATTGGACTCTCCCGGGGGGAACAACGGGTTGTCGAAAATAGGCCTAAGGGATGTTCGTCTAGATGAAATTCCCATCTTGTAGCGAAGCGTCCGCCATAAGGCTAAAGTGGGCCCCACTGTGGGATGTGATGAGCGGCTAAATCTAGGAAGCCAGGGCACTGTCTGTAGGTTAAGATTGGTAGAAGACGATTCCAGTTCAACCCACTGCTTTCTATGTGGCATGGGACGGGACCAATCCACCACTCTATGCAGTAACGTGGCATGGTAGTATGCGGAAATCATAGGCAGTTGTTGTCCGCCTTGAGATTTCAGTCTAGATAAATGGCTATGCTTGAACCTAGGTTTCCGGCCCCCCCAAATAAAGTGGCTTATCGCCTTGTGTGCTTCAGCTAAAAATTGAGAGGAAAGTTTCAAAGGAATGGTTTGAAAAAGGTATAGCAACCTGGGAAGAATGTTCATCTTTATTATATTTATACGGCCTAGCCATGAGAACCTCTGTGTGAGCCAGTGCCTCATCTCCTGTCTCAGTTTACGGAGTAGAGGGGTATGATTAATAGCAGTCATAGTGGTAAGTGTCGCTGGAATCTGAATTCCTAGATATGTAATATGGGATTTTTGCCATGTGAATTGGAATGATTGCGATAAGAGGGATGCCGTGGCAGATGGAAGTGTGACATTCATTGCCATGGATTTCGAATAATTGATTTTAAAATTCGACATATCTCCGAACCGTGCGAATTCTTTCACAAGGTTGGGTAGTGAGATCAGGGGGTTCGTTATGACTGCCAATAAGTCATCAGCAAAGAGGGCCAGGCGATGGTCAGCTTTACCCACCCGCAGTCCCGCAATGTCAGGGTTGCGTCTAATCGCACGTGCCAGGGCCTCCATGCATAAAACAAAGATTAAGGGTGACAGCGGGCAACCCTGGCGTGTGCCGTTAGAGATTGATATGGATTCAGAAAGGACGCCATTCACCCTGACCCGAGCAGATGGGGCCCTATATAGTGAGAGGATCTTTTGTAGAAAAGCATCCCCCAGACCCAATCGCCGAAGTACTGCCTCCATAAAATCCCAATCCACCCGATCAAAGGCCTTTTCTGCGTCTGTGGAAAGGAGCATGAGAGGCGTATCAGTCATCTGCGCGTGAGCTATCAGATCGATGACTCTAATAGTATTATCTCTGGCCTCTCTGCCCATAACAAAGCCGACTTGATCAGGGTGGATTATATCTGGTAGCAGTGGCTTAAGGCGATTAGCCATGAGCTTTGCAAATAACTTAACATCTACATTTAATAGCGAAATCGGCCTATAGCTAGAAGGGAGCGTCGGGTCTTTAGAGTCTTTTGGAATGACAGTAATATGGGCGCTTAAGGACTGGCTTGAAAAAGGAGCCATTGATGATATGGCATTGCAGGCTTGCAGGAGAAGGGGGCTGAGTTTATCGTGGAAGGCCTTATAATATGTGACTGGGAAACCATCCGGCCCCGGGCTTTTACCATTGGGAGACGCTTTTAGGGCAGCCATCAGTTCATCCCCAGTAAAGGGGTCATCTAGTGCCCGAGTAATGTCCGATGGAAGAGTCGGGAAAGAGATCTCATCCAAAAATTCCTGTATTTTATGTTTGTGGTCAGCGCGTGCGGTTGTCGTCTGCTCAGAGGTCAAGTTGTATAAGGCTGAGTAATAAGTATGGAAGATCGCCGCTATCTCCGTATCAGAGGCCCGGGTTATCCCGTCAGCACCTGTGAGCTTGGGTATGTATGTCAAAGATCTCTGAGCTCTAAGAGCACGTGCTAGAAGTTTACCGGGTTTATTTCCCCATCTATGATATTTATGTCTACATTTACGGAACGCCCTACGGGTACCGTCACTAAGTAAGTTATTAAGGGCTTGTCTCGCTGTTTGGAGTTCAACATAAGTATCCGACGTCAACGTGGATTTATGAGTCAATTCTAGTATTTTGATTTTCTCTAATAAGGCATTTCTACATTCAGCTTTCTGTTTTTTCAGACGTGAGCCCATTTGTATGCACTGGCCTCTAATCACACATTTGTGTGCTTCCCATAATACAACCGGAGATATATCTCCAGTCGCGTTCAAAGAGACATAGTCGTCTATTGCTGTCTCAATTTGGCCTCGATAAACAGGATCTCGAAGGAGTTGTTCATTGAATCGCCAGCGCCAGTGTTTGGGGGGGGGATGACGGAGAACGAGGGTTAGCGTAATCGGTGCATGGTCTGACATCGTTATTTGGCCGATAGTTGCATCGACCAATAAATCTAGATGGGCATGGCTCACACAGAGGTAGTCTATTCGAGAATATGAGTTATGTGGGGGTGAGTAAAAGGTAAAATCCTTATCTACAGGGTGCAGAAGACGCCAGGCGTCAACCAATTGAAAATCATGTAAAACAGTCCTAAATCTCCTGGACTCTCTAAGAGTATTTCGTGGAGACCCAGAGGAAGAATCCAAGCGAGGTTCCAGGACCCAATTAAGATCCCCACCCACTACCAGAGTACCTAGTATGTTTTGCTCGATTAGTTCCAAAGATTCTCTAAGGAACCGGGTTTGGCCCTGGTTGGGAAGGTAGAGGTTTACGAAGGTGAATGTCTGATGGGCTATGGAAGCTCTAACCAGGATCCCTCTCCCGTCACCGATCAGTGTCACGGAGACATCCAGCAATCTCAAATGCTTGGCAAAAAGAATGGCAACCCCCCTAGCCTTCGCCCCCGAGTAGTCGTTAAAATAACCAGTGGGAAAATGACGAGAGCAAAGGCCGGGGGAGACCCCCTGCTTGAAATGTGTTTCCTGCAGGAAAACAACTTCCGCCCCATCAATATGTAAGGTATGTAGTAGGCCTGATCTCTTTTCAGGGATATTTAAACCCTTTACATTGTACGAAACAATTTTTAAGCTAGCCATATAGAAATGAAAGCAGGGATCGGCTTATTGAATGATACATCTCGACTATGACTCTGACACATTGTTGCATCATGAGATAGCTGAAAGTGGTAGTGGCACAGGGGGGGGGGGGAGGGCGGGTGGACACATGAGGAAGGAAAGGGAGACATAGGAATTGTAGCATATAGAAAGAGATGGGAAAAACCCAAAAAACAAAAAAGAAAAAGGAAACATATACAACAACATATAGTAGCTGTCTCTGCATTGATAGCCACGGGTATAGATTAAGCTTCCCATGGTCTAAAAAATATACAGCAGAGGAAGGGGGGTTTAAAGGGTGATATCGGGCTCAACAATTTTTAGTAAGTAAGTAAGGTAACAATCCCAAGGGATATATCCTGGTCGGTAAGGAAGTGGGTAGAAGGAAACAAAACAACCTCCTCCCCCCACTCTGTCACCTAATCCCGCACCACCTACAAGCAATCGCCCTGGTTAATTACGTAAATAATTTCTAACATTAAGAAAGAAGCATGTGCTCACAGGGCAGTTGAAGCTCACACATTAAACAACCAATAACAATATCAATGTGATCATGCAGTGGGGTAACCAGGAAAAAAAGAAGAAGATAACACAATTTAGGCTGGTCGACGGAATCAAGAAATTCCCGATGCTTCGTCAGGTTTCCCAGTCCGATTGCGTCGTCTGGAGGTGCCCACTGTTTTCCAAGGCTCCCTGCGGGCCTGTGTCGGAGTGGGAAGCTGCAGGGGGTCCATCCAATTTGGCAGTGAGATCAGCGGCAGACCCAGTGCGGTACAAAATGATGGGACACCATCATAGTCCTCCAGAACATGTCTGTTCCCATCTCGGGTGACTTGTATGCTCAAAGGGAAGCCCCAGCGGAATCTGATATCCTTCTTCCGAAGAGCTTCCGTGAGGGGATGGAGGAGTCGCCTTTGCTGTAGGGTCATCCAAGAGAGGTCCTGGAAAATCTGTATGTGGTGGCCATTAAAATCTATGGTCGGGGTCTGTCTTGATTTCTGTAGTATAGTCTCTTTCACTTGAAAGTAGTGCAACCGGCAGATGACATCTCTAGGCCGCTCCGTGGGTGCTCCTCTCGGCCGTAGTGCCCGATGTGCTCTATCAAACTCTATCTGAGAGCTGGGATCGACGCCAATGAGGTTGTTAAATATTGTAGTCAGTGTCGTCACTAGAGCCTGGGGCTGTACATCTTCAGGTAAACCTTTGACTCTTAAATTGTTCCGTCTACCTCTGTTGTCTATATCATCCAGCCTACGTCTCATTTCAGTTGTGGTACGTGAGTATCGAGATACTAGATCGTGGAGGTCAGCGAGTTTAGAGTCCGTTGCATCTCTGTGATCCTCCAGGTCGACCACTCTGTTTGCTACTTGCGTGAGATCAGATTGGATGGTGGATAGGCTCGCTTGTAAGGAATCATGGATTCTTTTTTCCATATTAGACAAATCTTGTTGGATGTCTTGGCGAGTCGGAAGAGAGCGTAGTTGTATGAGGACTGCCGTCATATCCGCAGTGTCCCTGCTCACAGGCCCGGCTTGTCGGTGTTTCGGAGAGGGCGGGGCCTCGGTCTCCTCCATTATGTTTGACGGCCAGGAGTCAGGGAGAGGTGTAGAGATGGCGGGGTCAGGAACAGGGGCGCCAAATAGAGTATGAAAGGCTGCAGCTTGTGTAGTCGCGGGTTTAGCTTTTGACGCGTTGCCAGATCGGCGCCGTCTTGTCATTTGTCTGAGTGAAGAGAGCAGAGTCCAGAGCGGTGCCCCGAGGAAGAAAACGTTTAGGACATATCCCAATCTGAAGTAGAGCCCGTTATCCCCTCTGCGTGGTTTGGTCTTGTTATAGCATAATATACATCAGGCGTGCTCCTGCAAGCGCCGTGGACTGCAGCATGGCATCATATAGAACACGGTGATTCATGTTCCGTTGTTGGTATTCACATAGCTCCGGTGGGAAGGCCGCACCGGCATCCGCGGTTATCCGGAGAATGGTTATCGCGGGGCCACAAGGGCTGCAGGTCAGGCACTGTGCCTTAGTTAGGCTTTGTAAATAAATCCCGGTTCGGAGGGGACTACAGCAGACTATAGGAGGGTCAAGGTGGCAGGTAGTCAACAGGAGGCCGCAGTGGTCTGTAGGCGGATAGAGGACGCCCAGGTCCCAGCCCAGTTTAGTCTCACTAGGCCTAGCGAGAGGTCACGAGTAGCTGTGTGGCCGCCCCTCTATCCTGAGATTGTGTGGGGCACTAGGCTCCTCACCGCCCGCGGCGTGCCCGAGCGGCACTGCCGTCCGGAGGCCTTACTCGTTCCGCCCTGATTCCGCGGGATCCCCCCAGAACACTCCAAGCCGGCTTGTATATAGTAAGGTAGAAGGGTAGGAGCTGGTAGGTGATTTTAAACGCACCAAAACGGGGTTTTAGTAAGGTGTCCTGCAGGAGCTCTCAGGCTGCACTTCTTTCCCCTTCAGCAGCCTAGCCACGCCTCCCCATTAATCTTTTAAAACAGTGAAAGGGGTCTACAGGAGAGCGTCCTGATTCACAACCCACTGTTCTGTGGGTAGGTGAAAAGTAGTGTAAGAAATAAATAAATAACAGCAGCTGCAGGGTTGGGATTCAGATTTGGTTCCCTGCTGAGATAGGGAGCTCGTTTCCTCACGAGTCCAGCAGGGGCAGCACAGAGCAGAGAAGAGAAGCTGATCCTGCCACCTCCAAGATGGCCGCCGCCAGCAGAGTTTAAGGTGCTCTTCCAAGGGCCTTCACAGCTATGCTATTAGGGGTCTAGAGCTCCACCTGTCCCCCCAGCGTTATCAGCCTGCCCCCCTCAGCGATATATCGTTGCCAGCGGGCTGCTCTGAGCGGTGCAGCGCCTATGTTCCTCCCGACGCCACATCCAATATGGCCGCCGCCACCGGACCTCCGCCGCTCGGCTTAGCCCCGGCCCTGCAACTCCAGGGGCACTTGTATTCTTCTCGGCTCCCCGTCCGGGTCTCCCTAGGTAAGGAGGATGTAGCGGGGCAAGCCGTGCAGCAGCGCGCGGCGTCCCGGAATTCGTCTGATCTCGGGCGGGGGTGACGTCAAATTTAGGCCCCGGCTTCACTACTGGGGGAAGGCCGCAACCCGCAAGCACAGGACAGGCCTGTGCTCCGGCTCTGCAGCTCACTCCCTCTATGCACAAGTTAGTAAGGGCTGCTGTGGGAAGGTATAGGGGAGAGACAGGTAGGATTAGGGCTGTGGAAAGGGGTCAAAAGGGTTTAATCTGGCAGGAGCTCTCCAGGGACACGTCCTCCCAGTCAGGCCACAAGCCACGCCCCCCACGCGTGCTGGTTTTAAAACTTGTTTGACCATCCTCTGGATCTCCAGAGCCTTTTCCACCGGTAGGAATACATTCTGTGCTTCCGTGTCCAATATCATTCCCAGAAATGATAACCTCATTGTGGGTTCCAATTGTGATTTTGGAAGGTTTATGATCCAACCGTGCTGTTGAAGCACTGTCAGGGAAAGTGCAAAGTTCTGCACTAGTTTCTCCCTGGATCTCACTTTTATGAGGAGATCGTCCAAGTATGGGATGACTTTGACTCCTTTCTTGTGAAGAAGAACCATCATCTCCGCCATCACCCTGGTGAATATTCTCGGAGCCATGGAGAGCCCGAAAGGCAATGTTTGGAACTGGTAGTGGCAGTCCTGCACAGCAAACCTCAGGTATGCCTGATGCGGCTGGTAGATGGGAACATGTAAATAAGCAACTTTGATGTCCATCGATACCAGAAAATTCCTTTTCCTCCAAGCTGGAGATCGCCGCTCTCAGGGATTCCATCTTGAATTTGAACCTTTTCAAATAAAGGTTCAGAGTCTTTAGGTTTAAAATCGGTCTGACCGAGCCATCCGGTTCCGGCACTACAAACAGGCTTGAATAAAACCCTTTTTCCTGTTGTGACACAGGAACTAAGGAAATTACGTTGTCTTGACAATTTCTGTATTGCGTTCAGCACTTTTGCTCTGTCCTGAACAGAAGATGGTAAGGCTGATTTGAAAAAATAAGAATTTACTTACCGATAATTCTATTTCTCGGAGTCCGTAGTGGATGCTGGGGTTCCTGAAAGGACCATGGGGAATAGCGGCTCCGCAGGAGACAGGGCACAAAAGTAAAGCTTTTACAGGTCAGGTGGTGTGTACTGGCTCCTCCCCCTATGACCCTCCTCCAGACTCCAGTTAGGTACTGTGCCCGGACGAGCGTACACAATAAGGGAGGATTTTGAATCCCGGGTAAGACTCATACCAGCCACACCAATCACACCGTACAACTTGTGATCTAAACCCAGTTAACAGTATGATAACAGAGGAGCCTCTGAAAGATGGCTTCCTAAACAATAACCCGAATTAGTTAACAATAACTATGTACAAGTATTGCAGATAATCCGCACTTGGGATGGGCGCCCAGCATCCACTACGGACTCCGAGAAATAGAATTATCGGTAAGTAAATTCTTATTTTCTCTATCGTCCTAAGTGGATGCTGGGGTTCCTGAAAGGACCATGGGGATTATACCAAAGCTCCCAAACGGGCGGGAGAGTGCGGATGACTCTGCAGCACCGAATGAGAGAACTCCAGGTCCTCCTTTGTAAATTTTTACAAATTTGATACCCTGGCAAACGTGTTCTCCCCTGACCACGTAGCTGCTCGGCAGAGTTGTAATGCCGAGACCCCTCGGGCAGCCGCCCAAGATGAGCCCACCTTCCTTGCGGAATGGGCCTTAACAGATTTAGGCTGTGGCAGGCCTGCCACAGAATGTACAAGTTGAATTTTGTTACAAATCCAACGAGCAATCGACTGCTTAGAAGCAGGTGCACCCAACTTGTTGGGTGCATACAGTATAAACAGCGAGTCAGATTTTCTGACTCCAGCCGTCCTTTAAATGTATATTTTTAAGGCTCTGACAACGTCCAACAACTTGGAGTCCTTCAAGTCGTCTGTAGCCGCAGGCACTACAATAGGCTGGTTCAGGTGAAACGCTGATACCACCTTAGGGAGAAAATGCGGACGCGTCCGCAGCTCTGCCCTATGTCGAATGGAAAATTAAATAAGGGCTTTTATAAAACAAAGCCGCCAGTTCAGATACTCTCCCGGCCGAAGCCAGGGCCAGTAACATAGTCACTTTCCATGTGAGATATTTCAAATCCACATTCTTTAGTGGTTCAAACCAATTGGATTTGAGGAAATCTAAAACTACATTTAGATCCCACGGTGCCACCTTAGGCACCACAGGAGGCTGTATATGCAGTACTCCTTTGATAAAAATCTGGACCTCAGGGACTGAGGCCAATTCTTTTTGGAAGAATATTGATAGGGCCGAAATTTGAACCTTAATAGATCCCAATTTGAGACCCATAGACAATCCTGATTGCAGGAAATGTAGGAAAACGACCCAGTTGAAATTCCTCCATCGGAGCACTCCGCTGCTCGCACCACGCAACATATTTTCGCCAAATACGGCGATAATGCTTCGCGGTGACTTCCTTCCTTGCCTTTATCAAGGTAGGAATGACTTCTTCTGGAATGCCTTTTCCTTTTAGGATCTGGCATTCAAACGCCATGCCGTCAAACGCAGCCGCGGTAAGTCTTGAAAAAGACAAGGACCCTGCTGAAGCAGGTCCCTTCTCAGAAGTAGAGGCCACGGATCGTCCGTGACCATCTCTTGAAGTTCCGGGTACCAAGTCCTTCTTGGCCAATCCGGAGCCACTAGTCTTACTCCTCTTTGCCGTATACTCCTCAATACCTTTGGTATGAGAGGCAGAGGAGGAAACACATATACCGACTGGTACACCCAAGGTGTTACCAGCGCGTCCACAGCTATTGCCTGCGGATCTCTTGACCTGGCGCAATACCTGTCCAGTGTTTTGTTGAGGCGAGACGCCATCATGTCCACCATTGGTTTTACCCAACGGTTTAATAGCATGTGGAAAACTTCTGGATGAAGTCTCCACTCTCCCGGGTGAAGGTCGTGTCTGCTGAGGAAGTCTGCTTCCCAGTTGTCCACGCCCGGGATGAATACTGCTGACAGTGCTATCACGTGATTCTCCGCCCAGCGAAGGATCCTGGCAGCTTCTGCCATTGCCCTCCTGCTTCTTGTGCCGCCCTGTCTGTTTACATGGGCGACTGCCGTGATGTTGTCCGACTGGATCAACACCGGTCTTCCTTGAAGCAGAGGTTCCGCCTGGCTTAGAGCATTGTAGATTGCTCTTAGTTCCAGAATGCTTATGTGAAGAGACTTTTTCAGGCTCGACCACACTCCCTGGAAATTTCTTCCCTGTGTGACTGCTCCCCAGCCTCTCAGGCTGGCATCCGTGGTCACCAGGATCCAATCCTGCATGCCGAATCTGCGGCCCTCCAATAGATGAGCCTCCTGCAACCACCACAGAAGGGATACCCTTGTCCTCGGCGACAGGGTTATCCGCAGGTGCATCTGAAGATGCGACCCTGACCATTTTTCCAACAGATCCCTTTGCATGGAATCTGCCGAAAGGGATTGCTTCGTAAGAAGCTACCATTTTTTCCCAGGACTCTTGTGCATTGATGTACAGACACCTTTCCTGGTTTTAGGAGGTTCCTGACCAGGTCAGATAACTCCTTGGCTTTTTCTTCGGGAAGAAAAACCTTTTTCTGAACTGTGTCCAGAATCATCCCCAGGAACAGCAGACGAGTTGTCGGCATTAATTGGGATTTTGGAATATTCAGAATCCATCCGTGCTGCTTTAGCACCTCTTGAGATAGTGCTAAACCCATCTCTAGCTGTTCTCTGGACCTTGCCCTTATTAGGAGATCGTCCAAGTATGGGATAATTAATACGCCTTTTCTTCGAAGAAGAAATATTATCTCGGCCATTACCTTTGTAAAGACCCGAGGTGCCGTGGACAAACCAAACGGCAGCGTCTGAAACTGATAGTGACAGTTTTGTACAACGAACCTGAGGTACCCCTGGTGTGAGGGGTAATTGGAACGTGGAGATACGCATCCTTGATGTCCAAGGATACCATAAAGTCCCCTTCTTCCAGGTTCGCTATCACTGCTCTGAGTGACTCCATCTTGAACTTGAACTTCTTTATGTACAGGTTCAAGGACTTCAGATTTAGAATAGGCCTTACCGAGCCATCCGGCTTCGGTACCACAAAAAGAGTGGAATAATACCCCTTCCCTTGTTGTAGAAGAGGTACCTTAACTATCACCTGCTGAGAATACAGCTTGTGAATGGCTTCCAAAACCGTCTCCCTTTCTGAGGGGGACGTTGGTAAAGCAGACTTCAGGAAACGGCGAGGTGGCTCTGTCTCTAATTTCAACCTGTACCCCTGAGATATTATCTGCAGGATCCAGGGATTTACCTGCGAGTGAGCCCACTGCGCGCTGTAATTCTTGAGACGACCGCCTACCGCCCCCGAGTCCGCTTGCGAAGCCCCAGCGTCATGCTGAGGCTTTTGTAGAAGCCGGGGAGGGCTTCTGTTCCTGGGAAGGAGCTGCCTGTTGCTGTCTCTTCCCTCGTCCTCTGCCTCGTGGCAGATATGAATAGCCCTTTGCTCTCTTATTTTTAAAGGAACGAAAGGGCTGCGGTTGAAAGGTCGGTGCCTTTTTCTGTTGGGGAGTGACTTGAGGTAGAAAGGTGGATTTCCCGGCCGTAGCCGTGGCCACCAAATCCGATAGACCGACCCCAAATAACTCCTCTACGCATCGCCTGTCCACTGTCGTGTCCATAAAGCTTTTCTGGCCGAAATGGACATAGCACTTACCCGTGATGCCAGTGTGCAGATATCTCTCTGTGCATCACGCATATAAAGAAATGCATCCTTTATTTGTTCTAACGACAGTAAAATATTGTCCCTGTCCAGGGTATCAATATTTTCGATCAGGGACTCTGACCAAACTACCCCAGCACTGCACATCCAGGCAGTCGCAATAGCTGGTCGTAGTATAACACCTGCATGTGTGTATATACCTTTTTGGATATTTTCCATCCTCCTATCTGATGGATCTTTAAGTGCGGCCGTCTCAGGAGAGGGTAACGCCACTTGTTTTGATAAGCGTGTTAGCGCTTTGTCCACCCTAGGAGGTGTTTCCCAGCGCTCCCTAACCTCTGGCGGGAAAGGGTATAAAGCCAATAACTTCTTTGAAATTAGCAGTTTTTTATCGGGGCACCCCACGCTTCATCACACACGTCATTTAATTCTTCTGATTTGGTAAAAACTACTGGTAGTTTTTTCACACCCCACATAATACCCTGTTTAGTGGTACCTGTAGTATCAGCTAAATGTAACATCTCCTTTATTGCCAAAATCATATAACGTGTGGCCCTACTGGAAAATACGGTTGATTCGTCACCTTCACCACCGGAATCAGTGCCTGTGTCTGGGTCTGTGTCGACCGACTGAGGCAAGGGGCGTTTTACAGCCCCTGACGGTGTTTGAGGCGCCTGGACAGGCACTAATTGAGTGTCCGGCCGCCTCATGTCGGCAAACGACTGCTTAAGCGAGTTGACGCTATCCCGTAATTCCACAAATAAAGGCATCCATTCTGGTGTCGACCCCCTAGGAGGTGACATCCTCATATTTGGCAATTGCTCCGCCTCCACACCAATAACGTCCTCATACATGTCGACACACACGTACCGACACACAGCAGACACACAGGGAATGCTCTATACGAAGACAGGACCCACTAGCCCTTTGGGGAGACAGAGGGAGAGTCTGCCAGCACACACCAAAAAACGCTATATATGACAGGGATAGCCTTATGATTAAGTGCTCCCTTATAGCTGCTTTTATATTAATATATTGCCATTTATTTTGCCCCCCCTCTCTGTTATACCCTGTTTCTGTAGTGCAGTGCAGGGGAGAGACCTGGGAGCCTTCCTGACCAGCGGAGCTGTGACAGAAAATGGCGCCGTGTGCTGAGGAGATAGGCCCCGCCCCTTTTTCGGCGGGCTCGTCTCCCGCTATTTAGTACATTTAGGCAGGGGTAAATATCTCCATATAGCCTCTGGGGCTATATGTGAGGTATTTTTAGCCTTTATAGGTATTCATTTGCCTCCCAGGGCGCCCCCCCCCCAGCGCCCTGCACCCTCAGTGACTGCCGTGTGAAGTGTGCTGAGAGGAAAATGGCGCACAGCTGCAGTGCTGTGCGCTACCTTAAGAAGACTGCAGGAGTCTTCAGCCGCCGATTCTGGACCTTCTTGCTTCAGCATCTGTGAGGGGGCCGGCGGCGTGGCTCCGGTGACCATCCAGGCTGTACCTGTGATCGTCCCTCTGGAGCTTCATGTCCAGTAGCCAAGAAGCCAATCCATCCTGCACGCAGGTGAGTTCACTTCTTCTCCCCTCTGTCCCTCGTTGCAGTGATCCTGTTGCCAGCAGGAATCACTGTAAAATAAAAAACCTAAGCTAAACTCTCTAAGCAGCTCTTTATGAGAGCCACCTAGAATTGCACCCTTCTCGGCCGGGCACAAAAATCTAACTGGAGTCTGGAGGAGGGTCATAGGGGGAGGAGCCAGTACACACCACCTGACCTGTAAAAGCTTTACTTTTGTGCCCTGTCTCCTGCGGAGCCGCTATTCCCCATGGTCCTTTCAGGAACCCCAGCATCCACTTAGGACGATAGAGAAATCGGCATGGGGGAAGGTCCTGAAATTCCAATTTGTACCCTTGGGATACTATCTGCAATACCCAAGGATCCAGATCTCAGTGAACCCAGACCTGGCTGAATGACAGTAGACGTGCCCCCACCTGATCGTACTCCCGCAGGGGAGCCCCAGCGTCATGCTGAGGTTTTAGCAGAAGTAGCTGTTGACTTCTGCTCCTGCGAGCCTGATGGTGTTGTAGATTTTTTACCTCTTCCTGCGAAGAAGGGGGTACCTTTTTGGACTTGTTGGGCCGAAAGGATTGCATTGTATGAGAATGAAATCCTTTCCTAGGTGGAGCAGCTGCGGAAGGCAGAAATGCTGACTTGCCTGATGTAGTTGTTGAAATCATGGCATCCAGCTTGTCTCCAAAGAGGGCTTCTCCATTGTGAGGAAGCGCCTCAATATTCTTTTTTGATTCCGCATCAGCATTCCATTGGCGGATCCACAGCACCTGCGGACTGAAATTGCCATAGCGGAGGATCTTGAACTCAGCAACCCAATATCCTTCCTAGCTTCAACTAAGTAACCTGCAGCATCTTTGATATGGCCGAGAGTTAGGACTATTTCATCCCTGTCAACTGTGTCTATGTTAACAAGCAAGTTGTCAGACCATTTTTCCACAGCGTTACCTACCCACGCACAAGCAATGGTGGGCCTGAGCACTGTTCTGTTAGCTGTATATATGGATTTTAGGGTTGTTTCTAATTTACGGTCAGCTGGATCTTTTAAAGAGGCAGAACCAGGGGCAGGCAAAACTATTTTCTTAGACAGCCGAGAAACTGAGGTGTCTATCATTGGGGTTGTCTCCCATTTGTGCCTGTCTTCCTCAGGGAAAGGGTACGCTACATGTATCCTTCTGGGAAGGGTACATTTATTCTCAGGGTTAGCCCAGGATTCTTCAAAGAACGCATTCAAATCCTTTGAAGGAGGAAAAGTCACAACCTGCTTTTTATTTAATTTAAAATAATCCTTTTCCTCTGGGACCAGTGTTGTTTCAGGAAACTCCAACACTTCCTTTATAGCAACTATCATAAATTGTATGCTTTTGGCTAATTTGGGGTCTACCCCTCTCAAATCCCCAGTGTTGACATCAGAGTCGGAATCTGTGCCTGTGTCCCCTTGCATTATCTGGGCCAGAGACCTTTTCTGGGAACTGGATGGGACCCGAGTGGATGATATGGAGGGGTCAGTAAACAGTGCATCCTCCACAGACTGCCTCCAATATTTAGTCTGTTGTTCAGACTCAGAGAATTTCTTTGCAAGCATTGACATATTCTTTTGCAACATTATCACCCACTCCGACTCCTTCTGAGAGGAAAGGGCTTAATTACCCTCTTGTGCATCTAAAATGGGTACTTCCTGGGAGGAACCCTCCTCAATGTCTGACATGTTACACACTTGTACACACTTGTACACACACACACACACACCTCTATCACACAGGGGAGCTATTTGGGGACAGACCCACAATAAAGTCTGTCAGAGAGACACAGAGGGATTTGCCAATCCACACACTGCGCCTTATTGTGAATTGTTAGAATATTACCCACTTACAGCGCATATACCAATAATAGGCTCACAGACCTAATTATAATGAACACTCTCTGCCCCTTCTATAACACCCTGTACTTGTATCAGCATTGCCATGAGGAGAAAGAGAGTTCAGGAGCTTCACACTGGAGTTTCTACAGGAGAAAATGGCACCCAGTGAGTGTTCTGGCAAGTCTGAGGAGAAGCCCCGCCCTTCAGCCTCAGCAATGTAATATTTATACTGGCTGGGGATGGCACATCAGTGGCTGTACATGTATGTACCCTTTTTGCCAGTGAGAGTAAGGTTTTAAAACATGCCCTCAGATCGCGCCCCCCCCCCCCCCCCCCACACGCGCTCTGCACCCTTGTGCTGAGAGACATGGCGCGCGCTGCGCGTGTACCTGTATGCCGCCAACGATGACTGGAGGATCCCCTCTCTGCAGGACTCCAGTAATATACTCACCAGCCTTCTGACTTCTGGCTCTGTTAGGGGGTGGCGGCAGTGCTGTGGGAGTGAACGCTGGCCAGGCTTGGGCTGTGTTCAGTACCCTTCAGGAGCTAATGGTGTCCTGTCAGCGGAAGCAGAACCATTAACTAATTGAGAAGTTGGTTCCTACTCCCCCCCCTAAGTCCCACGAAGCAGGGAAGCTGTTGCCAGCAGCTTCCCTGTAAAATAAAGAACATAAGAAAGTCTTTTTCCAGCAAAGCTCTGTAGAGCTCCACTAGTGTGCATCCAGTCTCCTGGGCACATTTTCTAAACTGAGGTCTGGAGGAGGGGCATAGAGGGAGGAGCCAATTCACACGGTTGAACAGTCTATACCCTATGGTACTAAAATGGACCCCAGCATCCTCTAGGACGTAAGAGAAACACAGCAATACGGGCAGTATGTATCGTACCTCACCCAGCCAGCATTATTTATAGACTTCCGAATACTGGCTGCTGCAGAGTTAGTGGGAGACGGAGGACCGGAGACAGTCACTGCCTCACTGGTTCAGCCTCCACTTCACCGCTACCCCGCCGCAGCGCGCCTCACCTAGATCAGTCTTGCAGCTTCAAGTTCACACGAGAAGTGCCTGAGAGGAGCTGCGCACTGCCACTGTGGCTCTCCCTACTTGCGGGCAGCGGCAGTCTCTCAGTGCAGCCACATTATAGATAGTGCCTGCCTCTCTCCTCCACATAAAAAATAAATAAATCGTTCAGCAGCGCTGAGTGATCGGCGGCCATGGGGGGGTTTCTTGGTACTCAGAAAGCCCCCCTGCGTGCACGTGTGACGTTCAGTGTACCCGCCCTGGAATATTTTGCTAGCCGGGTGGCATGAAGAACTTGCCAGGTGGGGGGCCTTTGTGCAAAACATGGAAGGGGTGTGTCCACATAATAGTACTAATTCCTATTATGCCCACACAGTATGGCCCCTTATTGCACATTATGGGCCTAATTCAGATCTGATCACAGCAGCAAATTTGTTAGCAGTTGGGCAAAACCATGTGCACTTCAGGGGGGGGGGGGGGGGGGCAGATATAACATGTGCAGAGAGAGTCAGTGTGAAATATGTGGCTGTGACAGAGGTGCTGACAGTGGGCTCCATAGTAATCAACCCACACCCAGCTCTTCTTGAATATGGCATCCCGGAGCCACTCCAGGCACTCCCGTAGGGTGACCTTATGATGGAAGGAGAAGGCCACGTGCAGAGATGCCATGGGGAAGTTCAGCAGCAATTCCTCCCCAGTCTACAGTCCTGCTCCAGGCCCCAAACAGTCACTCTATGCCCACGGCAGACAGCAGCAGGAGGCGGTACAGACACCCGGCAACTTCAAAGTTCTCACAGCTGAGAAACGCCAGGTAGACAATTGCTTGGACCTGGAGATCGAGTCATGAGGGTCCCCCCAGTAGCTGCTGCAGGTCGGACCCCCGTTCCTCACCCAGTCCATTGCCTCTTGTCTCATGCTCCAGCAGGTAGTGGCAGTCCTTACGGGTCATGTTCTCCAGGCAGGAGCCCAGGAAGCGCAATTAGCTCCATAGGGTTACACAGATCTTGCTTGTGATTGGATTCCTGTTCGCGAGCCAATCACGGCTCAAGAAGAAGCAGCCGATCACAAGCCGGATATGTGTAAACTGCTGGAGATGTGCTTCTTATGTTCCTGCCTGCAGGCCAGCTCGGCAGGGTAGTTTTGCCGGGCAGACCGCCCAAGAAAAATAAAGCATGGGGAGAACACTGCATGTTGTTTCATGATTTGCTACCATCATTGAAATGTCTCTTTTTAAATACATTTTTTTAATTTTTATTAAATATTTGAATTATTGATAATATCAGCTGACAATTGCTTGAATTCATTAAAACTGCATTAGAACCCAAACAATATATTTAAGTATATGGGGGGTTTACAACCTCTAGTGATGCGTCCAGCAGGCAGAATTGAATTCCCCCCTTTGACAGTAATAATACTTACTGTCACTAGATGGTTCTAGTGAGCCTGTATCTTCAGATTTTTTACTCAGGTCCTCGATTTCATTTCTTAGTAGAGGAATGTTAGCCTCCTCTTCTTGTGATACGTTTATTTTTAAAGAAAGTTCTTCAGGTTCTAAGAGAAAAAGAAGAAAACAAACTAGTCTGTGTACTGAAGCTTCTCAGCATAGCAAGGGCAATTTGTGCTATTTTCACCAAGTATAGGGAAATGGTAATTTTTGTTCTTACCTGTTAAATCTTTTCTGAGTCCAATAAGGACCCTGGAACCATGAGTATAATGGAGCTGCAGGAGTCCTGGGTACCAAATAGTTAACCTCATTTAGGACAGTAGCATACCTCCCAACATGATCCTCTCCAGGAGGGACACAATGCTCTGCTCCTAGACTTCCCTCTTAATTTATGATTGCAGTCACCTGTGCTTTCTTAGCCTTAACTTGTTCAAAACAGTTGCCGGCAATCATAAATTGAGGAAAAGTCCAGAAGCAGAGCATTGTGTCCCTCCTGGAGAGGGTCATGTTGGGAGGTATGCAGTAGCACAGGCTCCTACTCCCCTATACAGCGCCCCCAGCCCAGGGAAGCCAGTTATACGTAACAAGCCCAAGAGCCAGGAAATGGAGTAGAGAAGACCGGCACACATACACAACCAGGCACACCAGCTGCCGCAAAACTGGATGCTGGAACCAAGAAACCCCAGCCAAGCAGTGGTCGTCCAGTGTGCCCCATGAACTAAGAAAAAAGGATTTTAAAGGTAAGAACAAAAATTCCCTTTTTTTCTTTCATTAATGGGAGACACTGGCACAAGGGGATGTCCCAAAGCTGTCCCAAACCTGGCATCAGCAGAGGAAAAGGGTCAAAGCTGTAGAATTTGATGTAAGCGTGCAGAGGACCACGTAGCTGCCTTACAAAATTGTGGAATTTGTACAAAGTGCGGGCAGAGGACAACATGGCCGTCTTACAGAGCTTCTCCACATAGGCACCACAGTGAGTCACCAAAGAAGCCCCCACAGACATGGTGAAAATGAGCCCACAAAAGGTCTGGATCAGTTGATTTGCCAAAAATATAGGCTTGACGAATAGTAACTCACAACCAGCGAGGTCAAGGTCTATTTGGAAGATGGTCAGCCACGCTTGTTGAAGTCATAAAGGATGAAAAATTAATCTGACTCTGGTCGACGTAAGTATGGAGAGCACAGACCTCGTCCAGAGTGAGCAGAGATGGACCAGAGTCAATATCATCCGAAACCGGAAGATAAGGTACGTACCACAATTTCCTAATTGATATGGGAACAGGAGACAACCCTAGGATGATAGTTCAGTAGGGTACGTAGGACAGCATGATTAGGGTGGAAAATTAAGCAGGGGGAGTGGTGAAACAAAGCACCCAAGTCCGAAACCCTGCGTGACATTGCAATGGCCAATAAGAGTTTTCCACATTAGCCAATACAGGTCAATGGTTCAAAGGGGGAATCTTGAAGAGCCTGTAACACTAAGTTTAGACCCCATGGAGCTACCAGGGGAACAAAAAGAGGCTGAATGTGGAGGACCCCCTGCAGAAAAGTTTGTACTGCTGGCAAACAGGCCACCTTGCACTGGAAAAGAACCAAACGGGCCAACAGCTGCACTTTTAAAGAAAGAAACGAAGACCCAGATCCAAGGCAGCCTGCAAGAATGACAAAACTCTGGAAAGGTGAGAAACCAAAGGATTCCCTACCATGAGCAAAATACCGTTCAAAATAGGCACGCCAAACGAGGTAATAGATCTTTGTGGAGGAAGGCTTCCTGGAACAGAGCATGGTCTAAATAATTGAATCCAAAAATCCTCTAGCCCTTATGATCGAGGACTCAATAGTCACCCTGTTAAAGCCACATGGGCTAGGTCGGGGTAAAGGCATGGACACGGAGTGAGAAGATCCAGCTTGACAGGTAGGTACCATAGGGGTTTGATGGACAGACTGTATGGATCTGCAAACCATTTGTCTGATATTTCAGATGGAGGCGACAGTGGTTCTAGGAGTTCCAGTTGCAGAGGACTGGACAGGAAGTTTCAGCTATGTTGAAGGTTGAGACCAGAACACACATACTCAAGTGAATCGAGACTCTGCGCTATTAGAGAAAAGACCGGATCAGAGACTGGAGGGAAACCAGCTTGTTCTTTGGAAGAAACCCCCTCTGAGCATTGGAGTCCAGGTGAGCCCCCAGATGGAGCATTTCCTGAGATGGATAAAGCCAGCCATGGGATTGCAGCAAGGTCAGTGTGAGGTGCAGATGCTCCTGAAGAGTGTCCTGAGACTGGGCCAGCAGGAGGTCGTCCAGGTATGGCAGACTTTGGATCCCCCTGCGGCTAAGATGAGCTGCCATCAAGAGGTGACCTTCGTGAACATGAGGTGCCATAGAAAGTCCAAAAGGCAAAGCTCGAAACTGGAAGTGTTCCTTCTATACCGCAAACCAAAGGAACCGTTGATGATCCTCCTGTATGGGAATATGAAAGTAGGTATCCTGGATGTCCAAGGAGGCCATAAAATCACCTGGTTCCATGGTCTGCATGATGGAGCATAGCAATTCCATCCTGAACTTGGGAACCTGGAAAAACAGGTTGAATATTTGAACGAGAAACAGGTTGGAATAAAACCCTGTTCCTATCTGGGGAGGAAGATCTTGGACCATCAGTTTGGATGCCAGAAGGCTCTTCATGAAAGACAAAAAGACAGAATATCTCTGGTATATATGTGCGCCTAAACTACAAAAATAAATGAGAGAAAGAAAAAATGTACTCCCCTGACTTGTGTAGTTCTTTAAGATGTTCCACTTGTCTCTTTAAATGATGTATGACATACAGGTAGAAGAGAGAAAAAACACACAAATCTTCGTGTAATACTGTTGGGTAGATTTGCACATCAAAATGGGGAAACAACACCTTTGAATTGGTGATAAAAAATTTCAATTGTGATGTTATACCCCTGAGCCCATACGCTCAGAAATGATGGAATAAAAATGAGTTTTCTTATATATTGGAAAGCCGTCACCATATAAATTTCAGGGTATACCCCCTTTACTATACAACTCACAAATAAAGACTTGTATGTAGGCACGTAGAATAACTTAATCACATCAAATGCGGAATGTAGATTTTCTTATATATTGGAAAGCCGTCACCATATAAATTTCAGGGTATACCACCTTTACTATACAACTCACAAACAAAGACTTGTATGTAGGCACGTAGAATAACTTAATCACATCAAATGCGGAATGTAGATTTTCTTATATATTGGAAAGCTGTCACCATATAAATTTCAGGGTATACCACCTTTACTATACAACTCACAAACAAAGACTTGTATGTAGGCACGTAGAATAACTTAATCACATCAAATGCGGAATGTAGATTTTCTTATATATTGGAAAGCCGTCACCATATAAATTTCAGGGGATGCCCCTTTACTATACAACTCACAAGTAAAGACTTGTGGAAATATACACAAACACTTTTTCACAGCCGATTACATGTCACCTATAGAAACCATTGTAATTCGAAATCGCTGTTGAGCCCTAATGGTAACAAAGTTTTATATTTGTATATGTAAGTCATTTCCATTTTAGCAAGAATGCCCAGAAGGTCCTTAGATCTCTCGGTAGACTTAACTAATTTTATGCCATAAAAGTTTCTAATTTCATATAGAGCACATTTATGTTTATTTTTAAAATGACATGATAACGCATGGCTATCTAGGCCTTTTTTTATATTTCTACAGTGTTCGGATATTCGTATTTTTAAAGGTCTTGTCGTCCGGCCAATATAGAATTTATTGCATTTACATTCCACGGCATAAATAACATTAGCTGTATTACATGTTAGAAACTCTTCTATTTTGTGTTCAAACCCATTGATGACAATTTTGTCCACTTTAGAAGTGGTTAAGCCATTAATGTTCCTGCAACCAATACAGGAATTACATCTGTAGAAACCTTTCGACCTATTATAACTAAAACGTTCTTCTTTTTTCGGATATACACTTCTTACTAGCTGATTCTTGATATTTTGAGCCTTTCTGTATATGTGTATAGGTTTGTCAGGTAATAACTTTCCTAATACTGGGTCTCTTTGCAGAATGCACCAGTTTTTTCTAAAAACCCTCTCTATGTCCTTATGTTGAGAATTAAAATTAGTGGTAAATGCCCATTGAAACCTGTTATCATCCCTTTTATTCTCTTTACTCTGTAATAAATCCTTTCGATCAGTCCCTTGTGCTTTTATTAAACTATTTTCTACTTTACCCTAATCGTATCCACAAGCCAAAAAGGAATGTTTCATTTGTTCGGCTTGTTCTTTAAAGACAGAAACTTTTGTGCAATTACGCCCCCAGATTTTTGTTCTGCCAAACATATAACTCCTCCCAGAGTCCCATGAACATGTTTGCATAACTGGGGGCAAACCTGGTACCCATGGCGGTACCCATGTTCTGGATGAAGAAGTCAACCTTAAAAAGGAAGTAATTATGTTCCAAAATGAACACTATCCCTTCAATAAGAAAATTCTGTAGAGTCTGTTCCATTCCTGATCTAGATAAGAAGGTATTAACTGTCTCCATACCATGTGTGTGTGAGATAATAAGAATTTACTCACCGGTAATTCTATTTCTCGTAGTCCGTAGTGGATGCTGGGTACTCCGTAAGGACCATGGGGAATAGACGGGCTCCGCAGGAGACTGGGCACTCTTAAAGAAAGATTAGGTACTACATCTGGTGTGCACTGGCTCCTCCCTCTATGCCCCTCCTCCAGACCTCAGTTAGGGAAAGTGTGCCCGGAAGAGCTGACATTACTAGGAAAGGATTTGGAATCCAGGGTAAGACTCATACCAGCCACACCAATCACACCGTACAACTTGTGATAACTATACCCAGTTAACAGTATGAACAACAACTGAGCCTCATTCAACAGATGGCTCAGAACAATAACCCTTTAGTTAAGCAATAACTATATACAAGTATTGCAGAAAGTCCGCACTTGGGACGGGCTCCCAGCATCCACTACGGACTACGAGAAATAGAATTACCGGTGAGTAAATTCTTATTTTCTCTGACGTCCTAGTGGATGCTGGGAACTCGGTAAAGAGTAGACCATGGGGATTATACCAAAGCTCCCAAACGGGCGGGAGAGTGCGGATGACTCTGCAGCACCGAATGAGCAAACTCAAGGTCCTCCTCAGCCAGGGTATCAAACTTGTAGAATTTTGCAAAAGTGTTTGATCCCGACCAAGTAGCAGCTCTGCAAAGTTGTAAAGCCGAGACCCCTCGGGCAGCCGCCCAGGAAGAGCCCACCTTCCTCGTGGAATGGGCTTTTACCGATTTAGGATGCGGCAGTCCAGCCGCAGAATGTGCAAGTTGAATCGTGCTACAGATCCAGCGAGCAATAGTCTGCTTAGAAGCAGGAGCACCCAGCTTGTTGGGTGCATGCAGGATAAACAGCGAGTCAGTTTTTCTGACTCTAGCCGTCCTGGAAACATAGATTTTCAGGGCCCGGACTACGTCCAGCAACTTGGAATCCTCCAAGTCCCGAGTAGCCGCAGGCACCACAATAGGTTGGTTCAAATGAAACGCTGATACCACCTTTGGGAGAAATTGGGGACGAGTCCTCAATTCTGCCCTGTCCATATGGAAGATCAGATAAGGACTTTTACATGACAAAGCCGCCAATTCTGACACACGCCTAGCCGAAGCCAAGGCCAAAAGCATGACCACTTTCCACGTGAGATACTTCAACTCCACGGTCTGAAGTGGCTCAAACCAATGTGATTTTAGGAAATCCAACACTACGTTGAGATCCCAAGGTGCCACTGGAGGCACAAAAGGGGGCTGAATATGCAGCACTCCCTTAACAAACGTCTGAACTTCAGGCAGTGAAGCCAGTTCTTTTTGAAAGAAAATAGACAGGGCCGAAATCTGGACCTTAATGGATCCCAATTTTAGGCCCATAGTCACTCCTGACTGTAGGAAGTGCAGAAATCAACCCAGCTGAAATTCCTCTGTTGGGGCCTTCATGGCCTCACACCAAGCAACATATTTTCGCCATATGTGGTGATAATGTTTTGCTGTCACATCCTTCCTAGCTTTTATCAGCGTAGGAATGACTTCAACCGGAATGCCCTTTTCTATTAGGATCCGGCGTTCAACCGCCATGCCGTCAAACGCAGCCGTGGTAAGTCTTGGAACAGACAGGGCCCCTGCTGTAGCAGGTCCTGTCGGAGCGGCAGAGGCCAAGGGTCCTCTGAGATCATTTCTTGTAGTTCCGGGTACCAAGTTCTTCTTGGCCAATCCGGAACGATGAGTATAGTTCTTACTCCTCTCTTTCTTATTATCCTCAGTACCTTTGGTATGAGAGGAAGAGGAGGGAACACATAAACCGACTGGTACACCCACGGTGTCACTAGAGCGTCCACAGCTATCGCCTGAGGGTCCCTTGACCTGGCGCAATATCTTTTTAGCTTTTTGTTGAGGCGGGACGCCATCATGTCCACCTGTGGCCTTTCCCAACGATTTACAATCAGCAGGAACACTTCTGGATGAAGTCCCCACTCTCCCGGGTGGAGGTCGTGCCTGCTGAGGAAGTCTGCTTCCCAGTTGTCCACTCCCGGAATGAACACTGCTGACAGTGCTATCACGTGATTCTCCGCCCATCGGAGAATCCTTGTGGCTTCTGCCATCGCCATCCTGCTTCTTGTGCCGCCCTGTCGGTTTACGTGGGCGACCGCCGTGATGTTGTCTGACTGAATCAGCACCAGCTGGTTTTGAAGCAGAGGTTCTGCTTGACTTAGGGCATTGTAAATGGCCCTTAGTTCCAGAATATTTATGTGTAGGGAAGTCTCCTGACTCGACCATTGTCCTTGGAAGTTTCTTCCCTGAGTGACTGCCCCCCAACCTCGGAGGCTTGCATCCGTGGTCACCAGGACCCAATCCTGAATGCCGAATCTGCGGCCCTCGAGAAGATGAGCACTCTGCAGCCACCACAGCAGAGACACCCTGGCCCTCGGGGACAGGGTGATCAACCGATGCATCTGAAGATGCGATCCGGACCACTTGTCTAACAGATCCCACTGAAAGATCCTTGCATGGAACCTGCCGAAGGGAATTGCTTCGTAAGAAGCTACCATCTTTCCCAGGACTCGCGTGCAGTGATGCACTGACACCTGTTTTGGTTTCAGGAGGTCTCTGACCACAGATGACAACTCCTTGGCCTTCTCCTCCGGGAGAAACACCTTCTTCTGTTCTGTGTCCAGAATCATGCCCAAGAACAGCAGACGCGTCGTAGGAACCAGCTGCGACTTTGGGATATTCAGAATCCAGCCGTGCTGTTGTAGCACTTCCTGAGATAGTGCTACTCCGACCAACAACTGCTCCTTAGACCTTGCCTTTATCAGGAGATCGTCCAAGTACGGGATAATTATAACTCCCTTCTTTCGAAGGAGTATCATCATTTCGGCCATTACCTTGGTAAATACCCTCGGTGCCGTGGACAGACCAAACGGCAACGTCTGGAATTGGTAATGGCAGTCCTGTACCACAAACCGGAGGTACTCCTGGTGAGGTGGGTAAATGGGGACATGTAGGTAAGCATCCTTGATGTCCAGTGATACCATAAAATCCCCCTCTTCCAGGCTTGCAATAACCGCCCTGAGCGAATCCATTTTGAACTTGAACTTCCTTATATAAGTGTTCAAGGATTTCAAATTTAGAATGGGTCTTACCGAACCGTCTGGTTTCGGTACCACAAACATTGTGGAATAGTAACCCCGTCCCTGTTGAAGGAGGGGAACTTTGATTATCCCCTGCTGGAGGTACAGCTTGTGAATTGCCGCCAGTACTACCTCCCTTTCCTTGGGAGTAGCTGGCAAGGCTGATTTGAGGTAACGGCGAGGGGGAGACGTCTCGAACTCCAGCTTGTATCCCTGAGATACCACTTGTAGAACCCAGAGATCCACCTGTGAGCGAACCCACTGGTCGCTGAAGTTCCAGAGACGGGCCCCCACTGCACCTGGCTCCACCTGTGGAGCCCCAGCGTCATGCGGTGGACTTAGTGGAAGCAGGGGAGGATTTTTGTTCCTGGGAACTGGCTGTCTGGTGAAGCTTTTTCCCTCTACCCCTGCCTCTGGGCAGAAAGGACGCGCCTCTGACCCGCTTGCCTTTCTGGGGCCGAAAGGACTGTACTTGATAATACGGTGCTTTCTTAGGCTGTGAGGGAACCTGAGGTAAAAAAGTCGACTTCCCAGCTGTTGCTGTGGATACGAGGTCCGAGAGACCGTCCCCAAACAATTCCTCACCCTTATAAGGCAAAACTTCCATGTGCCTTTTAGAATCAGCATCACCTGTCCACTGCCGAGTCCATAATACTCTCCTGGCAGAAATGGACATTGCATTAATTCTAGATGCTAGCCGGCAAATGTCCCTCTGTGCATCCCTCATATATAAGACTACGTCTTTAATATGCTCTATGGTTAGCAAAATAGTATCCCTGTCAAGGGAATCAATGTTATCTGACAGGGAATCAGACCATGCTGCTGCAGCACTACACATCCATGCTGAAGCAATAGCAGGTCTCAGTATAGTACCTGAGTGTGTATACACAGACTTCAGGATAGCCTCCTGCTTTCTATCTGCAGGCTCCTTTAAGGCGGCCGTATCCTGAGACGGCAGTGCCACCTTTTTTGATAAGCGTGTGAGCGCCATGTCCACCCTAGGGGATGTTTCCCAACGCAACCTGTACGTTGGCGGGAAAGGGTACGCCATTAGTAACCGCTTAGAAATCACAAAATTCTTATCTGGGGAACACCACGCTTCTTCACACAATTCATTTAACTCATCAGATGGGGGAAAAGTCACTGGCTGCTTTTTCTCCCCAAACATAATACCCTTTTTAGTGGTAACCGGGTTAATGTCAGAAATGTGCAACACATTTTTCATTGCCGTAATCATGCATCGGATGGCCCTTGTGGATTGTACATTTGTCTCATCCTCGTCGACACTGGAGTCAGACTCCGTGTCGACATCTGTGTCTGCCATCTGAGGTAGCGGGCGTTTTTGAGCCCCTGATGGCCTCTGAGACGCTTGGGCAGGCGCGGGCTGAGATGCCGGCTGTCCCAAAGCTGTTACGTCATCGAACCTTTTATGCAAGGAGTTGACACTGTCGGTTAATACCTTCCACATATCCATCCACTCTGGTGTCGGCCCCGCAGGGGGCGACATCACACTTATCGGCTCCTGCTCTGCCTCCACGTAAGCATCCTCATCAAACATGTTGACACAGCCGTACCGACACACCGCACACACACACAGGGAATGCTCTGACTGAGGACAGGACCCCACAAAGTCCTTTGGGGAGACAGAGAGAGAGTATGCCAGCACACACCAGAGCGCTATATAACAGAGGGATTTACACTAATACAAAGTGAATTTTCCTCCCAATAGCTGCTTATATAACCTTTTGCGCCTAAATTTATGTGCCCCCCCTCTCTTTTTTACCCTTTCCGTAGTGTATACTGCAGGGGAGAGCCTGGGGAGCGTCCTTCCAGCGGAGCTGTGAAGAGAAAATGGCGCTGGCTGTGCTGAGGAAGATAGCCCCGCCCCTTCAGCGGCGGGCTTCTCCCGCTTTTTTTTAAATAATATTTATGGCGGGGGATTAGGCACATATACAGTTTATAACTGTATTATGTGCATTTTGCCAACTAAGGTATACATATTGCAGCCCAGGGCGCCCCCCCCCCAGCGCCCTGCACCCACCAGTGACCGGAGCGTGTGGTGTGCTGTGGGAGCAATGGCGCACAGCTGCAGTGCTGTGCGCTACCTTATTGAAGACCGGAGTCTTCAGCCGCCGATTTTCTCCTGGAATCTTCCGTCTTCTGGCTCTGCAAGGGGGACGGCGGCGCGGCTCCGGGAACGGACGATCGAGGTCGGGCCCTGTGTTCGATCCCTCTGGAGCTAATGGTGTCCAGTAGCCTTAGAAGCACAAGCTAGCTGCAAGCAGGTAGGTTTGCTTCTCTCCCCTCAGTCCCTCGTAGCAGTGAGTCTGTTGCCAGCAGATCTCACTGAAAATAAAAACCCTAACAAATACTTTCTTTTTTAGTGAACTCAGGAGAGCCCACTAAGTGCATCCAGCTCTGGCCGGGCACAGATTTTAACTGAGGTCTGGAGGAGGGGCATAGAGGGAGGAGCCAGTGCACACCAGATGTAGTACCTAATCTTTCTTGAAGAGTGCCCAGTCTCCTGCGGAGCCCGTCTATTCCCCATGGTCCTTACGGAGTACCCAGCATCCACTAGGACGTCAGAGAAAATAGTGTAGAGCGAGCTAACGTCCGCACTCACTAGTAGTGGGGGCAAACCTGGTATCATGGTCACGGTATATAGACAATATCTTGTTCATTTGGAAGGGAAATAGAGAGAGCTTAGAGACCTTTTGCTCTCATCTAAATAACAACACTCAAAATATCAAACTCACCTTCGATATTAGTGAATCTAGCTTGAATTTCTTGGATATCACCATATACATCAAGGAAGGCAGATTAGAAACGAAAACGTTTCAAAAACCAACTGACTCTGCAGCGTATATCCATATTGATAGTTGCCATCACAGGAACTGGCTTGATGCAATTCCGGGGGGTCAGTTTAAGCGACTCAAACGTATTTGTTTAATAAAAGCACAAGGGACTGATCGAAAGGATTTATTACAGAGTAAAGAGAATAAAAGGGATGATAACAGGTTTCAATGGGCATTTACCACTAATTTTAATTCTCAACATAAGGACATAGAGAGGGTTTTTAGAAAAAACTGGTGCATTCTGCAAAGAGACCCAGTATTAGGAAAGTTATTACCTGACAAACCTATACACATATACAGAAAGGCTCAAAATATCAAGAATCAGCTAGTAATTAGTGTATATCCGAAAAAAGAAGAACATTTTAGTTATAATAGGTCGAAAGGTTTCTACAGATGTAATTCCTGTATTGGTTGCAGGAACATTAATGGCTTAACCACTTCTAAAGTGGACAAAATTGTCATCAATGGGTTTGAACACAAAATAGAAGAGTTTATAACATGTAATACAGCTAATGTTATTTATGCCGTGGAATGTAAATGCAATAAATTCTATATTGGCCGGACGACAAGACCTTTAAAAATACGAATATCCGAACACTGTAGAAATATTAAAAAAGGCCTAGATAGCCATGCGTTATCATGTCATTTTAAAAATAAACATAAATGTGCTCTATATGAAATTAGAAACTTTTATGGTCTAAAATTAGTTAAGTCTACCGAGAGATCTAAGGACCTTCTGGGCATTCTTGCTAAAATGGAAATGACTTATATATACAAATATAAAACCTTGTTACCATTAGGGCTCAACAGCGATTTCGAATTACAATGGTTTCTATAGGTGACATGTAATCGGCTGTGAAAAAGTGTTTGTGTATATTTCCATAAGTGTATATTGATGGTAGCAGGATCTACAAGGATTATACACACGCTTTTTTTTTTTTTTTTCTCTCAAAGATTCCCTTTAGGTACTTGAAAATTACCATTACAACATCAAATAGGAAGTCAATGGGAATATACATATAAGATGGAACGATTGTGGGAGGATCGAAGTAGGAGAGGAATGAATTCCCGGGACACACTTCAGGCGGAAGTGTGGTAGCTCCGAGAGATCGAGGGAAGAAGATTGCGGGACAAACTTCCGGCGGAAGTGGGGCGGATGGCGCATCTTCCGGGGATGAAAGTCAGCGGCCGTGTTGGAGACTAGACCATTGCCGGAAGTGGGGAACACGACAGATTGCGTCTGGACGGAAGTTCATTGGCGGTCATATTGGGAGAGGCGTGCGTCGCTTCTCGGCCGGGACTATGGTTAATGTAGATAGGAGCCATGCATTTAAGAGAAGTTCATACTTGGTATACAGAGGGAGGGGTTGCTCTATCAATTGTACACACCTGTATTATATTGATAATTATTTTGGGTATTTATTGCACAGATCACAGGTTACCCCCTACACCTTGACAAAGATCCGTGAATGATTGAACCGCGTAGGTGGGGGTACCTGTGCCACGGAAAAGGACGCTATCCGGTGAGGAGAGATTTCTGGGACTTTGTTTAAACGGGGCCCCGTTTTTGCATAATTACCATCGTCTTCCTGCGATACCTCAAATCTGGGTATGCTCCTTAAAGTTTTTTTAAGAGAGTTGTTTTTAATAAATACATGTTTTTTTATGAGTGAAAAACGGCATATTGTCCCACTTTTTCTGAGGATTTACTTTGGGAGATGAGTGTGGAGTAAAACAACTATAAGGAAGAGAAAAGACCCACCTACTTTGCATTGATACAAGGTTTTGTGTGTGAGTGTCTCGTTGAAGGGGGCATCCCCTGATTTCTCATCTAACACTGGAGTTGGGTTATATGTTCACATACAAGTCTTTTCCTGTGAGTCCTTTGTTGAAGGGAGCATCCCCTGATTCCTACATTCTGCACTGATGTGATTAAGTCATTCTATGTGCCCACATACAAGTCTTTACTTGTGAGTTGTATAGTAAAGGGGGCATCCCCTGAAATTTATATGGTGACGGCTTTCCAATATATAAGAAAATCTACATTCCGCATTTGATGTGATTAAGTTATTCTACGTGCCTACATACAAGTCTTTGTTTGTGAGTTGTATAGTAAAGGTGGTATACCCTGAAATTTATATGGTGACGGCTTTCCAATATATAAGAAAACTCATTTTTATTCCATCATTTCTGAGCGTATGGGCTCAGGGGTATAACATCACGATTGAAATTTTTTATCACCAATTCAAAGGTGTTGTTTCCCCATTTTGATGTACAAATCTACCCAACAGTATTACACGAGGATTTGTGTGTTTTTTCTCTCTTCTATGTCATACATCATTTAAAGAGACAAGTGGAACATCTTAAAGAACTACACAAATCAGGGGAGTACATTTTTTCTTTCTCTCATTTATTTTTGTAGTTTAGGCGCACATATATACCAGAGATATTCTGTCTTTTTGTGTATCATTGTTCGGGATCTAGGGTGTGATCCCTTATCTCATGGTTATTTAGAGCTGCCTAATTGTGCGCACTAAGACATTATCATTGTATTTTCTTTTAGTTCTTCATGAAAGACGTTGAATGGCAAGCTGGTGGTAACTAACTGAACTGGAGGGAGTTCCTAGAAAATTAAGGAATGAACATGGACATGATGCGCCTTACCCAAGCATTGGAAGTTGTTTCCAGCCACACACTGGTGAAGAGCAGGAGACGGATGCCCACAGTGGAAAGTCCCAAATGGGGACCAGTCCCCTCTTGCTGCTGGTTTACCGCCCAGTTTGGAAGCATGATGTCCCATGGACTTTAGACTTTTAGAGGATAAGCCTTGAGATCCAAAGGAAGGCTGACCTATCACCTTTCCCTGTGGGTGTATGGAACCAAAGGGGGAGAAGATAAAATGTCAAGATCCTTTTTGAAACCAAGAATTTCTTGTTCAGATGTGACCAGGCCTCCGCCAGGAGATCCTCTAGCTGAGCAAAGGGCGAAAAAAACGCTCGTTCTTTTTTTTAAGAGGTTGGTGAGACATGGAATACTCTAGGTCCAAGAAGTTGTCTGAAATAGTCGTAGCCTGAATGGAGAGGCGTGGATCTATCTCAACTGCAGGGTTTGCACGTAGCCAATGGCTCCAGCATTTACAGTAAAGAGCTAGAGACCTGAAACAGACCCTGGATGGATTGGGACAAGCTCTGAACCCAGGCTGCCTCCTAGGTGTGGGGGTTGTACTGGAGTGGGCTGTGCTGTGGCTGCATGAACTCCACCTGTAACCGCTACCAATGGCGGAGGAGGCCAGGAGGCTGCAAGGAGAGATGGCAGCTCCAGCATAGCGAGTTTCATGATCCATCTTGTCTGGATCCGTGGAAGCTTGTATTTATCTGTGGACACAGGAAGGGGAAACCACTGGGTTATATTGATGAAGCTCTGAGATTAGCTAAGTACTTTAATGATGCAAGGCACAAGCAGACTGGAGGCTGGACTGGAACCAGATGACGGACTGGAACCGGATGACAGCATGGAACCAACTAGCTGGTTACCAGGCTGAAACCAGTTACACAGGATACCAGGCTGGGATTGACTACACAGGATGCTGGGTTGGGACTGAGAAGCTGGATACCAAGCTGGAGCTGGCAAAGCAGGATACCGGGCTGAGACCGGCTACTCATGACACCAGGCTGGAACAGAGAAGCTGGAACTTGCTATGCAAGATACTGGACTGGGACTGACTATGCAGAACACCAGGCTGGGATGAGCTACGCAGGATACCGGGCTGGGACTGGCTGGTGCTACTGGCTGGAACTAGTAATGCTGCAGAGCAACTGGGCTGGAGCTGCAACTGGAGTTTACTGGCTGGGACCAGTAGTGCTGCAGAGTAAGCTGGCTGCTTAACAGATATGGGATGAACTCTGCATTGTTTGACATCAGCAGACAAGATTCACCGAATTAACTCCAGAGTATCGGTTAGGCGCCGGGGTCCGCTCGTCTGCGCGGCCCGGCGCCTAGCAACTAGGGACGCCGTGCGCGTACAGCCGCCGGCTCCCTAGCAACGCTAGACGCCGGGCGCGCTGAGCCGCACGGACCCTAGCAACGGGGACGCCACTGGCGGACCGCGTTCCCCGTTGCTGGGTCCTGTTCAATTAATAGGTGCACCTGATCTCTGGCCGTGCAGCAAGGCAGCTGCACGGCATTCATTCTAATCAGCTCAGTCAGCAGCTGATTGGAGGACTCCTGTTTAAATACACTCTCAGGGCTTCTCACAGACGCTGGTAATAGCTTCCTGCATGCGGTCTTTGTTTGCTGAGAGTCTGTTTCCAGTCTTGCTGTATCCGGTCGTTCCAGTCCTCTGAAGTCCTGTACTCGGGAGTTATCATCTCGTCCCTGGAGTCCTGACCGATTACCGTTTAACATCCAGTGGTGTTCGTGAGTCGCGGCTCTGCCGTGTGTAGCGGCTCGGCCGCTTTACCCTTTATTATTTGTGTTTGGAGCATTTTGCGGAGGGTTCCGCTTCCACAGGTCCACTCTGGTATCCGGCGGTGCCGGGTAGGAGTATTGGACAAGTGGATTTTGGTTGTCCTTTTCCCTGGCGGTTTTTCCGCACATACTTTAGGTTTTTTTAGTTAGCTTGTAGCCCCTGGCCTGTTGTTAGCTAGAGGTCCTCTTGTTATCATCCTGCCTCGGATTTCCCTTTGTCTCTCATTAAGACCGGGGGGCATCGGAGTTGGGCAGACATAATCCGCCCTTCAAACGCGGCTGCCAAGGGCTCAAGAAACCATAGTCTCGCAAGGGATTTCCGATAGCACGGGTGAGACAACAGAGTTAGGGCGCCAGGGGCTATTATTCTTTCCTGCTCCCGTTCCCAGCATTCCATTCCAGTGCTCCGGTCATAGTCATAAGATCTCCTCTGGCCAGGAGTGCTGGAATCATAACATTATTACCGGCCATACCAAAACTTAAAATTAAACAGGGTTTAATTTTTTCTTATTGAGTTTTGTGAGAGTTTATCGGCCTCATGAATCCTACAGGTTTAGGGCCAAATCCTGGTCAGCTCTTAGTCAGCCAGATTCAAGAACTTACTCAGATGGTTCAGGATCTCTCTCTTCGGGTGAAGTCGCAGGAAGATCTTTTGCGAGCTTCCCCGAAGGTAGTTCCTGAACCAAAGATGCATTTGCCTGACCGTTTTTCTGGTGATAGGAAAGAGTTTTTTAATTTTAAAGAATCCTGTAAACTTTATTTTCGTTTAAGACCGATTTCCTCGGGTACTGAATCTCAGCGGGTCGGGATTATTATTTCTTTGCTCCAGGGGGATCCTCAGACCTGGGCATTTGGTTTAAAAGCAGAGGATCCGGCATTGTTGTCAGTGGACGCTTTTTTTGGGTCTTTAGGGCTCTTGTATGATGACCCTGATAGAGAGGCGTCCGCTGAAAGTCAGTTGCGCGCTCTCAGACAGGGTAGAAATCCTGCGGAGGTTTATTGTACGGAGTTTCGCCGTTGGTCGAACGACTGTGGCTGGAATGACCCAGCCCTGCGCAGTCAGTTTCGCCTCGGCTTATCAGAGTCTATAAAAGACAGTCTCCTTCAGTACCCCGCTCCTGAGACTCTCGATAAGCTCATGGAGCTTTCTATTAAGATAGATCGTCGTCTCAGAGAGCGGAGGGCTGAAAAAGGAGCACCTGTAAGGTCAAGTCCGTGTGTATATTCCATTCCTGAGGACGTAGAGGAGCCCATGCAGATGGGTCTCTCCCGGCTGTCTCCTGAAGAAAGAGCCAGAAGGCAAAATTCTGGTCTTTGCCTGTACTGTGGGGGTAAGGGACATTTTTCTCGTAATTGTCCGAACAAGTCGGGAAACGCTTTGACCAGGTGAATTGTGAGGGGGTTCACCTAGGTCTGCAGCTTATCTCCTCGAATAACTCCCTTTTAGTCCCAGTTAAAGTTTCCTTTGGCAGCCTCAGTTCTTCGGTGTCGGCTTTTGTTGACAGTGGAGCTGCAGGAAACTTTATGGATTTAACTTGGGCTAAGGCCTTAGGCATTCCTCAGTTACCTTTGGGTAGGTGTGTCACCATGCATGGCTTAGATGGGAGTCCACTGTCCAATGGGGTTATTTCTCTCCGTACACCCCCTGTATTACTTACAGTAGGAGCTCTACATTCTGAAAAAATCGAGTTCTTCCTTACTCATTGCCCAGCAGTTCCAGTAGTTCTGGGTCACCCTTGGCTGGCCTTTCATAATCCCACCATTGATTGGCGGTCGGGGGAGATTTCACAATGGGGTACCTTTTGTGATAGGGAATGTATTACGTTTCCAGTCAGAGTAGCAGCTGCCATTCCTGAACTCATTCCTGTGGAATACCAGGAATTTGCTGATGTGTTCTCCAAAGGCAATGCGGACATTCTGCCTCCTCATCGGCCGTATGATTGTGCTATTGAGCTTATTCCTGGTGCCGCATTACCAAAGGGAAGATTATATGCTTTATCCGGGCCAGAAACTGCGGCCATGAATGATTATGTTAAGGAGAGCCTAGGGAAAGGATTTATTAGACCATCAAAATCTCCTTTAAGTGCAGGTTTCTTCTTTGTGGAGAAAAAGGATGGCTCGCTTAGACCTTGCATTGACTTTAGAGCCCTGAATAAGATCTCAGTTAAAAATACTTATCCTTTGCCGCTGATATCTGTACTCTTTGATCAGCTACGTTCGGCTGTGATTTTTTCTAAAATTGACCTTAGAGGAGCGTACAACCTCATCCGAATCAAATCTGGAGATGAGTGGAAGACGGCCTTCAGTACTCAGTCAGGTCACTACGAGTACCTGGTGATGCCGTTCGGCTTGTCCAATGCTCCAGCAGTTTTTCAAGACCTCGTTAATGATGTGCTCCGTGACTTCCTAGGGAAATTCGGGGTCGTTTACTTAGACAACATCCTGATTTATTCTGAATCAATGGAACAACATGTTACCCAGGTGCGTCTGGTTCTTCAGAAGTTACGTGAGAATCATTTATATGCCAAGCTGGAGAAGTGTGAGTTTCATGTCACGGAGGTATCTTTTTTAGGGTACATTATTTCCCCTCAGGGATTTTCCATGGAACCAAAGAAGCTCCAGGCCATCCTTAGTTGGGCGCAACCCACCAATTTAAAAGCAATTCAGCGCTTTTTAGGGTTTGCGAATTATTATAGGAGGTTCATTTATTCTTTTTCTGACCTGGTTGCTCCCATTGTAGCTCTGACAAAGAAAGGAGCGGATCCTACCAACTGGTCGCGTGAAGCAGAGTTGTCCTTTCGGGCCTTGAAACAAGCCTTTGTCTCGGCTCCAGTCCTCAGACATCCCAATCCGGAATTGCCCTTTGTTGTGGAGGTTGATGCCTCGGAGGTTGGAGTGGGGGCTATCCTTTCTCAAAAGGATCCGGAGTCTCTGGAGTTACATCCTTGTGCCTTTATGTCCAGGAAATTCTCCTCCGCTGAATCCAACTATGACGTTGGTAATCGGGAGCTACTGGCGATAAAGTGGGCTTTCGAGGAGTGGAGGCATTGGCTGGAGGGAGCAAAACATACCATTTCAGTATTGACTGACCATAAAAACCTGCAATACATCGAATCAGCTAAGCGACTTAATGCCCGGCAGGCACGTTGGGCTTTATTTTTTACTCGTTTCAAATTCATAATCACTTTCAGGCCTGGTTCCAGGAATACCAAGGCTGATGCCCTGTCACGCAGTTTTCTTCCGGTTCACAATAACAGTCCTGTTACTCCCATACTTCCATCTTCGGTCATTTGGGCAGGCCTCACACAAGATTTATTTACCCAGTTAAAACAGCTTCAAAACCAAGCTCCTGGAAATACTCCTGCTGGTCGTCTTTACGTCCCTGAGTTTTTGAGAGCTACTGTTTTGACTGAATTCCATGATAACAAAGTTTCCGGGCATCCGGGAATCTCTAAGACTTTGGAGTTAGTCTCCCGCTCAGTATGGTGGCCTGGTCTTTCTAAAGACGTTAAGGAGTTTGTTTTTTCATGTCAGGTTTGTGCACAGCATAAGGTTCCCCGTTCCTTGCCTATCGGGGAACTTATGCCCTTAAATGTCCCTCTCAGGCCATGGTCTCATATTTCCATGGATTTTGTGGTAGACCTTCCCCTTTCAGCCGGATTCCGAGTCATATGGGTGGTAGTGGACCGTTTTAGCAAGATGGCTCATTTCATTGCTCTTCCCCGACTGCCATCTGCCCAAGGGTTGGCAGTTTTGTTTCTCCGCCATGTTTTCAGACTTCATGGGTTGCCTACTGATATTGTTTCTGATCGGGGTCCACAATTCATCGCACAATTCTGGAAGTGTTTTTGTGCTTCATTAAAGATGAAATTGTCGTTAACATCCGGTTACCACCCACAATCCAACGGGCAAACCGAGCGAGTTAACCAATCATTGAAACAGTATTTGCTTTGTATTCAGCCAAACTCCAGAATGATTGGTCCGAGTTTCTTCCGTTGGCGGAGTTTGCTTACAATAATTCCTGTCATTCCTCCACTAAAGTGTCTCCATTCTTTTCAGTTTTTGGTTTTCACCCCAGAGCTAATTCTTTTTTTCATCATTCCTCAGTCTCCCCGCTAACCTTAACCTCCCATCTCAGAGCCATTTGGAAAAAAGTGCACCTTGCTCTCAGAAAAGCGGCCTTTCGAGAGAAGAAATTTTCTGACAGGCTCCGACGTCCTTGCACTTTTAAGGTGGGAGATAGGGTATGGTTGTCGACTCGTAACATCAGGCTTCGACAATCCTCGGCTAGATTGGGACCCAAATTTATTGGGCCATTTCTTATTATTAAAAGAGTCAACCCAGTTGCCTTCCGGTTACGTTTACCAAGATCTCTTAGGATTGGAAATACGTTTCATTGCTCCCTGTTGAAACTATACGTTTCTTCCAGTAGATTTCCAAGGAGGATCTCTCAGGGTAGATCTCCGGTGGATGTACAGGGACAACAGGAGTTCTTGGTGGAGAAGGTTCTCGATTCCAAATTGTCCCGGGGCCGGCTTTATTTTCTGGTGCACTGGAGAGGCTATGGTCCAGAGGAAAGGTCTTGGGTCTTGGATAAGGATCTTCATGCCCCGAGGCTCAAGAGGGCATTTTTTCGGGAATTTCCTCGGAAACCTGGCTTTAGGGGTTCTTTGACCCCTCCTCAAGGGGGGGGGTACTGTTAGGCGCCGGGGTCCGCTCGTCTGCGCGGCCCGGCGCCTAGCAACTAGGGACGCCGTGCGCGTACAGCCGCCGGCTCCCTAGCAACGCTAGACGCCGGGCGCGCTGAGCCGCACGGACCCTAGCAACAGGGACGCCACTGGCGGACCGCGTTCCCCGTTGCTGGGTCCTGTTCAATTAATAGGTGCACCTGATCTCTGGCCGTGCAGCAAGGCAGCTGCACGGCATTCATTCTAATCAGCTCTGTCAGCAGCTGATTGGAGGACTCCTGTTTAAATACACTCTCAGGGCTTCTCACAGACGCCGGTAATAGCTTCCTGCATGCTGTCTTTGTTTGCTGAGAGTCTGTTTCCAGTCTTGCTGTATCCGGTCGTTCCAGTCCTCTGAAGTCCTGTACTCGGGAGTTATCATCTCGTCCCTGGAGTCCTGACCGATTACCGTTTAACATCCAGTGGTGTTCGTGAGTCGCGGCTCTGCCGTGTGTAGCGGCTCGGCCGCTTTACCCTTTATTATTTGTGTTTGGAGCATTTTGCGGAGGGTTCCGCTTCCACAGGTCCACTCTGGTATCCGGCGGTGCCGGGTAGGAGTATTGGACAAGTGGATTTTGGTTGTCCTTTTCCCTGGCGGTTTTTCCGCACATACTTTAGGTTTTTTTAGTTAGCTCGTAGCCCCTGGCCTGTTGTTAGCTAGAGGTCCTCTTGTTATCATCCTGCCTCGGATTTTCCTTTGTCTCTCATTAAGACCGGGGGGCATCGGAGTTGGGCAGACATAATCCGCCCTTCAAACGCGGCTGCCAAGGGCTCAAGAAACCATAGTCTCGCAAGGGATTTCCGATAGCACGGGTGAGACAACAGAGTTAGGGCGCCAGGGGCTATTATTCTTTCCTGCTCCCGTTCCCAGCATTCCATTCCAGTGCTCCGGTCATAGTCATAAGATCTCCTCTGGCCAGGAGTGCTGGAATCATAACAGTATCTTGTCTCTCCTTTGCTGTATACCTGTCCTGCAGGTCCGGTTTTCTAACTGTACTTGCTCTGTGAGCTTATGCATGGACATCAGCTGACTGCATCTCCTCCAGCCTGAATGCTTCTTTCCCTCAGCTGACTCTGGCAGCCAATCTGTGACCTGTAACTCCTATATAATCCCTTCATGTTCTCCATCTTAGGTATCCTGCACCGGAATGGGTAATTAATATAAGAAATATGTAACTAGTCTATCTGATGGTTCGTATGGCTATCAGCCCAGAAGGTAGATATAACTGGAGGTTCCCCAAGGATAGGAATAACAAGTACTCAAAAAATAATGGCAGGAGGCCCTATGAGGGCACTCTTTTTAGCTGTAATGCTAAATATTTTTATTTTTAAAATGTAACTTTTAATAAATGTTCCTCTATAAAAGGTAGGTATGAGTATATCAAGAAAGGCTGAGAAGGAATAAATAATAATCTCCTAACTGCCTGATAAATTCAAACATGTATTCACATGAATACATCAAAAAAAGGCATAAACAACCTCAATGATGAAAATATATTCAGCATCTAAATGTCCAAATGACAACAGCCATGGAAAGCATATATATAATTATTTTTTGCAACCACAAAAATAGCATAAAACACAGCTCGCTGCACTCGCAACGCTGCAGGCACGGTGGCTCACCACAGGTTATATATTCTCCCTCTATGGGTGTAGTGGATCCCGACTAGCGGTATTTTAACTGTTTCCCAGAATGGGAGGGAGAGCGCGGAGGCTCCTGCAGAACCAATTGACCAAACTTTAGGTCCTCAGAGGCCAAAGTATCGAACTTGTAGAACTTTTGCGAACGTGTTCGACCCCGACCAGGTAGCTGCTCGGCAAAGTTGCAATGCCGAGACACCCCGGGCAGCCACCCAGGAAGAACCCCCCTTGCGAGTAGAGTGGGCCTTAACAGATGTAGGACACGGCAATCCTGCCGTAGAATACACATGCTGGATAGTGAGCCTGATCCAGCGAAAGATCGTCTGCTTAGAAGCAGGACACCCAATTTTCTTGGGATCATATAGGACAGAGAGTCCGATTTTCTGTGACGAGCAGTCCTCCTCAAATAGATTTTTAGAGCCCTCACAACATCCAAAGACCTTGCTGAAATTGAGGAGTCAGTCGCAACTGGCACCACAATAGGTTGGTTGATATGAAATGCCGACCCAACCTTCGAAAGAAATTGCTGACGTATCCGAAGCTCAGCTCTATCTTCACGGAAGGTCAAGTATGGGCTTTTACATGACAAAGCCCCCAACTCTGACACATGTCTAGCAGAAGCTAAGGCCAACAAAGTGACAGCCTTCCACGTGAGAAACTTGACCTTAACCTCCCGTACAGGTTCAAACCAGTCCAACTGGAGGAACTGCAACACCAGGTTAAGATCCCAGGGCGCCATAGGCGGTACAAAGGGAGGTTGGATGTGCAGAGATCCCTTCAAAAAAGTCTGAACCTCAGGGAGGGCAGCCAACTGTTTCTGGAAGAAAATGGATAGAGCCAAAATCTGGACCTTTATGGATCCTAACCTCAGACCCATATCCACACCTGCTTGCAGGAAGAGGAAAAAACATCCCAGTTGAAACTCCACCGTAGGAAACCTCTTGGACTCACACCAAGACACATATTTTTTCCAAATACGATGGTAATGTTTAGACGTTACTCTTTCCTAGCCTGTATCAGGGTAGGAATGACCTTGTTCGGAATGCCCTTCCGAGCTAGTATCTGGCGTTCAACCTCCATGCCGTCAAACGTAGCTGTGGTAAGTCTGGATAGGCGAACGGCCCCTGCTGCAGCAGGTCCTCCCGAAGAGGAAGAGGCCTCTGCTCTTCTAGCAGTAGATCCAAAAGATCCGCGTACCAAGCCCTTCTTGGCCAGTCCGGAGCAATGAGTATTGCCTGAACTCCTGTTCTCTTTATGAGTTTGAGAACCCTTGGAATGAGTGGAAGTGGAGGAAACACGTACACCGACTGGAACACCCACGGAGTCACTAGGGCGTCCACTGCTTGCAGGTCCCTCGACCTGGAACAATACCGCCGAAGCTTCTTGTTCAGACGAGAGGCCATCATGTCGATTTGGGGTATGCCCCAAAGATCGGTTACCTCCTTGAACACCTCCGGATGGAGACCCCACTCCCCTGGATGGAGATCGCGTCTGCTGAGGAAGTCTGCTTCCCAGTTGACTACTCCCGGAATGAAGATTGCTGACAGCACCAACGCGTGTTTTTCTGCCCAGAGGATGATTCTTGTTACCTCTGACATTGCAGTTCTGCCCTTTGTTCCGCCTTGTCAGTTTATGTAATCCACTGTCGTTACATTGTCCGACTGTACTTGAATGGCCTGATTTCTCAGAAGATGGGCCGCTTGGAGAAGACCGTTGTAGACGGCTTAGTTCTAGAATGTTTATCGGCAAGCCGGCTTCCAGACTTGACCACCTTCCTTGGAAGGTTTCCCCTTGAGTGACTGCGCCCCAGCCCCGGAGACTTGCACCCGTGGTTAGAAGGATCCAGTCCTGAATCCCGAACCCTCGCCCCTCCAGAAGATTAGGTAATTGCAGCCGCCAGAGGAGTGAAATCCTTGTTTGCATCACCAACGCTTTTTCTTCTGGAAGAAACACCCTCTACACCTCCGTGTCGAGGATCATTTCCAGACAGGACAACCTCCTGGTTGGTTCCCATGAGATATTGGGATATTCAGGGTCCAACCCTGTTCCTTGAGAAGCAGGGTCATGAGAGCTATTAACTGAAAAAAGCTTCTCCTTGGACGATGCCTGTACCAGCAGATCGTCCAGATATGGAATTATCTTCACCCCCTGCCTGCGAATGAGAACCCTCATTTCCGCCATCACCTTGGTAAAAACCCTTGGTGCTGTGGAGAGGCCGAATGGTAGGGCCAGGAACTGAAAATGACAGTCCAACAGAGCCAATCGGAGATAAGCTTGATGCGGCAGCCAAATCGGAATGTGGAGGTACGCATCCTTGATATCCAGGGATACCAGGAATTCCCCCTCTTCCAGTTCTGATATCACTGCCCTTAGAGACTCCCTTTTGAACTTGAACTCCCTCAGAAAGGGGTTTAGTGTTTTTAAGTTCAGAATGGGCCTGACCAAACCATCCGGTTTCGGTACCACGAAAAGATTCTAATAGTAACCTGTGTTCTGCCTTTGAGGAGGGACTGGTACAATGACCTGTGCCTCCATCAACTTCTGGATGGCTCCCTGCAGGGTAGCCCACTCTGCCGGCAAAGCTGGCAAGCCCGATGTGAAGAACCTATGAGGAGGGAGATCTTGAAATTCCAGCCGGTACCCCTGGGACACAATATCTAGTACCCATGGGTCCAGGCTGGACGACACCCAGACGTGACTGGAACTTCTGTGTCTCGCCCCCACCGGCCCTACTTCCAGGATGTGCTGTCCACGGTCATGCGGAGGACTTAGGCGCACCTGAAACAGGCTTCTGTTCTTGGGAACCTGCCGCAACAGGTTTCCTGGATTTTGGTCGGCCCCCTCTAACGAAGGTGTTGGCCGGTTTGGTCTTTCTTGATTTAGAAACCCAAAAGGACTGAGATGCAGGTGAAGAAAAAGGTTTCCTCATAGCAGGTGCAGCTGAGGGAAGAAAAGGGGACTTACCCGCTGTAGCCGTGGCGATCCACGCATCCAATGCTTCCCCAAAGAGAGCCTGACCTGAGTAAGGGAGGGTCTCCACACCTCTCCTGGATTCCGCATCGGCAAACCACTGGCGCAGCCACAGTCCTCGATGAGCTGAGACGGACATGGAAGAAATTCCTGCAGCCGTCGAACCCAGGTCTTTCATGGATTCCACCGTAAATCTCGCAGAATCCTGTATGTTACATAAGAACAATTCAACATCACTTTCATCCATTGTAATCAATTACTCACGTGTCAGCTTTACTATAGCTTTAGAAATTCATACACAGGCAATGGTAGGTCGCAGTATCGCCCCCGAAGCCGTGTATATGGATTTGAGCATAGCGTCAATCCCGCGATCAGCCGATTCTTTCAACGCGGCAGAGCCCGGGACTGGTAAAACCACTATCCTTGACAGTCTGGACATAGATGTCCCAATTCATTCTATCCTCCTCTCAGGATATTACAACAGCGTTTAATACATTAGACGCAGGGAAGATCAGCGAGGCTTTCTTATTGTCAGTGAAGTAAGCCCCTCAGCAATATTTATCATATATAGCTAATGGCCTCCCACATGAGCTGCACCCCCTGCAAGGGGTGCCATCAACCTCTCAGCACGTCCCCATCACCGTTCGCAGTCTGTGCAATGTGGAGCTGCAGACGGAAAATGGAGCTGAACTCTGCTGGGTTCGCACTGAGAAGAAGCTCCACCCACCGAAGATGGCGCATCTTCCCACGCAACTTCTATATACTGGCCTGAGGATTCCGTCGCTAGCTGGGGGATTCAGTCCCCGGCCAGCGTCTGTGTACTGAGGATTCCGTCGCTAGCCTGGGGATTCAGTCCCCAGCTAGCGCCCGTGTACTGAGGATTCAGTCGCTAGTCTGGGGATTCAGTCTCCGGCTAGCGACTGTGACCAGTTTAGGGTATTTAGACACTGGTTTAGCAACGTGATTACATTTCTGTGTACATTAAATGGATTCCTCCTGAGAGGAAACCACTTCAGCAGCATATGACACCGAGTCCCTAGACATGGCTATGAAAGGTATTGAACACCCACATACACACATACATGGAATTGTCAGTCACAGCTTCCCCCCACCAAGTATGGCAGAGAGAGACACAGAGATTGGAGCCAACCCACACACAGCACTCCCTGAGGTAGAACAAATAAAACTACCAGCGCTATCTGCGTACCTTAATAGACTACACAGATTTTACACAGCCTCCCCCCCCCCCCCTTTCTACAACCCCCTGGTACCGCTAAGGATAGCTGGAGTGGAGGGACAGCCTCCTTGTACAGGAACTGCAGCCAGGAAAATGGCGCTGAACACTGCAGGGTCCGCTCTGAGGAGGTGCTCCGCCTCCTGAAGATGGCCTGTCTTCCCACACAATTCTTTATACTGGCCTGAGGATTCCGTCGCTAGCCGGGGCCAGTTAGCGTCTGTGTACTGCGGATTCTGTCGCTAGCATGGGGATTCAGTCTCCGGTTAGCGTCTGTGACCAGTGTAGGGTATTAAGTCGCTGGCTCAGGATGCCCCTCATAGCGCCAACATTGTGTGCCACTGAGTCTTCCCGGAGCGCAGCCGCTCAGCGTTGCACTCCTACCCTTGTGCCGCCATATCTCGCCATCTTCTGGCTCTGTAAGGGGGTGGTAAACTCTAAAAAAATAAGAATTTACTTACCGATAATTTTATTTCTCGGAGTCCGTAGTGGATGCTGGGGTTCCTGAAAGGACCATGGGGAATAGCGGCTCCGCAGGAGACAGGGCACAAAAAGTAAAGCTTTAGGATCAGGTGGTGTGCACTGGCTCCTCCCCCTATGACCCTCCTCCAAGCCTCAGTTAGGTACTGTGCCCGGACGAGCGTACACAATAAGGAAGGATTTATGAATCCCGGGTAAGACTCATACCAGCCACACCAATCACACTGTACAACCTGTGATCTGAACCCAGTTAACAGTATAATAACAGCGGAGCCTCTGAAAAGATGGCTCACAACAATAATAACCCGATTTTTGTAACTATGTACAAGTAATGCAGATAATCCGCACTTGGGATGGGCGCCCAGCATCCACTACGGACTCCGAGAAATAGAATTATCGGTAAGTAAATTCTTATTTTCTCTATCGTCCTAGTGGATGCTGGGGTTCCTGAAAGGACCATGGGGATTATACCAAAGCTCCCAAACGGGCGGGAGAGTGCGGATGACTCTGCAGCACCGAATGAGAGAACTCCAGGTCCTCCTTAGCCAGGGTATCAAATTTGTAGGATTTTACAAACGTGTTTGCCCCTGACTAAATAGCCGCTTGGCAAAGTTGTAAAGCCGAGACCCCTCGGGCAGCCGCCCAAGATGAGCCCACCTTCCTTGTGGAATGGGCATTTACATATTTTGGCTGTGGCAGGCCTGCCACAGAATGTGCAAGCTGAATTGTATTACACATCCAACTAGCAAAAGTCTGCTTAAAAGCAAGAGCACCCAGTTTGTTTGGTGCATACAGGATAACAGCAAGTCAGTTTTCCTGACTCCAGCCGTCCTGGAACCTATATTTTCAGGGCCCTGACCTCATCTAGCAACTTGGAGTCCTCCAAGTCCCTAGTAGGCGCAAGACACCACAATAAGCTGGTTCAGGTGAAACACTGACACCACCTTAGGGAGAGAACTGGGGACGAGTCCGCAGCTCTGCCCTGTCCGAATGGACAAACAGATATGGGCTTTTTTGAGAAAAAAACCACCAATTTGACACTCGCCTGGTCCAGGCCAGGTCCAAGAGCATGTTCACTTTTCATGTGAGATGCTTCAAATCCACAGATTTGACTGGTTTTAAACCAATGTGTTTTGAGGAATCCCAGAACTACGTTGAGATCCCACAGTGCCACTGGAGGCACAAAAGGGGGTTGTATATGCAATACTCCCTTGACAAACTTCTGGACTTCAGGAACTGAAGCCAATTCTTTCTGGAAGAAAAATCGACAGGGCCAAAATTTGAACCTTAATGGACCCCAATTTGAGGCCCATAGACACTCCTGTTTGCAAGAAATGCAGGAATCGACCGAGTTGAAATTTCTTCGTGGGGCCTTCCTGGCCTCACACCACGCAACATATTTTCGCCACATGTGGTGATAATGTTGTGCGGTCACCTCCTTTCTGGCTTTGACCAGGGTAGGAATGACCTCTTCCTGAATGCCTTTTCCCTTAGGATCCGGCGTTCCACCGCCATGCCGTCAAACGCAGCTGCGGTAAGTCTTGGAACAGACATGGTACTTGCTGAAACAAGTCCCTTCTTAGCGGCAGAGGCCATAAGTCCTCTGTGAGCATCTCTTGAAGTTCCGGGTACCAAGTCCTTCTTGGCCAATCCGGAGCCATGAGTATAGTTCTTACTCCTCTACGTCTTATAATTCTCAGTACCGTAGGTATGAAAAGCAGAGGATGGAACACATACACCGACTGGTACACCCACGGTGTTACCAGAACGTCCACAGCTATTGCCTGAGGGTCTCTTAACCTGGCGCAATACCTGTCCCGTTTTTTGTTCAGACGGGACGCCATCATGTCCACCTTTGGTAATTCCCAACGGTTTACAATTATGTGGAAAACTTCCCCATGAAGTTCCCACTCTGCCGGGTGGAGGTCGTGCCTACTGAGGAAGTCTGCTTCCCAGTTTCCATTCCCGGAATGAAACACTGCTGACAGTGCTATCACATGATTTTCCGCCCAGCGAAAAGTCCTTGCAGTTTTTGCCACTGCCCTCCTGCTTCTTGTGCCGCCCTGTCTATTTACGTGGGCGACTGCCGTGATGTTTTATCCCACTGGATCAATACCGGCTCACCTTGAAGCAGAGGTCTTGCTAAGCTTAGAGCATTATAAATTTACCCTTAGCTATATTTATGTGGAGAAAAATCTCCAGACTTGATCACACTCCCTGGAAATTTTTTCCTTGTGTGACTGCTCCCCAGCCTCTCGGGCTGGCCTCCGTGGTCACCAACATCCAAAACTGAATGCCGAATCTGCGGCCCTCTAGAAGATGAGCACTCTGTAACCACCACAGGAGAGACACCCTTGTCCTTGGATATAGGGTTATCCGCTGATGCATCTGAAGATGCGATCCGGACCATTTGTCCAGCAGATCCCACTGAAAAGTTCTTGCATGAAATCTGCCGACTGGAATTGCTTCGAAGGAAGTCACCATTTTTTTACCATGGCCCTTGTGCAATGATGCACTGATTTTAGGAGGTTCCTGACTAGCTCGGATAACTCCCTGGCTTTCTCTTCCGGGAGAAACACCTTTTTCTGGACTGTGTCCAGAATCATCCCTAAGCACAGGAGACTTGTTGTCGGGATCAGCTGCGATTTTGGAATATTTAGAATCCACTCCTGCTGTTGTAACAGTATCCGAGATAGTGCTACTCCGACCTCCAACTGTTCCCTGGACTTTGCCCTTATCAGGAGATCGTCCAAGTAAGGGATAATTAAGACGCCTTTTCTTCGAAGAAGAACCATCATTTCGGCCATTACCTTGGTAAAGACCCGGGGTGCCGTAGACAATCCAAACGGCAGCGTCTGAAACTGATAGTGACAGTTCTGTACCACGAACCTGAGGTACCCTTAGTGATAAGGGCAAATTTTGGACATGGAGGTAAGCATCCCTGATGTCTCGGGACACCAGATAGTCCCCTTCTTCCCGGTTCGTTATCACTGCTCTGAGTGACTCCATCTTGATTTGAACCTTTGTAAGTGTTCAAATTTTTTTAGATTTAGAATAGGTCTCACCTAGCCTTCTGGCTTCAGTACCACAATATAGTGTGGAATAATACCCCCTTTTCTTGTTGTAGGAGGGGTAATTTAATTATCACCTGCTGGGAATACAGCTCGTGAATTTTTTCCCATACTGCCTCCTTGTCGGAGGGAGACCTTGGTAAAGCAGACTTCAGGAGCCTGCGCAGGGGAAACGTCTCGACATTCCAAACTGTACCCCTGGGATACTACTTGTAGGATCCAGGGGTCCTGTACGGTCTCAGCGTCATGCTGAGAGCTTGTCAGAAGCGGTGGAACGCTTCTGTTCCTGGGAATGGGCTGCCTGCTGCAGTCTTCTTCCCTTTCCTCTATCCCTGGGCAGATATGACTCTTATAGGGACGAAAGGACTGAAGCTGAAAAGACGGTGTCTTTTTCTGCAGAGATGTGACTTAGGGTAAAAACTGTGGATTTTCCAGCAGTTGCCGTGGCCACCAGGTCCGATGGACCGACCCCAAATAACTCCTCTTCCTTTATACGGCAATACACCTTTGTGCCGTTTGGAATCTGCATCACCTGACCACTGTCGTGTCCATAAACATCTTCTGGCAGATATGGACATCGCACTTACTCTTGATGCCAGAGTGCAAATATCCCTCTGTGCATCTCGCATATATAGAAATACATCCTTTAAATGCTCTATAGTCAATAAAATACTGTCCCTGTCAAGGGTATCAATATTTTTAGTCAGGGAATCCGACCAAGCCACCCCAGCTCTGCACATCCAGGCTGAGGCGATCGCTGGTCGCAGTATAACACCAGTATGTGTGTATATACTTTTTATGATATTTTTCCAGCCTCCTGTCAGCTGGCTCCTTGAGGACGGCCCTATCTATAGACGGTACCGCCACTTGTTCTGATAAGCGTGTGAGCGCCTTATCCACCCTAAGGGGTGTTTCCCAACGCGCCCTAACTTCTGGCGGGAAAGGGTATACCGCCCATATTTTCTATCGGGGGGAACCCACGCATCATCACACACTTCATTTAATTTATCTGATTCAGGAAACACTACGGTAGTTTTTTCACATCCCACATAATACCCTCTTTTGTGGTACTTGTAGTATCAGAAATATGTAACACCTCCTTCATTGCCCTTAACGTGTGGCCCTAATAAGGAATACGTTTGTTTATTCACCGTCGACACTGGATTCAGTGTCCCTGTCTGTGTCTGTGTCGACCGACTAAAGTAAACGGGCGTTTTAAAAACCCCTGACGGTGTTTTTGAGACGTCTGGACCGGTACTAATTGTTTGTCGGCCGTCTCATGTCGTCAACCGACCTTGGCGCGTGTTGACATTATCACGTAATTCCCTAAATAAGCCATCCATTCCGGTGTCGACTCCCTAGAGAGTGACATCACCATTACAGGCAATTGCTCCGCCTCCTCACCAACATCGTCCTCATACATGTCGACACACACGTACCGACACACAGCACACACACAGGGAATGCTCTGATAGAGGACAGGACCCACTAGCCCTTTGGAGAGACAGAGGGAGAGTTTGCCAGCACACACCAAAAACGCTATAATTATATAGGGACAACCTTATATAAGTGTTTTCCCTTATAGCATCTTTTTTATATATTTCTAACGCCAAATTAGTGCCCCCCCTCTCTGTTTTAACCCTGTTTCTGTAGTGCAGTGCAGGGGAGAGCCTGAGAGCCTTCCCTCCAGCCTTTCTGTGAGGGAAAATGGCGCTGTGTGCTGAGGAGATAGGCCCCGCCCCTTTTTCGGCGGCCTCGTCTCCCGCTCTTAACGGATTCTGGCAGGGGTTAAATATCTCCATATAGCCCCCGGAGGCTATATGTGAGGTATTTTTAGCCAAAAAAGGTTTTCATTTGCCTCCCAGGGCGCCCCCCTCCCAGCGCCCTGCACCCTCAGTGACTGCCGTGTGAAGTGTGCTGAGAGGAAAATGGCGCACAGCTGCAGTGCTGTGCGCTACCTTAAGAAGACTGAGGAGTCTTCTGCCGCCGATTCTGGACCTCTTCTCGTTTCAGCATCTGCAAGGGGGCCGGCGGCGAGGCTCCGGTGACCATCCAGGCTGTACCTGTGATCGTCCCTCTGGAGCTAATGTCCAGTAGCCAAGAAGCCAATCCATCCTGCACGCAGGTGAGTTCACTTCTTCTCCCCTAAGTCCCTCGTTGCAGTGATCCTGTTGCCAGCAGGACTCACTGTAAAATAAAAAACCTAAGCTAAACTTTTCTAAGCAGCTCTTTAGGAGAGCCACCTAGATTGCACCCTTCTCGGCCGGGCACAAAAATCTAACTGAGGCTTGGAGGAGGGTCATAGGGGGAGGAGCCAGTGCACACCACCTGATCCTAAAGCTTTACTTTTTGTGCCCTGTCTCCTGCGGAGCCGCTATTCCCCATGGTCCTTTCAGGAACCCCAGCATCCACTAGGACGATAGAGAAATAACTTTACTAAAGAAACTCTGGAGAGCTCCCCTAGCTGTGACCGGTTCCTCCGGGCACATTTTCTAAACTGAGTCTGGTAGGAGGGGCATAGAGGGAGGAGCCTGCCCACACTCTCAAACTCTTAAAGTGCCAATGGCTCCTAGTGGACCCGTCTATACCCCATGGTACTAATGTGGACCTCAGCATCCTCTAGGACGTAAGAGAAAGGCTGAATATGGTGAAACCATCATTCTAAGAGTTACAGACAGATTACACACAGGGTCGGACTGGCCCACGGGGTACAGGAGCAACCCCCGGTAGGCCCCAATGCCTGTGGGCCCAATCATTCCTCTAGGGATTAGCTTCCAGACTGTGTACTTGAATTATACATTATGCAAATGTTACTGTACATTATACTGCACAGAAATATGGTGTATTTTCTACAGTGCATTGCTGTTATTAATCTGGTACATTACCATGCATGCACTAGCAGTATTTAATATATATTTATCAAGACATCCAGACCATGCACTCACTAATAGTTAGCCAAGCCTCTAAGCATGAGCCCCTACTACTGCATTACCTTGGTGGGCCCTTCATGCCCTTGTCTGACACTGACTATACGGCATTGTGACTACCAGTGGTGAATTTACCATTAGGCATGAGAGGCACGTACCTAGGGGCAGCACTTGTTAGGGGGTGGCACTTGGACACTTGTGTTGGTACTGTCAGCCTGAAATGTACCAGTAACTGCAAAATATTACCTCTGTACTGTACCATGGGCCTAATTCAGGTTGGATCACAATAAGCGATCCAACCGCAATTTCTGGAGGAAAAGATGCGGGCGGATGTGCAGCTCCCGACCTGCGCATGCACCCGAATTTTCTGCAGGGGGGACGCAGAAAATGCGATCGCCGGTGGTCACGGGGCGGGCAATGCTCAGCTTCCATGGAGAACACAAAGCGTGGCAGGGGCGGAGGTGGACGATCCAAGGCGTGATCACGAAGGCTGCTTGACGTCACACGTAGCCGCCACGATCAGGAAGATGGCGGCGAGTCTCCTGCGGCCGCAGCTAACCTGCTCCGGCAGGAGGCTTCCACAGTTTCTGCTAACAAGCAGAAATTGTGAACGCTTCACAATTTCTGCTTGTTGAACTGGGGGAGGCTCCGGTCAGCATGCTGGGCGGCCTTGCCCTGCGATGGGTGGCCCCCAGCATGCGATCCAAAGGATAGCAAATTCTGCTAATTAGCAGAATTTGCTATCCATACTGAATTAGGCTGCATATGCCATCTGGATTGAAGTGTAAATGGGTAGGACATGCCCCTGTAAGCTGTCTTACTTAGTACATATGTACACATACAGTAATTAACAATAAAAAAAAATGTCATAGTGGCTTTTTTATTATTCTGGCTATCATCAAATGAGAGCTTATAACCATTGAAATAAATTAAAATAATACATTCAGGGTGGCAGCCGTTGCTGTTGTGCCTAGGGGCGCCCTCACCCCTAAATCTGCATCTGGTCGCTACCACTTCGCCTCATTCTCAGGTACTTTCCCGATGCGGCGGACATCCCCTCCTGTGGCGCATTTGATCTCTGCAATGCTAGCAGTACTAACTACCATCTAACACAGAGGGCCTGATTCATTAAGGATTGTATTTTCAGTCCATCGCAATGCAAATGCAGGAGGAGGTGCATACCACCTCCTCCCTGCATTGCGATGCAATCGCATCTCAGATGAACAGCACGACCATTGGTCGCGATGTTTATCTGCGACCGCAGGCTAAGTAAGCTCCAGCTTACTCAGGCTTGCCATCGCAGGGTGTCTTGCGAGGCCAAGGAAACTGCGAGTTGTGACGCAGACCTTGGCGTCGCCACTCCCAGAAAACAGGGGTGACACACACCTATTTTCCCGTATATGTCGGCCATCCCTGACGCTCCCTGCGAACGCCTCTACCTGTCAATTCACATGCCTGAGCCGTGATTGCAGGACCCGCTAAGGATGCGCGGGTCCTACACACTGGCCGACCCGCCGCCGAGCTGCCCGACGGCGGATACAGCCGACGAGCGACCCGGCGGCAGGGGGGCAGTGACGGAGGGAGTGAAGTTTCTTCACTCCCCCCGTCACGCGGCTCCATTGAAGTGCAGGCAAATATGGACGAGATCGTCCATATTGGCCTGCATGCACAGCCGACGGGGGACCAGCGATGAACGAGCGCGGGGCCGCGCATCGTTCATCGCTGGAGCCTCCACACTGAAAGATATGAACGAGATCGTTCATATCTTTCAAAAAATCGGCATGTGTGTAGGGCCTAAAGGCCCATACACATTAGACGATGTCGCTCTGTGAGCGACATCGTCTAACGTTTCCCCCTCCCGGGCCGGCCGGTCGGCGGCCGCCTGTACGCACTGAGCGATATGACCGCTCATATCGCTCAGTGACGTCACGCCCCCGCCAGCCCTGCATGAAGGTCGTGGACGACAGTCCACATCCTTCATGCATGCCCTACCGACAGCGACGATCGTTGCCGACCCGCGGGGCCGCGCATCGGTCGTCGCTGGCGGCATACACACTTGATGATAAAATGAGCGATGTCGCTCAAGGAGGGGGAAAATGAGCGACGTCGCTCATTTTATCGTTAAGTGTGTATGGACCTTAAGACTGGGTAATTGCAGTAAGGATCGCTTATGAAGACATTGGACATCAGAAGGCAGCGGTGCTTAACATTGCTATACTTTTATGTATATCCATTTTCACGTTGGTTACTATTATAGAACTGATATACACAGTATTCATACACTCGGCACTACAACTACTTTGTACAGTATCATACCCTCCAACTGTACCTTTTTAATAGGTACAGTACCTTTTTTTAATGGTCTGTACCGATTTTTGGCTCTCCAAACTTCCATTGAAAGTATAGGAAAAGGGGCGTGGCCACGCCCCTTTACCCGTGACCACGCCCCTTTTTCGGATTTGTGCCGATTTTTCTGTGTAAAATGTTGGAGGGTATGTAGTATATCAATGTGTGGTATAAATGTGCGGGGAGAACGGGTGATGTATCTGATGGTCTGGATGCGCAAAGTTGGGCTTGGGTTACCACACTGATCACCCGTCCCCACCACACAGCACCGGATCACTTACCGACTGCTATTTGCACGTCCACTTCCTCCTCTCTGATACTTTGGAAGAAGAACAGCGCGGAGGGGGCCTCTTCGGTGGAGCTCTCGTTAAGAAAACGGAGCAGTTTGACTTCATGTTCTCCGTCGTTCCGGTTGAGGAGTTCTTCGAAGCAACTCGGGTCAGTCAGACTGAAGCCGCAGTACACTCGGTCCCGGATCCACTCCAAGCGTGGATCGTCCAGAGCCATGATATCTGCAGCAGGGGCCGGCTGTCAGTTTGTGGTAACTATGGCAATGCCGCCACGCTGCCGGCACTACAACCTGCTCACCAGCGACACACGCAACCTTCCATATGCTAGTTCACTATATCCATCCGCCCGTTCACCGCTGTACTGTAGCGTAGGAAGCTAACATCAGAGAAATAAACAATGCATCAACACCTGCAGTGACGCCGCAGGTGTTGTTTTATGAAGTCCTTAGATGTTACATTGCATATATACATTGTATTAAAAACTTATGATTAGGTATTCACTATTTAATGTTGAACGTTACAAAAAGTAAGTTCAATGAGGAAGTTCTCTAACTCGTTATGTTCATTAGGTCAGGTACACTTTTTGGTGAGTGTAACACGGCTGAGATTTGCTTTCTTTGCAAATACTTTTTAAATTACTGTAGCATAACTTTTCATGTCAAAAGAAATATCTCTAAATTTGAAGGAAAATAGGGTTAAGAAGCATGATGTAGCAAAAATTTCTATATATATTTTCTCTTGCTCTGTAGTTAGCATGTTTATTTTATTATTTATTATTTCTTTATTAACAGTTGTGCTTTACAATTAGAACAACAGTAATAGAACTGAGTAAAACCAAAGAGACATAAAGGGCTCGATTCAGCCTGATCGCTGTGCTGCAAATTTGCAGAGGTCTGTGTTCAGATAGTCGCCGCCCAGGGATAGTGAAAACCCGCCCCATACAAGTGTGTGAATGCATGCATATGCCTTGCGAAAATTCTGCCAGACTTAAGGTGCATACACACGGAGAGATTTTGACTATGAGAGATTTTGACTGAGAGATTTCCCTTGAACTGGCAGTAGGAGATTTTGACTACCTTTTCCAGCGATTTTGACTAACTTTTCCAGCGATTTTGACTAACTTTTCCAGCGATTTTGGCTATGAGCGATTTTGGCTAACTCATTTAAGCAAAGGGATGCTTTTTCTTTTCCAGCGACCTAGCCAAAATTGACTTGCCTGCACAGTCTATTTTTAGCAGCGATAGCGATCTGGCGGGGACGCGCATCGCTATCGCTGGCTGTGTACACATGGAGAGATATGCACTAACTTTCTGAGCGATTTTGACTATATAGTCAAAATTGCTCAGTTATTCGCTCCGTGTGTATGCACCTTTAGGACAGCTGTAAATCTGTTCGCAACTCACTCACCATCACCATCTAATGTTTTTTATCCAGTCTGTGCAGTCTGTGCGTAGCCCGAGACTTACTCCTAGAGTGCGATACAAACAGGTTGATCGGGGCCGGAGCTGACATCACATACCTGCCCTGAAAACGCTTGGAAACTCCTGCGTTTTTCCTGACACGCCCTGAAAACTGGCAGTTACCACCCATAAATGTCCTCTTCCTGTCAATCACCTTGTGAACTCCTTGCGATCAAAATTTTTGCACCATCCTGTCGCTGTTTAGCGACGCACCTGCGCATTGCGATGCATACACATGCGCAGTCATTCAATAGCGATCAGGTCTGAATCTGGCCCAAAATTAGCACATACACATGCGCAGTCATTCAATAGCGATCAGGTCTGAATCTGGCCCAAAATTAGCAAAGCCCTGCTTGCAAGCTTACAATCTATAGGGAAATAAGCATTGATACACAAGGATAGATGCTACCTATTAGATAATGGTCCACCAGTTTGCAAAGGTTGGCCAGAGCTGCATTAATGCTTGCTATATGTCAGATAGGATGCTTCAATCTGCTGTACAGTCAGCAGAGTGCCTGTCTGGAGTGTCTAAAGGGCTGCAGGGTGCCGGTGAGATAGGAACACCCTTATGGTGAAGTCACCACCTTTGCTCCACTTTTCCTCAAATTCTCAACAATCCCCAGCGTTGGATATAAATAAAAAGAAAGGAATGAGCCAGCGCTATGTTTCTCAGATACATTAGTCTCTTCTCAAATCTGGACAATCTCTGGCTCTCTCAAGAACAGAACTAACATTAAAATTCTGCCTCGAGTTCACATAGCAGTTTCTTTACACACATCAAACAAGGCTTTTCTTCATTTAAAATTAGAATAAAACTTACATTCAATTTCTTTCTAGTGTTCATATAAAGGTATCTTTCATCTGTGCAGAACGACCTTCACTCCAAACAAGGCTTGCATCCCAATAGAGGTTAGAAAAGGATTTATTTAAAATACACAGTCAATTTAAAAAATACCAGTTGGGTATATCACTTGCTTGTGGGGAAACACACAGTTCTTGTATAGTGTAGGTGGTGCAAATGTCCTGTGCTGCAGGATAAAAAGGAGGGTGCTCCTTGAAACGCGTTGAAGTTGCTGGAGAGACCACTTGATGCAGGAGGAAACCGGTAACATCGGCAAACATCGGAAGAAGCAGGTGTAACATAACATCACATCAAGTGACTGCAGCACTGGATGTTTGCACCACCTGCACTATCCAAGAACTGTGTTACCCAACAAGCAAGTGATATACCAAACTGGTATTTTTTAATACCAGTATTTTTTATAATCCAAATCCAAATTTATGCTTCAGAACAATGGAATAAGGAGGCTTTAATTTCGGCCTTTTGGAGTGGCCTGTACGACCGTTTGAAGGATGATTTGGCGACGCGTGACTTACCATCTAAACTGGATGACCTCATTTCATTGTGCAATAAGGTTGACTTACGATTCCGTGAGAGGCAAGCTAAGAAGAACAAGGGTGATCGCTATCGATTTTGACCTGCACCACTGGTACCCATCCCTCCTGCAGTGGATCCTCCTGAGGAACCCATGCAACTCAATTGGGCCTGGCTCACTCCTGAGGAGTGCCTGAAGTGGCTGCGGGAGAACTTTTGCCTATTTTGCGGAGCACTGGGGCATATGGTGGCATCAGGCACTCAGCGTCTGGGAAACTACTTCTCCTAACTGGGCTAGGAGACACCAGGTTAGGAGTATTGTCTCAGTCTCCAAATTCTGTTGAACCTACTCTGCTAGTTTCTCTTGAATTCCCACAAAGTACTAAGTCCGTTCTTTCTCTTCTAGATTCCGGAGCTGCAGAGAACTTCATCACGGCAGCCTTGGTCCAGCAATTTCAAATTCCTGTGCAGGACTTACCTCATTCAATTTCGTTATCTGTGGTTGATGGAAGCCACATTTCCAGTGGAATTATTACTCAATGTACTTTCCCTGTTTCAGTTGGTACTGGTGCCCTTCATAAAGAGAAATTAAAACTATTAGTTATACCCAAGCGTCACATGAAATTGTGCTGGGTTACCCTTGGTTAAGTAAGCACAATCCATATATTGATTGGCAGTCCATGCAAATCTTGTCGTAAGGAAAGACATGCTTTACCTCTTACCTGCCGTGTATTAAGCCGCTCAATAAAGTTCTTGTTACTTCTTCACCGCAGATTCCGTCTCAATACGCTTCCTTCTCTGACGTTTTTTGTAAACAGGGAGCCAATATTTTGCCACCCCATAGAAACTGGGACTGTCCTATAGACCTATTACCAGGGAAAGGTCCACCCAGAGGTCGGACCTACCCCCTATCAATTCCCAAAACAAAGGCTATGTCTGAGTATGTTCAAGAAAACCTGGCAAAGGGTTCCATTCGGCCATCAACCTCACCAGCAGAAGCTGGATTCTTCTTTGTCCAAAAAAAAGATGGAGTTCTAAGACCCTGCATAGATTACCAGAGCCTGAATAACATCACAGTAAAGAATCACTACCTGTTACCTCTCATTACAGATTTGATTGACCGAGTCAAGGGAGCTTCCATCTTCACCAAGCTGGACCTAAAGGGGCCTATAACCTTATCCTAATACAAGCAGGTGACAAGTGGAAAACCGCGTTCAACACCAGGGATGGCCGTTTCGAATATCACGTCATGCCATTTGGTCTGAGTAATGCCCCTACCATATTTAAAAATTTTGTCAACAAGATATTTCGAGATCTATTATATAAATCAGTTGTGGTTTATTTGGACGACATCCTAATTTTCTCCTCCAACCTGGAAGCACATCAGCAACACGTTCAGGAAGTACTACGTAGGCTGCGGGAGAATCGTATGTATTGTAAGTTGGAGAAATGCTTTTTCGAACAAACTTCAGTACCCTTTTTAGGATATATAATTTCAGGCTCTGGGTTGCAGATGGATCCGGAGAAAGTACAAGCTGTATTGAACTGGTCAAGACCCACATCTCTCAAGGCAGTACAGCGTTTTTTAGGGTTCTCCAACTACTACCGAAAGTTTATCATGGGGTTCTCTACTTTGGTAGCTCCCATCACCGCACTTACTCAGAAAGGAGCTGACCCAACTCAATGGTCACCAGAAGCAGAGTCTGCCTACCATCTACTAAAGCAAGTGTTCATATCGGCACCAATATTAAGACAACCAGACATTAACAAACCATTCTTTCTCGAAGTTGATGCCTCTTCGGAAGCCGTTGGTGCGGTGCTATTCCAAAGGTATGAGGACCACAAGCTTCACCCATGCGGTTACTTTTCAAAGAAATTCCTTCCCGCTGGGAAGAACTATACTATCGGGGAACATGAATTATTAGCAGTCAAACTAGCCTTGGAGGAGTGGCGATATCTCCTGGAGGGAGCCAACTTCCCAATCACTATCTATATACACCATCGGAACTTAATCTTCCTGAAGAATCTATAATGCCTTAGTCCTCGTTTGGCTCATTGGGCTATGCTTTGTACCCACTTTACCTTCGTCTTAACCTACCAGCCAGGTTCACAGAATCGAAAAGCAGATGCTCTGTCCTGATCTACTACTTCTCCAGAGTCTGTAATTCCTCCTCAAGCACATTCCGTTTTAGAATCAAAATTATTTGCCTCTACTCATTTGCAACCTCCTGCAGGGAAGACCTTTGTTTCTCCTCAATTACGAAAGAAGCTCATAACTTGGGCTCATGCCTCTCGATTTATGGGATATACTGGAATTCACAAGCAGTAGAATTTCTACAAAGATCTTATTGATGGCCCACATTAAAAGCAGATGTGACAGCTTTCGTTTCCACCTGTGTCAACACAAAATTTCTCGACAACCCCCGGCTGGGAAGTTGATGTCTCTCTCTGTTCCTCATCAACCGTGGTCCCATTTGTCAATGGACTTCATAACAGATCTACCACCTTCTGGGGGCTATATAACAATTTGGGTAGTGATTGACCGGTTTTCCAAAATGGCCCACTTCGTTCCATTGAAGAAGTTACCAACTGCATCAGAATTAGCTCGCCATTTAATCTCCGAAATCTTTAGGCTACATGGTCTTCCTACCGAAACAGTTTCAGATCGAGGGGTACAATTTGTGGCAAAGTTCTGTAGATCTCTTTGTTCAGCATTACAAGTCAATCTACGGTATTCCACAGCCTATCATCCGCAATTCAGTGGTTCTACGGAACGAGGTAACCAAGATTTGGAAACTTTTCTACGCATCCATCTTTCCTCTTCTCAAGATGACTGGGTAGAACACTTGCCTTGGGCAGAATTCGCCCATAACAATACTTATCATTCCTCCGCTGGTCTGACTCCCTTTCTCACTGTTTATGGAACCCATCCTAAAGTTCCTGTATTTCAAAGTTTACCTGCACTCGATCTACCAGCAGTCGAAAGTTCTTTGAAACATTTTTCTAACATCTGGAATCCGGTACATGCTAACCTTCAAAAGTCTTCTCTTCGTTACAAGACGTGGGCTGATAAAAAACGGAGAACGATTCCAAGTCTTAGGGTAGGAGATCAAGTCTGGCTCTCCACGCAGAATTTGCATCTACAATACCTTCTATGAAGTTTGCTTCTCGCTTTATTGGTCCTTTTCCGATTAAAGAGATAATTAATCCAGTGGCATATAGACTCAAACTGCCTCCTTACCTCAGAATACCTTCTTCATTTCATATTTCTTTACTAAAACCTTTAATTTTGAACCGGTTTTGGAAAGTATTGCCACGACCTCCAAAAGTACTCACCAAGAGTGGAGTTGAGTTTGAAGTGAAGATTCTCGAATCCGTTATGGTAGCTTACAGTATTTGTTAGACTGGAAAGGATATGGACCTGAAGAACGGTCCTGGGAGTACGCTGCGGATGTTCATGTTCCTGCATTAATGCGCAAATTAATGGGGGGGGCAGGACTTACCCATCCGGGTGCTTTGGAGGGGGCCATCCGGCAGGGGTGCAGGCTGCTGGTGCCGGGCGGGATATGCAGGCAGGGTGGTCAGGGAAGCTGGACTCCGTGTCCTGTGATGCAGCCTGGGAGCTGTGTCCTCGGTTCCGGGTTCCAACACCGCCATCTTGGTTATGGGCAAAAGCCCTGTCTTGCCCATACCTCTTCCAAATAGAGTGTTTCTTGCAGCCAATAGTGTTTGAGCGGCTGGTATAAGACTGGAAGGTCTGTAGAAGGGAGTTTGCCAGTGCAACGTCTCTCACAGTTTACTGTGACTCTAGTTCTCTGTGCTCCTCCACAGTATTTCCAGTATCTGGCTCCTATTAGCCGCATCGTCAGTCGCAGATGGCTCACGAACCCTGTCACTGTCACGTCTAGCAAGGTTTGAGGATCCAGCAGCTGAGACTTGCCCAAGGAGGTAGTTGTCTGTGGATGAACAAGACGAGGGGGTTGGATATAGTTCCTTCTCATGGGACAAGGGGCAATGAAGAACGTAGGCGGGGCTAAGAGTCAGTGGGTTGTAGTTCTTGTGGACAGGACTGAGGTAGAGAACTGTGGCTGGTGAATGATGATTTAAAGACGTAGTTGTAGACAAAGAACTGCGGTTTGTGGCTTGAAAGACGAGGTTGTAAATAATGAACTGCGGAACTGTGAATGGTGGTTAAAGACGTGGCTGGAGACGAAGAACTGTGGACTGTGATTTGAAAGACGAGGCTGTAGATAATGAACTGCGGAACTGTGAATGGTGGTTAAAGACGTGGCTGGAGACAAAGAACTGTGGACTGTGGTTTTAAAGATGAGGCTGGAGATATTGAGCTGCGGACTGTGGACGGTGGTACAAAGACGTGGCTGGAGACAAAGATCTGCGGACTGTGGCTTGAAAGACGAGGCAGGAGACCCCGGTCCGACCGTGCCCAAAGGGTCTTACTGGATCGGGTTTTCCAGGAGCGCTTCCACAGGCAGCAGCAGGTTAGGAACGGCAGGGATGCAGCAGCAACTGAGAACCGGCCAAGCAGGGTCAGGAGTAACCAGAATACGGCAAGAATCCTGGGAGCACAGGCTAAAGCACCTACAACAGGGTTGTAACTTGAAGCACTGGCGTCCCTGTCCTAAACCAGCCCCCTTTTATAGGGAGAACTTCCCCTGGATTGGCTGGAAGGAACAGGAAACAGGAATTATGCCTCAAACTTGGTCTCCAACATGGCGGCGCCCAGTAATGCATAGCCACACAGCTCACTACCCCAGGTCTCCTAGCAATGGCTCAGCAAGAGCGACCCGCTGCAGCGGCGTCCCGCCACCACGAGCGGACCCCCTCACCACCGCTACTGCTGCCCTCGGACCCGGCGCAGAAGCCCACCTCCGCCGCTGCCCCGCACGCCGCCTGAGAAGCCAGCCCCGCGGACCCAGCGGACCACTAAGACTCCGGACGCTGACAGTCACAGCTTCATACCGCTCTACTCAGCCAGCTGCCACAACTCCAGCTACCAATCTGGCTACCTGCTCTCAGATGCAACAGTAACAGAGACGCCGGGAGGGTAACCGGTGCCTTCCAGCCTCCTTCCGGACTAAAGTTTCCATAAACTTCAAGCAAACGCCATTGGCAAACTCGGTTGGTCATTTCCTATGTCACTGCAGCAATAAATCCATGCGCAAAACCTTCATCTGCCCCACTCGTTTGTTATTTAAAGATCCAAGTGCTCCCAAGCCTCCTGTACCAAAACAGGATCCACAGAATTCCTCAAATGTGACACGCTGGATTATGCACAAACACCAGGTAGCAGACATCATGGAGAACAAAGCTGTGACAGCTAGCAGCAGTAGTGGACACAATATAGTGCCGCTCACAGAGACTGCAGCAGCTGCAGAGACTTCACCTCAGAACTGCAGTGCACCCCTGCTTGAACAGGGAGCAATGCATGGAAGCGGAACGATCAGCCTTTGCGCCAATCAGGACAGACATCACAGAAACTTTTAGTACTCCGGAGTGTGTCAACACCCCCACCCCTTACGGGTGGCTCTAGGACATCTTTTTGGCTTTTGTGGAAACTTATTTGTAGCATCTGTCCAAGAACGCTCTTTTGAACCGTTGCCCTTCCAATTGAGCAGATATTGTAGTTTCCCAAAATGAATTTGAGAGTCCAGAATTTTGGAAACCTCATATTCAATGTCACGTTGGGTTTGAAAGTCAGGGGCTCTTGGCATCTTGGGATGAAACTGGTTAAGAATGGGAGGTTTGAGTAACGAGATGTGCAGCATGATGTAATGCTGCCCAAGTTTATTAGCAGTGCGGGATGCTGACCAAACTCCGACTTTTTTTAAAGGGGCAAACACTTACAAGGCATTGTTTTGCCTTGTAAGTGATTACCCCTTTAAAAAAACGTCCGAGTTCGGCCGGCATTCCCGCACAGCCGCCGGACTCGGGCGGCAATACATCTCGCCGATGGAATGTATTGGAAATCTTTAGAAATGGAGGCAACTTGAGCTTGTATGAGACTGGCTTGATGACTCGTTGAAGAGGAAAAGGCCCAATATAACGAGGTGCAAACTTCATCAATGGACCTGTAAGCCTTAAATTCTGTATAGATAGCCATACTCGATCACCAGCCTTGAGACTAGGGCTTGCTCGTCTCTTCCTGTCAGCAATTTTTTTGTACCTGACAGAAGCATTGAAAAGGGAAGAACGAACATCTGTCCAGATTTTTATAAACTGCTGCAATGTTTGATCAGCCGTTGGAATTTGAGATGCAGGAAGAGACTGGAAATATGGAACTCTGGTATGATGCCCATAATTGGCAAAAAAGGGTGTAGTTCCTGAAGATTAATGATATTGATTGTTGTGGCAGAATTCTGCCAAATTCAGCCCAGTTGTCTTATGAAGAAGATACATACAGTAATTATTCCAACTCCAGCTTAATTCTTTCTGTTTGACCTTTGGTTTGAGGATGATATGCAGCAGAAAATTTGAGCTGGATTTCTAAAGCAGTACATAAAGAGCGCCAGAACTTGGCAACAAATTGGACTCTCCGGTCAGAGACAATTTCCACTGGAAGACCATGAAGATGAAATATTTCTTGAATAAAAATTTGAGCAAGTTTGGATGCTGAAGGAAGGCCAGTGAGAGAAGCAAAGTGGGACATCTTGGTGAACCGGTCAACAAACACCAAGATGGTGTTGAATTTGTTTGAAAGAGGTAAGTCTATGATAAAGGGCCTCATTCAGACTGGATTGCTGCAGCTATCGCAGTCTGAAGCCCTTTGGGGAATGCGCACCCCGGGAGGCCCAGTGAGATGCTAAAAGCATCTCAGGGCTGCGATTGCCTAGACAGAGGCGGTCGTGGGGCGGGAGGGCGTTAGAACACCGTTGGTGGGGCGCGGTCTGGATGTGCCTGTTGCGGGTACGGGCCGCGGTGGCTGTGTGATATCACACGCAGCGGCTGCGACCCGGGACGTGGCAGGTAACCACCTTTCAGCGCAGCTAGGCTGCGTAGACAGGGAACTACTTGGCAGGTGCAAAAGCATCGCCGCTGTGCAATGCTTTCGCACCTGTGTTGGGGGGGGGGGGGGCCTGACATGCAGGGCGGACTAGCCCTGTGCTGGGCATCCCCCCGCATGTATGAGTAACTGATCATAGATGTGCTAGATTTAGCACATTTACGATCAGTTCTGAATGACCCCCAAAGTCCATTGATAAATGGTTGATATGGTATGAACAATGTTATTACCCACCCAGCAGGAGTTGGATGATTAATCTTGTGATGGGCACACTTGGAACATGAAGAAACAAAGCTTTGGATGTCCTTTTTTAAAAACGGCCACCAGTAGGACCTGGCAGTGAACTCAGTAGTCTTCTGCACTCCTGCATGACCTGAAAAATGGAAAGAGTGAGCCTATGGTAACTATTTTTTTGCATAACACAGGCTTGGCAAAAATTTCCCTTGCAGGAAGAGTGAGAAACTACTCCAACTGCAGAAAACATCACAGGATCAATGATTAAGTGTTTTTCAGTAGAAGTGACCTAATTTTCCTGCTCCATGCAATGAGAGAGAGCATCAGCTGTCCGATTCTGTACTCTAAGAGCAAAGACAACTTGCAATAAAAAAATGTGAGAAGAAAAGGGCCCATCTGGCTTGCCTTGGATTTTAACAGTGGGCTGACTTCAGGTTTAACAGATTCTTATGATCAGTCAGAATGGAAATACAGGGTTGAGTATCCCTTATCCAAAATCACACATTTTTGGTTCCCAAACTGAGCTAATGACACAAATATATAATATATCTATATATATACACATAATATATAATTTATATGTCATTATCTCAGTAGGGGACCCAAAAATATGGGATTTTGAATTTTGGATTAGGGATACTCAACCTGTAGGGTGAATAGCTCCATTTAGTAAATAGCGCCATTCTTCCAGAGCCAACTTTATAGCAAGCAATTCCTGATCTCAGATAGCATAGTTATACACTGCTGGTAGAAGCTTGGGGGAGAAGAAACCACAAGGGTAGAGATGACCATCGTGAGTTCACTGGGAGAGTACTGCACCAACACCTACAGAGGAAGCGTCTACTTCCAGAATGAATGGTTGAGAGTCATCAGTTTGGCATAATGCAAGAGCAGTGATGAACTTTTGTTTAAGTATGTGAAACGCTTTTTTGCCTCATCTAACCAGTGAGATTGATTAGCACCCTTCCGAGTTAGAGCAGTAATGGGTGCTGTGATGGTAGAAAAGTCTCTTATAAACTTCCGATAATAGTGAGCAAACCCGAGGAAGCATTGTAGTGCTTTACGGCTTGTTAGACAAGGTCACACTTGAATTGCTTGGAGCTTTTCAAAATCCATTTGTAGGCCTGAACCTGACATGATATATCCCAGGAAGGAAATTGACTTGACTTCAAAATACACTTTTTTCGAGCTTGCAGTATAGACAATTAATTCTGAGACGCGTGAGTACCTCTTTGACTCTCCGATGATGGTCAACCAGATTGTTGACAAATATCACAGTGTTGTCTAGGTATACTACTACATTCTTGTACAGTAAGTCACAGAAAATCTCATTGACATAATTCTGGAACATAGCAGGAGCGTTGCTGAGACCAAATTGCATGACACTCATTATCATCTCAAATGCGTATTACGTAAGTTTTAAGAACCAGGAAGGTCTAATTTGGTAAGATGGTAGCACCAGTGACTTGATCAAAAAGTTATGTAATTAGAGGTAAAAGATAACAATTCTTGACAGTAATATTGTTGAAATCTCTATAGTCAATGCAAGGACTTAATCCACCATCTTTCTTTTTCACAAGAAGAACCCCACGCCAGTGGGTGAGTTAGAAGATTTACCTGGATATATTCTGACTTGTGTCTCTGGTATAGAGAGTGGATAAGTGCGGCCTAGAGGTTAAGATTTTCCTGGGACTAGATCAATTGGACAATCCCATTCACGATGGGTAGGAAGAAGGTTTGCACTTGCTTTGCTGAACACATCTGTGAATTCTTCATATGGATGAAGAATGGATAATCCGGATGAGACGGAATAGTTGAACATGCTGGAAGCGGGACTTGAAAAAGGAGGGCCCCCAGGCAGTGATTTCAGAGGTTATCTAATCAATTTGAGGGTTATGCTGGCGGAGCCAGGGCAGGCCCAGGACTATGGAATGCGATGCCCTGGGTATAACAAGAAAATGTAAAAGTTCAGAATGCAAGACCCCAGTTTTGACTTGTAAAGGTTGAGTCTGGTGGGTAATGATGCCACCTGGAATACGACTCAAATCAACAGCGGTTAAGAATACTGAGCTAGGCAGTCTCTTGCTGTACTACAGCTGAGGTGATGAAATTTCCTGCAGCCCCAGAATCTAAAATACCAGGAACCTTTCTGAATCGCTTGGTGACTTGTAAACAAATTATAAGAATACAATCAGATTTTTGAGGATAAGAACTGAATACGCCTAATCTGATTTCTCCTTGCCGTACTATTAACTGGTGTTTCCCAAGCGCTTTGGACAAGAGTTGGTGGGAAGTAGCAGCTCAGCAGAGGCAAACATTCTCAGAGCATTGTCTTTGGCATCCTTGCTGTGACAAATGAGGATGGTTAAATTGCATTGGTTCTTCCTTAGGAGGAGAGACGTGACGAGGTACCAATTCTGCTTGAACTCTTAGATAAGAAGATTTTCCGCTTTTCAATAGTTTGCTCCCGGAAACATAATTCCACCTTGGTGCATAAGGAAACTAAGGGGTATATTCAATCAGTGTCAAATTTCTTTTTTTGTTGAAAAACGGGGCTTTTTCGACAAAAAACCATGTCGAATTTGATTCGACAATTCAATACGGCACTTATCGACAAAAAACCTGTTGGATCAGTTTAAACTTTTGACTATTCGACAGTCGAATGTCTGTAATGTTAAAAAGCCGGCATTTCGACAAAAGTATATTCAATTGAAGATTGTCGAATTGGTATCAGTGCTTTTTGACATTACTTTCGACATTTGAATTGTGCCAAGTTTTTCTGGCGTTAGCTGACAATTTTTTTTAAATACGTTCGTATTTTGGTGTTTTTTTTATTTCTAATAGCATATATATTTATATGTGAAGTAATTATCTAATTTGTTTTTGTATTTATGACCTGCATTATTATATTTTGATTTTTTTCCCCAAATATTTTTTTCTGTACTGGGCTGAGGGAAGAAATTTACCCATTTAAAAAAAAAAAAAAATTAATATTACCCCCCATTTTTCTTTTTTCCATAGGCGATGCGGGTTATCCGAACAAACCTTGGCTCTTGACCCCATTGTCTAATCCTGTAGGTGAAGCCCAAGAATGGTACCAAGAAACACACATTACATCGAGTAATTGAGCCTGCCTTCGGTATACTTAAAAGCCGGTTTTGAAGTTAAGACTCTTCTGGTGGTGCTCTTTTATACTCACCGGCGAAATGTTTGCGGCATAGTAAATGCATGTTGTTGTTATGATTCCAGCACTCTGGTCTGAGGAGATCTTATTGCAAGGACCGGAGCACTGGAACGTAATGCTGGGAAAGGGGAATGGAAAGGGAATAGCCCCTGGCGCCTATCTCCGTTGTCTCGCCCCTGCTGTCAGTACACTCTTGCGAGACTATGGTTGCTTGAGCCCATGGCAGCCGCGTTTGAAGGGCGGATTACGTCTGCCCAGCTTCGATGCCCCCTCAGGTCTTAATGAGAGACAAAGAGTGTACCGAGAAAGGGTGATAACAAGGGGCCCTCTTACTGAAACAACCAAAGCCAGGGGCTACTAACTAGCCTAAAACTAAGTGTATGTGCAGCTTGCCGCCAAAGGAAAAGAACAACAAAGGAAATGCTGACCACACGCCCACACAATACTTTTGTGTACCGGCGGTGACAGCATAAGCAGAACCCTCTGCAAAACACCAGTGACAGAAATAATAATGGAATACAGCGGCCTAGGCCGACGGACGCGGCAGACTGCTACTCACGGAACCGGTACGAATACTGGCAAATGGACAGGAACTCCCAATGCTGCTGACACAGACTCTTAGAACTGGAGGACAGGCAGAATCCCAAACGAAAAGACCGGTGGACACCAAGAAGCCAGAAACTTGACCAGGCACAGGCAAAGGCACTGGACCTCAGGACAGGAACGCCTCACGGCAGGACACGGGATCAGACATAGGAATCGACACAGGGACTGACTCAGGAATCGACACAGGAAGCTCAGGAACTAGCAGGAACCAAGCTCAGAACTCAAGCAGACCGGATACCCAGAAATATCATCAGCGTCTGTGAATTGCAGTCAGCCAGCATATAACAGAGAGGCCTAATTAATAATCTAATGCAGCTGCCCTGTTGCATGACTCCAAACTGACAAGATGCAATTAGCAGCCAGGTGAGGCTGAACACATGGGAACAAGCTGCAATTACACAGACTCACCAGCGGCAGCAGACAAGAGTATTCTAAAACAGAGCAACAGGAAATCCTGGCATGCAAGACAACTTTATAAACATAAAATAGGAATGAACCACTACCTGTGGTTCATAACAGTATCCCCTCCTTAAGGGTGAGCTCCGAGCACCCCATGACACCCACGGGGAACATGAACAGAAGTATAACATAAAATACATAACCAAAATGCAAAAATGGAAATGAGCCACAGCCGTGGCTCATAACATTACCCCCCCCCCTGAGGAGGGGTCAAAGGACCCCAAAATACAGACTATCCAAAACAAGGGATACACAAAAAAAAAAGCCTGACACACTGGTCTAACAGACACGAAAACAGAAACAAGCTGCAACCACAGCTTGTAACAGTGCCCTCCCCCTGACGGTGGCCACTGGACACAAGATAAGGAAGAAAAAAATTATTATTTTTTTTTTAATATCAAGGCAAGAGTCAAAAATTATTTCTTTTTCTTCTTCTTCTTTTTACAAAGCTCTTTAGGTCTGACCAAGGTAATTCCCCAAACATTGTCTGAACTGATGGTACCACCCAGCAAGGCTGCGTTCAAATCAGAGACAGGTTTCTTACCCTTGGGAGCTGAACTTTCTGGCAAAGTACTATTATTAGAAGAAGAAGAAGTCAGAAAAGCACATCCTGCAGTCAAAACAACGGGCTGGGACTCTTGTGCCGAGTTTACAGTATTTGGTGGACTCTCAGCAGACAAGACGGGTGACTTAGAGGAACCTGAACCAATTTCTTTGGAACCATATCTTTTAATAATTGCATCACTGAATGCTGGGGGATCCTGAAGAATGGGATCTTCAGCTTTCATTAGGCTGGTCGCCCACTCAAAAGGCTCTCCTCTAAAAGAATAAATCAGATAAAGCACAAGGTTCTCTGAAGTGATGCCCAGAAATAGTCTAGACAACATAATAATGTAATAGTGTTTGTAAAGCGCCAGAAAATGGGCTAAGTCCCCATCAAAGATTATGGATGTTGATATATCAGAGTCAGGATCTGTTTCCTTCCCATCTGACTGACTGGAGTGCTTTGCTAGGACCTGGTCACTATTGACCTTACTCGAGGCTGAGACTCTCTGAACCCCACCCGGGGCAGTGACTTTCTGAACCCCACCCGGGGCAGTGACTTTCTGAACCCCACCCGGGGCAGTGGCCTCCAGGAACCCCGCTGGGGCAGTGGCCTCCGGGAACCCCGCTGGGGCAGTGGCCTCCGGGAACCCCGCTGGGGCAGTGGCCTCCGGGAACCCCGCTGGGGCAGTGGCCTCCGGGAACCCCGCTGGGGCAGTGGCCTCCGATTCTTTTACTGGGACCGAGCCGTCGGCCTCCCCCACTGAGACCGAGCCATCGGCCTCCCTCTCTGAGTCGATAATTATCGAAACTTCTCCCGGGACTATGACTTCCGGAACTTTTGCTGAAGCTATAACCTTCAGCACCTCCACTAATGCTATACCTCTTAAGTTCTTTCCTGGGGAAGCGACCTCTAGACCCTTCTTAGAGGTTGCGTCTCTCGAGACCCCACTTGGGATATTACTTCAAAGATCCCTTCTGGGGTTTTGCTTCTCGAGTTCCCTTCTAGAACTATGGTTTCAGATACCCTTTCTGGGGTTGCGCTCTTCAAGTCCCTACCTGGAGTAACAGCTTCTGAGACCCCTTCTGGTATGGAAACCTGAGCTAAAATATTTGATGTCCCTCTATAAGCTAGAGCATCGGGTACCGCTCCAGCACTCTGGGCATCGGGTACCGCTCCAGCACTCTGGGCATCGGATACCGCTCCAGCACTCTGGGCATCGGATACCGCTCCAGCACTCTGGGCATCGGGTACCGCACCAAGATCCTGAGCATCGGGCACCTCTCCAGGACCCTGGGCAACGGGCACCACTCCAGGAACCTGGGCAACGGGCACCACTCCAGAAACCTGGGCAACTGGCACCACTCCAGAAACCTGGGCAACGGGCACCACTCCAGAAACCTGGGCAATGGGCACCACTCCAGGACCCTGGGCATCGGGCACCACTCCAGGACCCTGGGCATCGGGCACCACTCCAGGACCCTGGGCATCGGGCACCACTCCAGGGGCTTGCAACTCTGCTTCAACAGGAACCTCAAGAGAGGAGAGAAACATTCTCTTTTGATTCCTAAATCTATAATGGGGCTCCCTTGCCCAAGGACCCCAATTATAGGACAGAGAGCTTTTTAGTGTGGGTTGTGTGACAAGTACCTCTGCCACAGTAGAGACAGGAGTAGGTCTTGTATCCTGACTCAACTTGGCCAGAGGTCAAGACTCGTCACCACACTTTGGCTTGCGCAACTCACAGGTCTGCAGATAGTGGCCTAAACCCCCACAATGTAGGCATAAGTTTAAGTTTCTGCGACGCAGACGCTCCTCTTCTGAGAGCCTGGGCCGCAGAAAACTTTTAAACCTTTTCTCTTCAATTAAACCAGAGGATTCTCTTGTCACCATACTGTGAACAAGAGTCTCTTTAGAGATAGATGTACTCTCAACGACTTCTGGCAAGATGAGCAAGATTTTAGTCAGAAGGTTTTGCAGTTGCTTTAGGGATTGCTGCAAAACTTCTAGTCGCTCTAGTCTCAAAGCACTGAAAACAGAGTTCAGGGCTGCGAGAGATGCCTGCAGGGCTTGCATAGTAGACATAGGAGGATTTAAAACTAGACAAGACTAGACAAGGCAGGACTAGACAAGGCAGGACTAGACAAGGCAGGACTAAATTTTTGCTAAACAAAACAAGACTTTTTTTTTTTTTTTAAACACCGGACTGGATTTTTTTTTTTGTAAACACTGGACTGGATTCTAACACCGGACTGGATTCTAAACACCGGACTGGATTCTAGACTAGACACTGGGCCAAAAAAGAAAAAAAGTTTTATTTCTTTTTTGTGGTATGGCTGGTGATAATGTTATGATTCCAGCACTCTGGTCTGAGGAGATCTTATTGCAAGGACCGGAGCACTGGAACGTAATGCTGGGAAAGGGGAATGGAAAGGGAATAGCCCCTGGCGCCCTATCTCCGTTGTCTCGCCCGTGCTGTCAGTACACTCTTGCGAGACTATGGTTGCTTGAGCCCATGGCAGCCGCGTTTGAAGGGCAGATTACGTCTGCCCAACTTCGATGCCCCCTCAGGTCTTAATGAGAGACAAAGAGTGTACCAAGACAGGGTGATAACAAGGGGCCCTCTTACTGAAACAACCAAAGCCAGGGGCTACTAACTAGCCTAAAACTAAATGTATGTGCAGCTTGCCGCCAAAGGAAAAGAACAACAAAGGAAATGCTGACCACACGCCCACACAATACTTTTGTGTACCGGCGGTGACAGCATAAGCAGAACCCTCTGCAAAACACCAGTGACAGAAATAATAATGGAATACAGCGGCCTAGGCCGACGGACGCGGCAGAGCTGCTACTCACGGAACCGGTACGAATACTGGCAAACGGACAGGAACTCCCAATGCTGCTGACACAGACTCTTAGAACTGGAGGACAGGCAGAATCCCAAACGAAAAGACCGGTGGACACCAAGAAGCCAGAAACTTGACCAGGCACAGGCAAAGGCACTGGACCTCAGGACAGGAACGCCTCACGGCAGGACACGGGATCAGACATAGGAATCGACACAGGGACTGACTCAGGAATCGACACAGGAAGCTCAGGAACTAGCAGGAACCAAGCTCAGAACTCAAGCAGACCGGATACCCAGAAATATCATCAGCGTCTGTGAATTGCAGTCAGCCAGCATATAACAGAGAGGCCTAATTAATAATCTCATGCAGCTGCCCTGTTGCATGACTCCAAACTGACAAGATGCAATTAGCAGCCAGGTGAGGCTGAACACATGGGAACAAGCTGCAATTACACAGACTCACCAGCGGCAGCAGACAAGAGTATTCTAAAACAGAGTAACAGGAAATCCTGGCATGCAAGACAACTTTATAAACATAAAATAGGAATGAACCACTACCTGTGGTTCATAACAGTATCCCCTCCTTAAGGGTGAGCTCCGAGCACCCCATGACACCCACGGGGAACATGAACAGAAGTATAACATAAAATACATAACCAAAATGCAAAAATGGAAATAAGCCACAGCCGTGGCTCATAACATTTGTATTCTACACAACATTTGTGTTGCAAACCGTTTTCCGGTGACTATTTGTAGCAGGGCTTTGCTCCATCTGTGGGTATGGACGAAGGAGATGAAGCTAGAAGTCATTTAATCCAGACTTATTTTTCCTCAGCCTGTGAGTATACTTGTAAAATTTGTATTTTCATGTAAAATCAGTGTGTCATATTTTCCATTAAATCAATGTCTTTTATTTTTTTTTTTTATTCCAGAGTTTTGTCCTGTTGACAGTTTTATCCTCAAGTTGCATCCTGTTGATGGGTTGTCATTGATTTGTCAGTTTGGTTTGTTTACCCCTTTTTTGATTCCTGTTTACGGATTTCTTTTTGGATTCCTGTTCCTGTTGACGGCTTACTTGTGATGTGGACCTCCCCCACTGCCATGTTACAAAGATACCCTTCAGGTGAGATACAGGGACCCAACATCCGTCTTGTCGGTGGAATCTGTTGCTGGTACCTGTTGTTGCTTTTCAGGAGGGATGACACGATTCCAAGTACCTTGAAATTAATCCTATTTGTCTTCCACAGGTGTCATGGAGTAGACCTCCCAAGGTCAAAGTACCCTCTCCGGTGTAAAGTGATGCTACAGTCCCCCCTCTACCATGACGGCCTACTTGTGATGTGGACCTCCCCCACCGCCATGTTACAAAAAGACCCTTCAGGTGAGATGTATTGGCCCAATCTCCCTCTTGTCGGTGTAACCTGTGTGTTTGTGCATTGTTGCTGGTACCTGCTGTTCTTCTTTTACCGGATGGATAACACGCTTTCACATACCTTGAAATTAATCCTTTTTCTCTTCTGCAGGTTTCATGGAGTAGCCCTCCCAAAGTTAAAAGTACCCTCTCCGGATGTAAAGTGACGCTACAGTCCCCCCTCTACCATGACGGCCTACTTGTGATGTGGACCTCCCCCACCACCATGTTACAAAGAGACCCTTCAGGTGAGATGCAGGGACCCAACCTCCCTCTTGTCGGTGGAACCTGTGATTGTGTAATGTTGCTGGTACCTGTTGTTGTTTTTCTGGAGGGATGACACGTTTCCAAGTACCTTGAAATTAATCCTTTTTGTCTTCCACAGGTTTCATGGAGTAGCCCTCCCAAGGCCAAAGTACCCTCTCCTGTGTAAAGTGATGCTATAGTCCCCCCTCTACCATGGACGGCCTACTTGTGATGTGGACCTCCCCCACCGCCATGTTACAAAGAGACCCTTCAGGTGAAATGTATTGGCCCAACCTCCCTCTTGTCGGTGTAACCTGTGTGTTTGTGCAATGTTGCTGGTACCTGTTGTTCTTCTTTTCCAGGATGGATGACACGCTTTCAAATACCTTGAAATTAATTCTTTTTCTCTTCCGCAGGTTTCACGGAGTAGCCATCCCAAAGTTAAAAGTACCCTCTCAGGAAGTCAAGTGATGCTACAGTACCCCCCCCTCTACCATGGACGGCCTACTTGTGATGTGGACCTCCCCCACCACCATGTTACAAAGAGACCCTTCAGGTGAGCTGTATTGGCCCAACCTCCCTCTTGTAGGTGTAACCTGTTTGTTTGTGCAATGTTGCTGGTACCTGCTGTTATTCTTTTCCAGGATGGATGACACGCTTTCAAATACCTTGAAATGAATCCTTTATCTCTTCCGCAGGTTTCACGGAGTAGCCCTCCCAAAGATAAAAGTGCCCTCTCCAGTGTAAAGTGACGCTAAAGTACCCCCTCTACCATGACGGCCTACCTCAAGACCTTCAATACCACCGTATCCCTTAAATGCCCTATTGTAAATTACATTTACTATATTTTAAAGAAAAAACACAAAACTTCTAAAAATTGATAATTTTATTGAAGAAAATTAAACAGTTGTATTTTGTATTGTTCAGAAAAAAAAAATTGTAATAAAACAAAAAAAAAGTGTTTGTTCTTCATACATTCCTTGTTCTTGTGTAGATATCTAGAAAAAAAACAGAAATTCAGACTTAAGTAAAGGGCACTGTAATGATGTCACATTCACATTCTTTTTCCAAGAACATTTGTGGAACCACACAGTCCAGCAATGGGTTTTGCTGGACTGTGTGGTTCCCCAAGGGCAGGCGGGCCAAAGTGGAAGAGTCACGGTGTCAGTAGTCTGCACTTTGCCACGCCTGCACTTGTGGAACCACACAGTCCAGCAATGGGTTTTGCTGGACTGTGTGGTTCCCCAAGGGCAGGCGGGCCAAAGTGGAAGAGTCGTGGTGTCAGTAGTCTGCACTTTTACATGCCTGCACCTGTGCAACCACGCAGCCCAGAAAAACCCATTGCTGGACTGTGTGGTTCCCCAAGTGCAGGCGGGACAAGGTTTGTGTAAGTGTGTGTATAGTGAAACATGGCATTACTCACCTTTGCAAGCACAACACGAACAACGCTGTCCACGCCTCTTTGTCAACCATTCCTATAAAGAATTTAAAAAAATACTAGTGAATGCTCAAGCAACACAAAAATGTGTCACTGACCTGGGTTGGGGATGTTGTGGACTCGGGGGTTCTTTCGATGGTCGGGAATAGGAACCACAGGTGGGTCGGAGCAGGGATGGTCGGATATAGGATTTCCTCATACAAGACTCTAATAGTTAGGTTTGGTAAAAGAATGCTGAGGAACTTTATTAAAGAAAGGGAGCAATACAGCGGCACATGAAAGAGCGTGAACTTGTAGGCAATGTCAAAAAGTTACTGAAGAATTCATGAGCAAAGAAGAACACTGAAGAATTTGTGAGCGATGTTTAAAGACACAGATGAATGAAGAACTTGTGAGCGATGGTAAATGACACTGAAGAATTGGTGAGCGGTGTTTAAAGACACTGATGAATGAAGAACTTGTGAGCGATGATAAATGACACTGAAGAATTGGTGAGCGGTGTTTAAGGACTCTGATGAATGAAGAACTTGTGAGCGATGGTAATTGACACTGAACGCTGGAAGCACTAAGGTTGGTTTGGCCCGCAGGCCTTGCTGAATCCAGGGAGCGCTGGCAACTGCACTGCAGAGGAACACACTAGTTGCTCGGATCACTGGAGACTGTGCTGCAGGAAGTCACCCTGAATGCTAGGTGCAAAGGAGTATAGCTGCTGGGAAACACACTGCGTACGGGAGCCCTGGCATCCACTTCGGAAAAGAGACGATACTCAGGCACCGAGGCTCTGCCCGGCGTCTGACTTTGAATCTCCCGCCTCCGCTGGATTGGCGGAACAGTCTGATGATGTCACCTGCTCCCCGCCCACGTGATGCCGGGTGTCATGGCGGCTCTCCTGCCCCGGAGAACCGCCGGGAGCCGTGCCAGCCAGACGCCGGAGCCCGTGGACCACCGAAGGCGGAGGCCGCAACACAGACCAGCAAGCACGCAGGGGTAAGCGTGGCGTGTGACAGTACCCGCTCCTCCAGGAGTGGCCCCCGGACACTTCCCAGGTTTTGTTGGATGTCTGGAATGGAAGATCCGCACCAGTCGGGGAGCCATAACTTCCGTAGCCTTGACCCAGCTCCTCTCCTCGGGGCCAAAACCTTTCCACTCCACCAAATACTGTAGATTCTTGTGAAGATAACGAGAGTCAAGAATAGCTTTGATTTCAAAGTCCGTTCCAGCTTCAGTCTCTGCAGAGGTTGGCCTCGGGGACTTTGAATGGAACCGGTTTAAAATAAGGGGGCGAAGGAGAGACACATGGAAGGAATTTGGTATCCGGAGGTGGGAAGGCAATCCCAATTTGCAGACAACCGGGTTCAGGACTTGTAACACGGGATAAGGACCAATAAAACTCGGAGCGAACTTCATAGTGGGCACCCTTAACCGAAGATTGCGGGTAGAGAGCCATACCCCGTCACCAACCTTATATTGGGGAGCTGCTAGTCGCTTCCTATCCGCAAATAACTTATAACGGCTGGAGACTCTCTTGAGGTTAGCATGGACTCGACTCCAAATTTGACTGAAGTGCCGGAGAGTAGAGGCTGCAGCAGGAACATCCACCGGAGGACAAATGGGTAATTCTGGAACTTGGGGATGAAATCCATAATTAATGAAAAATTGGGACTCACCGGTCGAAGAGTGGTACAGATGATTATGGGCAAACTCGGCCCATGGCAACAGTTCCACCCAATCATCTTGCGAGGGAGATAGGTAAACATGGAGAAAAGTCTCTAAATCTTGATTGACGCGTTCAGTTTGCCCATTGGTTTGTGGATGGTAAGCGGATGAAAACTTGAGTTTTATTTGTAAGACTGTACAGAGGGCTCTCCAGAATCTTGCAGTGAACTGTACCCCCCGATCAGAGACGATTTCCTGTGGTAACCCGTGCAGGCGGAAATGTTCCCGGATAAATAACAAAGCCAACTTGGGAGCTGATGGTAACCCAGTCAAAGGTACAAAATGTGCCATCTTAGAGAAACGGTCAATAATTACCCAGACGGTATTGTGACCCTTGGAGAGGGGCAATTCAGTAACAAAGTCCATAGAGATATGGGTCCAAGGCCTCTTAGGAATGAACAGTGGATGCAACAACCCCGCAGGAGGCAAATGAAGAGTTTTGTGCTGAGCACACTGAGGACATGAGTTGACATAACTTTGAATATCCTTCTTCATAGTGTCCCACCAGTAAGATCTTCGTAGAAACTCCCACATCTTTTGAACTCCAGGATGACGGAAAACTTGGAAATATGAGCCCACTGCAACAACCTTGATCGGAATTTAGCTGGCACAGACATTCTCCCAGGAGGAGGACCCAGAGCGGTGGGAGCTGCTGAAATAGAAACTGGACTGAGAATCAAAGTCTTTCCAACGGGGTTCTCCTCATCTGAAGCAGTCAAGGAGCGAGATAAAGCATCAGCTTTGGTGTTAAGCATCCCGGACCGGTACTTAATGACAAATGAGAATCGAGTGAAGAAGAGTGCCCATCTAGCTTGACAGGGATTCAAGCACTGGGCTGTCTTGAGATACAGCAAGTTCTTGTGATCTGTATAAATCGTAATTAGGTGTTTAGCACCTTCCAATAGATATCTCCATTCTTCCAGGGCAGATTTTATTGCCAAGAGTTCCTGATCTCCGATGGTGTAGTTTCGTTCAGCAGGAGAGAACTTGCGAGAATGGAAACCACATGGATGCAACTTCCTGTCAGAGGAGTACTGTGAAAGCACGGCACCGATGCCGACCGAGGAAGTATCGACCTCCAAGAAGAATGGTTTTGAAAAATTCGGTTGCTGGAGTACCGGAGCGGACATAAAGGCTGCTGTCAACTGAGCGAACGCTGCGACAGCTTCAGAAGACCAGTGACTTGGGTCAGACCCCTTTTTGGTTAGAGCAGTAATAGGTGCCACAATGGTAGAGAATCCCTTTATGAATTTCCAGTAGTAATTTGCAAAACCCAGAAACCTTTGTACCGCTTTCAAAGAAAGAGGCTGAGTCAAGTCCCGAATAGCAGCGAGTTTTTCCGGATCCATGCGAAGCTCCGTACCTGAGATGACGTAACCAAGAAATGGAATTGAAGGAACCTCAAAGGTACATTTGGAGATCTTACCGTAGAGATGATTCCTTTGTAGATGAAGTACCTCCTTGACCTGAATTCTATGCTCCGTGAGATTCTTAGAAAATATCAGAATGTCATCCAAGTATACCACTACACTTAGGTATATCATATCTCGGAAGATTTCATTCACAAAACCTTGGAAGACGGCAGGGGCATTACTGAGCCCAAACGGCATTACCAGATATTCGTAATGCCCATCCCTGGTATTGAAGGCCGTCTTCCATTCGTCCCCCTGTCGAATACGAATCAAATTATAAGCTCCCCTTAAGTCGAGCTTCGTGAAGACATGGGCTCCGCGAACCCTATCAAATAGTTCTGTGATGAGCGGCAAAGGATATTTGTTCTTAATGGTGATCTCATTTAAGCCGTGGTAGTCAATGCATGGCCTCAACCCTCCGTCCTTCACAAGAAAGAAGCCTGCTCCCGCCGGGGAAGTAGAGGGGCGAATGAATCCTTTCTGCAGATTAGACTTGATATAGTCCGATATGGCTTGGGTCTCGGGCAATGACAAAGGATAAATGCGCCCCCGGGGTGGCATCTTACCTGGGATTAGCTCAATGGGACAGTCCCAGGGTCTATGGGGTGGTAACTGATCGGCCGCCTGTTCTGAAAACACGTCTGCGAACTCACGATAGGCCTCCGGAATGAGCTCCTCATCCGACTTGGAAGATACACGGAGCGGATAAACAGGAGTGAGACAATTAGAATGACAGAATGAACTCCAAGATACTATTTGTGACGACTTCCAGTCGACGTGGGGGTTGTGTACTTTAAGCCAAGGAAGACCAAGAACCAGATCGTGAGGCATCTCCCGAATCACTAGGAACTCCAGATGTTCTTGATGTAGAACTCCAACCTGCAGTTTGATTGGCACTGTGCGACTTGAAATAAGACCATTAGAAATTTGGGTACCATTGATGGCAGTCAGCGTAATAGGTCGTTCAACGGATTGTAACTGTAAACCCAGTTTTTGAACGCAAGAAAGAGAAACAAAATTTCCTGCAGCCCTGGAGTCCAGCAGGGCCTTAACAGGTTTGGCTATAGACCCAGAAAACAAGGACACGGAGAGTAAACAGTCCACTGTCGGAGAAGGTTTAGATGTAACCCCTAACTCGACTCCTCCGGAACAAGCTAGGACTGCCCGTTTTCCAGGATGGGACTTACAAAACTTGAGAAAGTGATCTGCAGCTCCACAGTAGAGGCAGAGTCTACCCTCACGACGGCGCTGTCGTTCTTCCGGGGACAGCCGAGATCGATTAATTTGCATAGGTTCGTCTGGACTTGGAGTAATCGTTTGCTTAGTCGGGAGAGACCGGAATCTGGATCGTTCAGTCCGACTACGTTCACCACCTCGTTCCTGCATACGAAGATTTACCTTTACACAGAGTGAGATCAACTCTTCTAAGGAATCTGGCAAGTCCCTAGTGATCAGTTCGTCCTTTAGACGGTCAGAGAGCCCATTCCAGAAAGCGGCCCAGAGAGCATCATTATTCCAGCGCAGTTCCGAAGCTATGGTTTGGAAATGAATCACATACTGTCCCACTGAACGGGAGCCTTGTCGGACTCGGAGCAAATCCGAAGAAGCAGCGGTCGTTCTGCCGGGCTCATCGAAGATCCTACGGAATGACGTGATAAAGCTGGTGTAACTGGACACCAACGGGTCAGAACACTCCCATAACGGAGACACCCAATCCAACGCTGAACCTTCAAGCAAGGAAATAATGTATGCCACCTTGGACCGATCTGTGGGGAAGTTGTGTGAGAGAAGTTCAAAATGTACCTCGCATTGGTTGAGAAAACCACGGCAATTCTTTGGATTCCCGTTATAGCGAGAAGGAGTGAGGAGCTGAAGGCGTGACCTGGTTCCGGGCAAGGATTGAACATTACCAGGGACAACTACGGGAGCGGGTACTGGAGCTGGAGCCGGGACTACTGAAGCCAGAGAAGCCTGAATTTGATCCAGCCGACCAGATAACTCCTGGAGATACTGCATCACTTGGCATTGTGCCGTCTCCTGACTTTGAACTCAGGAAACCAGATCCTGGATGGTACTTGCCTCTGGGTTCCGATCCCCCGGGTCCATGGGGCCTGAGTTTACTACTGTCACTGACCTGGGTTGGGGATGTTGTGGACTCGGGGGTTCTTCCGATGGTCGGGAATAGGAACCACAGGTGGGTCGGAGCAGGGATGGTCGGATATAGGATTTCCTCATACAAGACTCTAATAGTTAGGTTTGGTAAAAGAATGCCGAGGAACTTTATTAAAGAAAGGGAGCAATACAGCGGCACATGAAAGAGCGTGTACTTGTAGGCAATGTCAAAAAGTAACTGAAGAATTCATGAGCAAAGAAGAAGAACACTGAAGAATTTGTGAGCGATGTTTAAAGACACAGATCAATGAAGAACTTGTGAGCGATGGTAAATGACACTGAAGAATTGGTGAACAATGTTTTAAAGACACTGATGAAGGAAGAACTTGTGAGCGATGGTAAATGACATTGAAGAATTGGTGAGCGGTGTTTAAAGACACTGATGAATGAAGAACTTGTGAGTGATGATAAATGACACTGAAGAATTGGTGAGCGGTGTTTAAGGACTCTGATGAATGAAGAACTTGTGAGCGATGGTAATTGACACTGAACGCTGGAAGCACTAAGGTTGGTTTGGCCCGCAGGCCTTGCTGAATCCAGGGAGCGCTGGCAACTGCACTGCAGAGGAACACACTAGTTGCTCGGATCACTGGAGACTGTGCTGCAGGAAGTCACCCTGAATGCTAGGTGCAAAGGAGTATAGCTGCTGGGAAACACACTGCGTACGGGAGCTCTGGCATCCACTTCGGAAAAGAGACGATACTCAGGCACCGAGGCTCTGCCCGGCGTCTGACTTTGAATCTCCCGCCTCCGCTGGATTGGCGGAACAGTCTAATGACGTCACCTGCTCCCCGCCTACGTGATGCCGGGTGTCATGGCGGCGCCCCTACCCCGGAGAACCGCCGGGAGCCGCGCCAGCCAGACGCCGGAGCCTGTGGACCACCGAAGGCGGAGGCCGCAACACAGACCAGCAAGCACGCAGGGGTAAGCGCGGCGAACGCGCCTCTGGCGTGTGACAAAGTGAATGCTTAATTTACACAACTTTTCACCTAAGGGGTTTAAAAAAAAAAAAACATTTGGTATCAGATTTGCTCTTTGGCCCATCATATCTGTAACCACAAGGAGCTTTCATCAGTTACCACACTCATAAAATGCCCACGCATGTATGTCTAGACATAGCTCCTTGGTAGTACCTGGTCAGGGGTGGGGGGAATACATATTAAATTAAAACAATACAAAGAAAAAAAAAAACAAATTAGTGGGATGGAGAAAAGGGGAAGCAGGAAAAATAACATTTCAAATAATGAAATAATACAACCGTGCTATCGTGTGTGGGGGCTGTCCTGATCCTCTTCCTCCTGATGTGGTGACGGTGTCCTTGCGGCTGTTGCGTACATTGTACTGGCCTTGGTGGCCGCACTGGTGTAGATGTTGAGGTCGGTGTTAGTGGTGGAGGCATCTGGTAGATGGGGTGCATCCCTGTATACCCTTGGTACTGCTGTGACTGTCCATACCAGGGTTGTGGTGGAGCAAGGGCAGGAGGCGTCAGTGTGGCTTGTGGTGGCGGATGTGGTGGTTGACCAGCATGTTGTTGAGCTGGCTCTGGGAGTTTGTCGTAGATCATCTGGAGTGTTGTTGCAATGATCTGTGTGCTGGCTGCGGAATGTTGCTGGGTCTCCGACATGTTGTGAATACTCTGTGACTGGCATGCCGTGTTCTCCACCAGTCGGTTGATGGAAGTGACCAGAACGTGAAGGATGTCTATAGTCTCCCTGTGATCTGCCTGCCTGGTCTCTCATTTCTGCCGTGCTGTCGGCCATGGCCTTTTGCATTTCAACCTGATGTAGGGACCAATTCATGACGCCTATCCACTGCTGGTCCGTGGTACCTCTGTTTGCATAAGTACACCAAAAAAAGCGAAGGTCTTTGACATGATGGGGAAAGGGAGAGAAGACTCTTGGGTGGGTGCACTCTTTGTTTGTTTAATTAAGATAGATATGAAAAGTATATTATATAGTTTCAAACTTAAACTTTTATTATTTTTGATTATAACATGCTTACTGTATCCCATTGGCGGTAGACAAACATACACAAATTGTCTAAACAGAAAAATAAAGAGAATTTAATTAAAAATATTTGATGTATTCTGGTTTATCTATATCCATAGATTGGCAGGAGGATGTGTACACTGACAGTACTACATCCGTGTTCTGCCACACCAGTACAAGCTTGGCCTGTATTTTAATTGAGATCTAAATTGATCTTATAGATATATGTTATAATTTACTGTCTTGTATGTCCAGTTCATACTAGAGATGAGCGGGTTCGGTTCTCCGAGATCCGAACCCCCCCCCGTCCCCGAACTTCACCCATTTTACACGGTTCCGAGGCAGCCTTGGATCTTCCCGCCTTGCTTGGTTAACCCGAACGTCATCATCCCGCTGTCGGATTCTCGCGAGATTCGTATTCTATATAAAGAGCCGCGCGTCGCCGCCATTTTTACTCGTGCATTGGAGATTGAACGGCGAGGATGTGGCTGCGTTCTCTCCCTGAAAAGCTCCGTAATCTGTGCTCAGTGTGCTGCAAATATCTGTGCTCAGTGTGCTGCAAATATATGTGCTCAGTGTGCTGCAAATATCTACGTTCTCTGCCTGAAAACGCTCCATATCTGTCCTCAGTGTGCTGCAAATATCTGTGCTCAGTGTGCTTTATTGTGGGGACTGGGGACCACCAGTATAATAGTAGTACAGTACAGTAGCCCATTGCTGTATCTTGCAGCTCTGTGTCACTGCAAGTATCCATTCCATATCTGTGCAGCATTTTTGTGAGCAGTATATATAGTATTACAGTGCAGCATTTTGGTGACCCAACAGTATATAGTTGTGTACAGTAGGCCATTGCTGTATCTTGCAGCTCTGTGTCACTGCAAGTATCCATTCCATATCTGTGCTGCATTTTTGTGAGCAGTATATATAGTATTACAGTGCAGCATTTTGGTAAACCAACAGTATATAGTTGTGTACAGTAGGCCATTGCTTTATCTTACAGCTCTGTGTCACTGCAAGTATCCATTCCATATCTGTGCTGCATTTTTGTGAGCAGTATATATAGTATTACTTTGCAGCATTTTGGTGACCAACAGTATACATATATAGTACAGTACAGTAGGCCATTGCTATTGATATATTACTGGCATATAATTCCACACATTAAAAAATGGAGAACAAAAATGTGGAGGGTAAAACAGGGAAAGATCAAGATCCACTTCCACCTCGTGCTGAAGTTCCTGCCACTAGTCATGGCCGAGATGATGAAATGCCATCAACGTCGTCTGCCAAGGCCGATGCCCAATGTCATAGTAGAGAGCATGTAAAATCCAAAAAACGAAAGTTCAGTAAAATGACCCAAAACTCTTAATTAAAAGCGTCGGTGTGGAATTATTTTAACAGAAATGCAGACAACAGGTGTCAAGCCATGTGTTGCCTTTGTCAAGCTGTAATAAGAAGGGGTAAGGACGTTAACCACCTAGGAACATCCTCCCTTATACGTCACCTGGAGCGCATTCATCAGAAGTCATTGACAAGTTCAAAAACTTTGGGTGACAGCGGAAGCAGTCCACTGACAACTAAATCCCTTGCTCTTGTACCCAAGCTCCTGCAAACCACACCACCAACTCCCTCAGTGTCAATTTCCTCCTTAGACAGGAACGCCAATAGTCCTGCAGGCCATGTCACTGGCAAGTCTGACGAGTCCTCTCCTAACTGGGATTCCTCCGATGGATACTTGTGTAACGCCTACTGCTGCTGGTGCTGCTGCTGGGAGTCGATCGTCATCCCAGAGGGGAAGTCGGAGGACCACTTGTACTACTTCCAGTAAGCAATTGACTGTCCAACAGTCCTTTGCGAGGAAGATGAAATATCACAGCAGTTATCCTGCTGCAAAGTGGATTACTCAGGTCTTGGCAGCTGTGTTGGTGTTAAACGTGTGTCCGGTATCCACCGTTAATTCACAGGGAATTAGAGAATTGCTTGAGGTACTGTGTCCCCGGTACCAAATACCATCTAGGTTCCACTTCTCTAGGCAGGCGATACCGAGAATGTACACAGACGTCAGAAAAAGAGTCACCAGTGTCCTAAAAAAATGCAGTTGTACCCAATGTCCACTTAACCACGGACATGTGGACAAGTGGAGCAGGGAAGACTCAGGACTATATGACTGTAACAGCCCACTGGGTAGATGTATTGCCTCCCGCAGCAAGAACAGCAGTGGCGGCACCAGTAGCAGCATCTCGCAAACGCCAACTCGTTCCTAGGCAGGCTACGCTTTGTATCACTGTTTTCCATAAGAGGCACACAGCTGACAACCTCTTATGGAAACTGAGGAACATCATCGCAGAATAGCTTATCCCAATTGGACTCTCCTGGGGATTTGTGACATCGGTCAATGCCACCAATATTGTGCGTGCATTACATGTGGGAAAATTCCAGCATGTCCCATGTTTTGCACATACATTGAATTTGGTGGTGCAGAATTTTTAAAAAGAAGATGGGCGTGCAAGAGATGCTGTCGGTGGCCCAAAGAATTGCGGGCCACTTTCTGCATTCAGCCACCGCGTGCCGAAGACTGGAGCACCAGCAAACACTCCTGAACCTGTCCCGCCATCATCTGAAGCAAGAAGTGGTAACGAGGTGGAATTCAACCCTCTATATGCTTCAGAGGATGGAGGAACAGCAAAAGGCCATTCAAGCCTATACATCTGCCTACGATATAGGCAAAGGAGGGGGAATGCACCTGACTCAAGCGCAATGGAGAATGATTTCAACGTTGTGCAAGGTTCTGCAACCCGTGAAGTCAGTTCAGACACTGCCAGCCTGAGTCAGGTCATTCCCCTCATCAGGCTTTTGCAGAAGCAGCTGGAGAGATTGAAGGAGGAGCTAAAACGGAGCGATTCCGCTAGGCATGTGGATGGAGCCCTTAATTCGCTTAACCAGGATTCACAGGTGGTCAATCTGTTGTAATCAGAGCACTACATTTTGGCCACCGTGCTCGATCCTAGGTTTAAAGCCTACGTTGTATCTCTCTTTCCGGCAGACACAAGTCTGCACATGTTCAAAGACCTGCTGGTGAGACACTTGTCAAGTCAAGCGGAACGTGACCCGTCAACAGCTCCTCCTTCACATTCTCCCACAACTGGGGCTGCGAGGAAAAGGCTAAGAATTCCAAGCCCACCCGCTGGCGGTGATGCAGGGCAGTCTGGAGCGAGTGCCGACATCTGGTCCGGACTGAAGGACCTGCCAACGATTAATGACATGTCGTCTACTGTCACTGCATATGATTCTGTCACCATTGAAAGAATGGTGGAGGATTATATGAGTGACCGCATCCAAGTAGGCACGTCAGACAGTCCGTATGTATACTGGCAGGAAAAAGAGGCAATTTGGATGCCCTTGCACAAACTTGCTTTATTTTACCCAAGTTGCCCCCCCCCCCCCCCTCCAGTGTGTACTCCGAAAGAGTGTTTAGTGCAGCCGGTCACCTTGTCAGCAATCGGCGTACGAGGTTACTTCCAGAAAATGTGGAGAAGATGATGTTCATCAAAATGAATTATAATCAATTCCTCCGTGGAGACATTCAACAGCAATTGCCTCCAGAAAGTACACAGGGACCTGAGATGGTGGATTCCGGTGGGGACGAAGTAATAATACTCTGAGGAGGGGGATGTACACAGTGAAAGGGGTGATGAATCGGACGATGAGTAGGAGGTGGACATCTTGCCTCTGTAGAGCCAGTTTGTGCAAGGAGAGATTTAATGCTTCTTTTTTGGTGGGGGCCCAAACCAACCAGTCATTTCAGCCACAGTCGTGTGGCGACCCTGTGGCTAAAATGATGGGTTTGTTAAAGCGTGCATGTCCTGTTTATACAACATAAGGGTGGGTGGGAGGGCCCAAGGACAATTCCATCTTGCACCTCTTTGTTTTTTTAATTTATCTCTGCATCATGTGATGTTTGGGGCTAATTTTTTTAAGTGCCATCCTGTCTGACACTGCAGTGCCACTCCTAGATGGGCCAGGTGTTTGTGCCGCCCACTTGGGTCGCTTAGCTTAGTCATCTAGCGACCTTGGTGTAAATTTTAGGACTAAAAATAATATTGTGAGGTGTGAGGTGTTCAGAATAGACTGGAAATGAGTGTAAATTATGGTTATTGAGGTTGATAATACTATGGGATCAAAATGACCCCCAAATTCTATGATATAAGCTGTTTTTGAGGGTTTAAAAAAAAAAAAAAAACACCCGAATCCAAAACACACCCTAATCCGACAAAAAAATTTCAGGGAGGTTTTGCCAAAACGCGTCCGAATCCAAAAAACGGACGCGGAACCGAATCCAAAACCAAAACACAAAACCCGAAAAATTTCCGGTGCACATCTCTAGTTCATACATATGAGAGAGAGCCTAGTCAATTAACGTTGTCCTATATCAGAGGTTCTCAAACTCGGTCCTCGGGGGCCCACACAGTGCATGTTTTGCAGGTCTCCTCACAGAATCGCAAGTGAAATAATTAGCTCCACCTGTGGACCTTTTAAAATGTGTCAGTGAGTAATTAATACACTTGCTGGGTTACCTGCAAAACATGCACTGTGTGGGCTCCCGAGGACCGAGTTTGAGAACCTCTGTCCTATATTATTGCCGGACTACAATATATTGAAGGAAGATAGATTTTGGTGATCCTGCTGTTAGTGATTCCTCGGAATTTACCGATTGCCGTACTACTTAAACTTTGTATTCCCTGGGGGTCCCCTCTCCAGGTACTGACCTAGCCCACCACTGTTTAGCTTCCAAGATCGAACGAGGTAGGGCATAGGCGGTGAGGTATGGTCGTAGATCAATTGGCATAAGTTGTGTCTCCGATACACTAATGAGAGTGCACCTGGTAGGAAAAGGGGGATTGGACTGATAGAGGTGGATCTGATGTCCGTGTTAGATTGGGATTTCCCGGAATCACGGATGAGAGTCCGTAAATATAGAAAAAATTAGAAATTTAAATAGAATAGAATGAGTCACGGCAGGACAAAAACAGGATTTTGATACCTACCGGTAAATCCTTTTCTCCTAGTCCGTAGAGGATGCTGGGGTCCACTTCATGACCATGGGGTATAGACGGTTCCACAGGAGCCATGGGCACTCTTAAGACATTTCATTGGGTGTGAACAGGCTCCTCCCTCTATGCCCCTCCTCCAGACCTCAGTTATAGGAACTGTGCCCAGGGAGACGGACATTTCGAGGAAAGGATTTACTTTAAACTAGTGGTGAGATACATACCAGCTCACACCTCAACCATGCCGCACAACATGGCATTCAACAGAACACACGCCAACAGGCATGAACCAATTACAGCAACATGCTGAAACTAATATAACACAACTTGTGTAACTCTAATAACAAAACTGCAGGTAAAGTACGCACTGGGACGGGCGCCCAGCATCCTCTACGGACTAGGAGAAAAGGAGTTACCGGTAGGTATTAAAATCCTGTTTTCTCATACGTCCTAGAGGATGCTGGGGTCCACTTCATGACCATGGGGTTTATACCAAAGCTCCAGTACGGGCGGGAGAGTGCGGATGACCCTGCAGCACCGATTGACCGAACTTGAGGTCTTCATCGGCCAAGGTATCAAACTTGTAGAATTTAGCAAATGTGTTTGACCCCGACCAAGTAGCTGCTCGGCAAAGTTGCAATGCCGAAACCCCCCGGGCAGCCACCTAGGATGAGCCCACCTTCCTAGTGGAATGGGCCTTCACCGACGTTGGTAACGGAAATCCAGCCGTAGTATGAGCGTGCTGAATCGTACTTCTGATCCAACGCGCAATAGTCTGCTTGGAAGCAGGACACCCAATCTTGTTGGTAGCATACAGGACAAACAAAGACTCTGTTTTCCGTATTCGAGCTGTTCTAGCGACATAAATCTTCAAAGCCCTAACCACAGCTAGAGACTTTGACTCAGTGAACGTGTCAGTAACTACTGGCACCTCAATAGGTTAGTTTATGTGGAAAGATGAAACCACCTTCGGAAGAAAATGTTGACGAGTCCTCAACTCTGCCCTATCTTCATGGAAGATCAAGTAAGGGCTGTTGTGAGACAAGGCCCCCAATTCAGACACCCGCCGCGCGAATGCCAATGCCAAAAGCATCACCACTTTCCAAGTGAGAAACTTCAACTCTATGTCTTTTAGAGGCTCAAACCAATCTGATTGAAGGAACCGCAACACCACGTTAAGGTCCCATGGTGCCACTGGAGGCACAAATGGAGGCTGGATGTGCAGAACCCCTTTCACGATGGTCTGAACCCCTGGAAGAGAGGCCAATTGTTTTTGGAAGAACACTGATAAGGCCAAAATCTGGACCTTGATTGATCCCAATCGTAGGCCTGCCTCCACACCAGTCTGCAGAAAATGGAGAAAATGTCCCAACTCAAACTCTTCCGTAGGAGCCTTCTTGGATTCACACCAAGACACATATTTTCTCCAAATACGGTGGTAATTTTTCGACGTTACTCCTTTCCTGGCCTGAATAAGGGTGGGGATGACTTCCTTAGGAACACCCTTTTGGGCTAGGATCCGGCGCTCAGCCATGCAGTCAAACGTAGCCACGGTAAGTCTTGATACACGCACGGCCCCTGCTGCAGCAGGTCCTCGCGAAGAGGAAGAGGCCCAGGATCTTCTATGAGCAACTCCTGAAGATCTGGGTGCCAAGCCCTCCTTGGCCAGTCTGGGGCAATGAAGATTGCTCGAACTCTTGTTCTTCTTATGATCCTGAGCACTTTTGGGATCAGCGGAAGTGGAGGGAAGACATACACCGACTGGAACACCCACTGGGCCACCAGCGCATCCACTGCTATTGCTTGAGGGTCTCTCGACCTGGAACAATATTTCTGAAGCTTCTTGTTGAGACGAGATGCCATCATGTCTACTTGAGGAACTCCCCAAAGACTTGTAACCTCTGTGAAGACTTCTTGGTGGAGGCCCCACGCTCCTGGATGGAGATCGTTTCTGCTGAGGAAGGCTGCTTCCCAGTTGTCTACACCCGAAATGAAAATTGCTGACAGAGACTTTACATGTCTTTCTGCCCAGAGGAGGATCTTCGTCACCTCTGCCATTGCCGCTCTGCTTTTCGTTCCGCCCTGCCTGTTTATGTACGCGACTGCTGTTACATTGTCCGACTGGATCTGCACGGGATGATCTTGAAGAAGATGTACCGCTTGTTGAAGGCCGTCGTAAATGGCTCTCAATTCCAGCACATTTATGTGAAGGCAGGCTTCCTGACTTGACCATTTTCCCTGGAAGCTTTCTCCCTGAGTGACAGCTCCCCAGACTCTGAGACTTGCATCCGTGGTTACCAGGAGCCAGTCCTGAATCCCGAACCTGCGTCCCTCTAGTAGGTGAGAACTGTGTAGCCACCACAGTAGCGAAATCCTGGCTTTTGACAACAGGATTATTTTCCGGTGCATGTGTAGGTGGGATCCGGACCACTTGTCCAACAGGTCCCACTGGAATACCCTGGCATGGAACCTACCAAACTGTATGGCCTTGTAGGCCGCCACCATCTTCCCCAACAACCGAATGCACTGATGGATCGACACACTCGATGGTTTCAATATCTGTTTTACCAATTTCTGGATTTCCAGAGCCTTTTCCACTGGAAGAAATACTCTCTGAACTTCTGTGTCCAGAATCATCCCGAGAAAAGACAATCTTGTCGTCGGTTCCAACTGTGACTTTGGATAATTTATGATCCAACCGTGTTGTTGTATAGACAGGGAGTATAGACAGGGAGAGTGTGATGATTTGTAACAACTGCTCCCTGGATCTCGCCTTTATCAGGAGATCGTCTAGATAAGGAATTATATTGACTCCTTTTTGACGCAGGAGAACCATCATCTCCGCCATCAGCTTGGTGAATACCCTCGGCGCCGTGGATAGACCGAAAGGTAACGTCTGGAATTGGTAATGGCAATCCTGAACCGCAAATCTCAGATATGCCTGGTGAGAAGGATAAATGGGAAGATGCAGGTAAGCATCTTTTATGTCTATAGACACCATGTAGTCCCCCTCCTCCAGACTGGAAATCACTGCCCTCAGTGATTCAATTTTGTACTTGAATCGTTTCAAGTAGAGATTCAGATTTTTCAGGTTTAGGATCGGTCTGACCGAGCCGTTCGGCTTCGGAACTACAAAAAGGCTTGAATAAAACCCCTCCCCTTGTTGCGACAAAGGTTCCAGGACTATGACCTGATCCTGACAATTTTTGGATTGCTGCTGTTACTGCTTCCCTTTCTGGAAGAGAAGCTGGCAAGGTCGATTTGAAAAATCGACATGGGGGAACGTCTTGAAACTCCAGCTTGTATCCCTGGGACACTATTTGCAACACCCAGGGATCCAGGCCAGACAGAATCCAACCTTGGCTGAACAGTTTGAGATGTGGCCCCACCCGAGCGGCCTCCCGCAAAGGAGCCCAAGCGTCATGCTGAAGATTTGGCAGAAGTAGGGGTAGACTTCTGCTCCTGGGAACCTGAAGCTGCTGTGGACTTCTTTCCCTTTCCTCTTCCCCTACCCGCAAAGAAGGGGGAACCTCTCGCTTTTTTGTATTTAATGGGCCGAAAGGACTGCAGGTGCGGGTGATATGTCATTTTTGCCAATGCAGGCGCAGAGGGCAAAAATGTCGACTTACCTGCGGTAGCCGCCGAGACTAACGCATCCAGTCCATCGCCAAATAAGGCCTCACCTTTATATGGGAGAGCCTCCATATTTCTTTTGGAATCTGCATCCGCGTTCCACTGAAAAATCCACAACGCCCGCCGAGACGATACTGCCATGGTAGCGGCTTGTGAACTCAAGAGTCCAATATCTTTCATCGCTTCTAGCATGTATGCGGCAGCGTCTTTGATATTCCCTAACTTAAGGAGCATCTCATCTTTATCAATCGTGTCAATTTCTGATGACACGCTTTCTGACCATTTTTCAATAGCGCGACTCACCCACGCGCAAGCAATTGTGGGCCTGAGCAACGTACCATTGGCAACATAAATGGATTTCAATGTAGTTTCCATCTTTCGGTCTGCCGATTCTTTTAGTGAAGCCGTGCCAGGTGCAGGGAGAATTACCTTCTTTGTCAACCTGGACAGTGCACTGTCTAACACAGGGGGTGACTCCCATTTTTTCCTGTCCTCCACCGGGAAAGGATAAGCTATCTGAATTCTCTTGGGAATACGAAATTTCTTTTCGGGATTCACCCACATCCCTTCAAAGAGTGTATTAAGCTCGTGGGAAGGAGGGAAAGTGACCTTAGATTTCTTTTCTTTAAAGAAATAAGCCTTCTCCTGAGGTACAGGAGCGGCTTCCGTGACTTCCAGAACTTCCCTTATAGCCACAATCATATATTGTATATTTCTGCTGCGGGGTACACTGGGCTCCACAATGAATGGACAATGGGGTGTAGAGTAGGATCTTGATCCGAGGCACCAACAGGCTCAAAGCTTTGACTGTTCCCAGAATGCATAGTGCCGCCTCCTATATCACCCCGCCTCCCTGCACAGGATCTCAGTTTTGTAGTTGGTGCTGCAGTAGTAGGCACTTAACAGAGGGGCTGCTCCGGGCAGCCCTAAGAAGAGATTTTTTTCTGAGGAAAAAAGTAAAGACTTCAAGGGGAGCAGCAGTGTTACACGTCAGTGGACATTCACGGCTGCAGCTCCGGCTCTCCCCAGCGGCGCTGTACACTCCCGAGCCCTGGTTGCCGGGTAACTACAGCAGGAGGCTCCGGTTTTCTTCTTGTCAGGCACACACGACGGGGGCTCTCTGGGATCGCGTGTCCGCGCTTCGGGAGGTGGTAAGTGGGTCCCGCTTGCGGGACCCGGTCTTTATCGCGATCCGGCGCGGTCAGTGGGAGGCGGGCCGTGCGCGCTGGCGGTGGACACTGTGGCAGTACAGGCGATCCCACTAGATCACCAGGGCATGGGACAGGTCAGGTTTTCTCTATAAACCGTTTTATTAGAGCCTGCAGTACCCGGTGGTTTTGCCAGCAGGGGGATAGAGCTTGGACCTGAAGCCCCTCCCCCAGCCCCAGGACGCCATTTTCTGCAAATGTTCCCGCCCTGGAGCTGCATATCTGTCTCTCCCTCACTCCCTGGCAGTGTCTGCGGCGCCATTTTCCCTCAGCTCACTGTTCCTGGGAATGCTTGGGCAAATCCTCCTATGTAAAGCCGCCTGGTTGTCAGTGCTGTGACTTTACAAGACACTTAAGTATTCTACCTGCCTTTTTTGGTCAGTGTTCGTAAGAAAGTGCACTTAGTCAGGGTTTCCTAGTACAATTACCCTGTGATATACATCCAGTTCTTACTGTGTACTGTTATATCTATTGTTATATAGCTGTGTAAGCTAGTCCAGTGCAGTATTATTGTTAGTAATAACCTCTGCATTGTACAGACTGACTATTTGTGTGTGCATTTGATAGCTGAGTGTTGTCCATTTCGTGTCTTTCACTCAACCTGCTATCCCTATATTCTATAACCTGAGGGGGCTTGGTGCGTCAGGTTTTATCTAATATAGGATTTTCACAAAGATATACTGTATTACGTATTTTTCTCTGTGATTTAGTCACCATATCTCTCCTTTATCTCTGCTGGTGCTGACTACACTGCGCAGGGGTTTGGGCTAGGGGTATTGTGCTGCTGACAAATTGTACTGTGTTACCTGATACTGCAAGTTATATCATGTCTGCTTATAAGGGTAACGGTTCTGGGGCTGAACACACTGCCGCTGCTGCTGAAGCCGCAGATACCTATGGAGGAGAATATAGCAGCTGTGGGCTCTGGTTCTGGGGACTACTTGCCCCCCAGTGGGACGGTGGCAACGGGGGCAAATAATGACCCGCCGTGGGCCGCTTTTTCCACGCTTCTGCATACGCTAGTTCATAAACTAACACCCCCTATGGGACCCCCAATGCCGGTGCAACCGTTTGTGGTCCCTGCAGCTAACCCGCCGTGGGCGGACGATTTATCTGCTCAAATAAAGTTGAACCAGTCCCTGACTACTAAAAAGTCTGACCGTCGCTCGCCTACGTCCAAGGGGTCCTTTAAGCGAGCGCTTGTCTCCTCACAATCCACTGCTGTCACTGACACCTCGTCGGATGAAGACGGCACTTACACTGACCCCACAGGTTCTGACTCAGATACGGCTGATGGGGAGGGTGGTTCACATGTGGATGTTACTGATCTTTTGGAGGCTATTAAGTTAATTTTACAGATTACGGATGATCCCGAGCCATCCGTTCCTCCTAAGAAACCAGATAGGTTCAAGCGTCAAAAGGTGATTAAACAAGTTTTACCTCACTCTGACCACCTAATTGATATACGTCAGGAACCCTGGGTTTAAACCGGGTACGAAGTTTATGCCTCAAAAGAAGATGCTGGCTCGCTATCCCCTCGCGCCGGAGCTGTCTAAGAATTGGGAAACGCCTCCTCCAGTGGACTCACATGTAGCTAGGATGGTGGTTTCCTCAGCTCTATCGGTCACCACCGTCACGTCTCTGAAAGAGCCTACGGATAAACGCGTGGAGGGTTGTCTGAAAGCGATTTACACCCTCACGGGTGCTGCACAAAGGCCCACTATTGCAGCTACTTGGGCTGCAGAGGCCATTGAAGCATGGGCCTTGGAGTTAGATGCTGAAATCTCCTCTGACCATGCTAGACAATGCTTGTCTTATATTGTCACAGCTTCTCATTATATTAAAGAGGCGGCTTCTGATGCCAGTATCCTGGCAGCCAAGGCCTCTACTACGTCAGTCCTGGATCGCCGGATATTGTGGCTGAGATCCTGGTCTGTGGATCTGGACTCTAGAAAAACCCTGGAGGTACTCCCTTTTAAGGGAGATATTCTGTTTGGGGAGGATTTAAATAAGATTGTGGCTGACTTGGCTACTGCCAAAACTGCCTGTCTGCCAAGTACTGCTCCTTCTGTGTCGAAGGCTAAAGGTACTTCCTTTCGCCCCTTTCGTCCTTCAGGTAAAGCAAAAGGTCAGGCGTACAACAAGCAGGCCCGCACTTCCAAACCTGGTAAGCCTAAGCCCAAAAAAGCCTGGGCGGCCCGTCAGCCAGCTTCCAAGACAGATAAGCCTGCCGCATGACGGGGCGGGCCTCCCTCTGGGGGATCCCAGGGTGGGGGGCCGGCTTCTAGGGTATACCCAGGAATGGTTGAAGACCACTTCAGATGCCTGGGTACGGGAAGTCGTCACTCGAGGTTACGCCATAGCCTTCAAAAACCGACCCCTCATCGATTTTGCCAGACAGATGTCCTGTTGGACAAGACAAAGGCAAACACTCTACATTCGGTGGTACAAACCCTCCTGGATACAGGAGTCGTAGTACATGTGCCTCTTGCGCAGAGGGGCCGGGGGTACTATTCTCCGCTGTTTCTAGTCCCGAAACCGAATGGGTCCTCCCGGTCCATTCTCAACCTCAAGGCATTGAACAGGTTTGTGAAGGTTTCCAAGTTCCGGATGGAAACCCTTCGCTCTATAGTTCTGGCCTTGGAACCTGGGGACTTCATGGTCTCCCTGGATATACAGGATGCTTACCTGCATATTCCTATAGCAGTGTCTCATCAGCAATACCTGAGATTTGCGATTGTCAACTGCCATTACCAGTTTCGGGCATTACCTTTTGGTTTAACAACGGCTCCGCAAGTCTTTACAAAAGTCATGGCGGTGATGACGGTGGTACTCCGCCGTCAAGGGGTCAGGATACTGCCGTATTTGGACGACTTGTTAATCCTGGCAAATTCCCCAGAACTTCTCCTGCGTCATCTAGATGTGACGGTCCGGTTTCTGCAAGCCCACGGGTGGCTCCTCATCTGGAAGAAGTCATCCCTGATCCCTGCTCAGAGCATGGTGCATCTGGGAGCACTATTGGACACTCACAACCATCGGTTGTTCCTGTCTCAGGAGAAAGTCCTGAAACTTCAGGACAGGATTCGTTGCTTCCTATCTCATCCGCAAGTGTCGATACATTCGGCGATGCAGGTGCTGGGCCTCATGGTGTCAGCATTCGACATGGTGGAGTACACTCAATTTCACTCTCGCCCTCTCCAGAGGCTGATTCTAGCCAAATGGGACGGCCTGCCTCACCGGATCAGGCTCAAATGATCTCATTGACTCCGGAGGTCCGTCTGTCGCTGCTCTGGTGGCTCCGGGACCAACAACTGTGCAGGGGCCGTCCATTCTGGATATCCAACTGGGTCCTGTTGACGACAGATGCCAGTCTAAGAGGTTGGGGCGCGGTGCTGGAGCAACACTTCCTTCAGGGGCGGTGGACCAAGGAGGAGTCCCTCCTCTCGATCAATATTCTGGAGATGCGGGCGGTCTTAAACGCCTTGAACCTAGCCCAGCATTTAATTCAGAACCGTCCTGTTCAACAGTCGGACAACGCCACCACAGTGGCTTACATAAATCATCAAGGCGGAACTTGAAGCCGCCTAGCACTGAAGGAAGTCTCATGGATTCTACAGTGGGCAGAACGCCATCTACCGGCCATATCGGCAATATTCATTCCGGGAGTCCTGAATTGGGAAGCGGACTTTCTCAGTCGTCAGGACGTGCATGCCGGCGAGTGGGGCCTCCATCCAGAAGTGTTTCAACTGATAGTGGAAAGGTGGGGCCTTCCAAATGTAGATCTGATGGCGTCTCGACACAATCACAAGGTTCCGGTCTTCGGAGCAAGGACAAGGGATCCTCAAGCAGCATTCGTGGATGCGCTGGCGGTACCGTGGAGGTTTTTCGGCTGCCGTACGTGTTCCCTCCGGTGTCACTCCTGCCCAGGGTAATTCGTAAGTTCAAGCAAGAAAAAGGAATTCTGCTTCTCATAGCTCCAGCGTGGCCCAGACGGTACTGGTTCTCAGACCTGCAAGGCTTATCGTCAGAGCGTCCAATTCTACTTCCACAACGCCCAGACCTCCTCGTTCAGGGCCCCTGTGTCTACCAGGACCTAGCCCGGCTGTCTTTGACGGCGTGGCTCTTGAAGCTTCCGTCTTAAGGGCTAAAGTGTTTTCTGAGGCGGTCATTCAAACTATGTTGCGGGCCCGGAAACCGGCTTCGGCTCGGATTTACTATAGGGTCTGGCATTCTTACTTTGTTTGGTGCGCATCTAACGATTATGACGCTTCCAAGTTTAGTATAGCCCAGTTGTTGGCTTTTCTTCTGCAGGGCCTGGACTTAGGCCTGCGTCTGGCCTCCCTCAAGGTTCAAATATCTGCCTTGTCGGTGTGGTTTCAGAGAAAAATTGCGACCTTACCTGATGTGCATACCTTTACTCAGGGCGTGTTGCGTATCCAACCTCCCTATGTCCCGCCTGTGGCTCCTTGGGACTTGTCTGTGGTTTTGGAGGCGTTACAAGAGTCTCCGTTTGAACCTCTTGGTTCAGCTGACCTTAAGTGGCTTTCCCTTAAGGTGGTGTTTCTGCTGGCTATTGCTTCAGCTAGAAGAGTGTCGGATTTGGGTGCCTTGTCCTGTAGTTCCTCATATCTGATATTTCACCGTGACCGGGCGGTTCTTAGGACTCATCCCGGCTATCTACCTAAGGTGGTTTCTTCGTTCCACCTTAATCAGGAGATTGTAGTTCCGGCACTTGTTTCTCCTGATCTGTCTCCCAAAGAGCGGTCTTTGGATGTGATATGGGCTCTCCATATCTATGTGAAGAGAACTGCTCCTATTAGGAAATCTGATTCTCTCTTTGTACTGTTTGGATTTCACAAACGTGGCTGGCCTGCTCACAAGCAAACTTTGGCCAGATGGATTAGAATGGTGATTGCACATGCTTATGTAAAGGCTGGTCTCTCTGCTCCTGATCACATTAAGGCCCATTCTACTCGGTCTGTTGGACCTTCTTGGGCGGCCCAACGTGGTGCGACCCTTGAACAATTGTGCAAGGCGGCTACGTGGTCCTCTCTGAACACGTTCATAAGGTTCTATGCCTTCGATACTGCCGCTTCCCAGGATGCTTCCTTTGGACGCCGGGTTCTTGTGCCCGCTACAGTGCGTCCCCTCCCATAAGGAACTGCTTTAGGACATCCCCATTGTCCATTCCTTATGGAGCCCAGTGTACCCCGCAGCAGAAAACAAGTTTTATGGTAAGTACTTACCTTTGTTAAAACTCTTTCTGCGAGGTACACTGGGCTCCACAAGTCGCTCACCCTGACGCACTTAGCTTCTTTGGGTTGGTATGGCATTAGCCGCTGACACGTCTCCTGTCGTGTGAATGCGGTGTTGTGGCTACTAACCGTTGTTGTCTCTTTTCCTGCTACTGCATTGGACTGGTTAACTAAAAACTGAGATCCTGTGCAGGCAGGCGGGGTGATATAGGAGGCGGCGCTATGCATTCTGGGAACAGTCAAAGCTTTGAGCCTGTTGGTGCCTCGGATCAAGATCCTACTCTACACCCCATTGTCCATTCCTTGTGGAGCCCAGTGTACCTCGCAGAAAGAGTTTTAACAAAGGTAAGTTCTTACCATAAAACTCATTTTTTTGCCAATTTATGATCTATTTCTCTGGAGTCACTATCGTCGACACAAGAATCAGTGTCCGTGTCGGTATCAGTATTCACAATATTCGCAAATGGTCTCTTATGTGACCCAGAGGGGTCGCCTGCGGATGGAAGAACAGAGCCCTGAAAAATCACATCCTCCACCAATTTTCTCCAGCACTCAGCATGAGATTCAGACTTATCTAATCTCCTATTGATATGATGCATACTATCACGTATTTCTTTCACCCATGCAGGCTCTTGGTGTGCCGGCAGCGCCACCACATTACACTTCTGTGTCCCTAAAATGGTTTCCTCCGGGGAGGAACTCCCTGCCTCTGACATGTCTTACACACGTGTACAACACACACACAGACACACTAGGACTTATAGGGGACAGACCCACAGTAAAATCTGTCAGAGGGACACAGTTTAGGAGCAGCCAGTTCACAACCCCAGCGCCAGTATCTAATGCCTGTGAACACAGAATGCCCACTGACATGCAGCGCTTTTTACACAGTAAAACACACTTGTAAAGCACCAAATTCGCTTGTGCCCCCCCTGTTTTGCACCCTGATACTTGTAGTCAGAAGTGAAGGAGGACCAGCGATGTCTCTGCAGCCTGAGGAGAGAGAACATGGCACTGAGCAGTGTGCTGGCTGCCTGAGGAAGAAGCTCTGCCCTTTTTACCTCAGAAACTTTTCATAATATTTTACTGGCGGGGTAGGGCTGTGCCTGGGCATCTTATGCCCCCCTTTTTGCCAGTTTATAGAGGTGTTTTTGCTGCCCAGGGCACCCCCCCGCGTCCTGCACCCTGCAGTGCCTGTGTGTGTGGGCAGCAATGGCGCGCTGCGCTCTCGCCAGCCGCGCTGTACCTCAGCCATCACTTTTCTTGATAGAAGATCTGTCTTCTTCTACTCCCCTGTCTTCTGACTTCTGGCTCTGTGAGGGGGGTGACAGCGTGCTGTGGGAGTGAGCATCTAGGCACGGCTAGCGTTCAGTTCCCTTCAGGAGCTAATGGTGTCCTGTCAGCCAGAAGCAGAGCCATGAAACTCTTCAGGAAGTTGGTTCCTACTTCTGCCCCCTCCGTCCCATGAAGCAGGGAGTCTGTTGCCAGCAGTTGTCCCTGAAAATAAAAAACCTAACATAAGTCTTTTCAGAGAAACTCAGTAGAGCTCCTCAGAGTGCATCCAGTCTGCCTGGGCACATTTCTAAAACTGAGGTCTGGAGGAGGGGCATAGAGGGAGGTGCCAGTTCACACCCAATGAAAAGTCTTAAGAGTGCCCATGGCTCCTGCGGAACAGTCTATACCCCATGGTCATGAAGTGGACCCCAGCATCCTCTAGGACGTATGAGAAATGTACTTATGCCATATCTATAATGCCCCAATTGGGGTGTATCTGAAGACAACCATACTTAACTGTAATGATTTATCCAGAAAATCTCTTTTTCAAAACATATTAAAGGATATGCAGTTGATAGCCCAATTGTATCCTCTATACAAGTATCAGGATAGACCTGATCAGAATAGGTGCTGACAATAGTTATAATATCATTCTTTATAAGCAAGCTTGAATCATAGTGTTAACATACGCATGGTTCCATTCATTATAAGATCACATATGTTATGCCACAATGAGCCTATGTACTGGTACTAACAGACATAAATTGTCCTCACATAGCGGTATATAGTGGTCTATTTAATTTGATAAAAGATACAAAATACCGATAGCTGCCCAGGTCCCTGGGCAGACTTGTGATCAAGATTGGAATCCTGCTGTGGTTATGATGCATCCAGAAATGAAAAAGGAAGAAGCGTTTCCCCCGTCTAAAACGGGCTTGTTCACTTCCAAATGTAATCAGGCTGGTGCCCGGAAACTGTTTAAAAACTCTTGTGTCCCAAGGGCTAGCCAACCATTGCGGTGTCTGGTGCTAATTGTATGCGGACGGAAGTGGTAATGCACTGTGTAGCCCGATATAATCATGTACAGATATCCCGTGAATAAGCGTTCCCTTTGCTGCACCCGGCGGAAGTGAATCATCACCTCCGGTCGTTGCCAAGCAATGAGTAATGCTATCATCGCTGCCATGGCAACGCGGCACCACAGTAGAGCCCACCGGGAGTCCAGCGCATCGCTTGGAATGCGTTGCTAGGTTACCGACCACAACTGTGGTCATGTCCAATCAGTGGTATATTAGGCGTGTGCTGTACATATTTCTGTCAGTCTCTGGGCAGGAGACAAACTGTTGTGATGTTGCCCACAGCAACCAATCAGATGCTATAATTTCTCTATTGCAGTGGTTCTCAAACTCGGTCCTCAGGACCCCACGCAGTGCATGTTTTGCAGGTAACCTAGCAAGTGCACAGGTGTATTAATTACTCACTGGCACATTTTAAAAGGTCCACAGGTGGAGCTAATTATTTCACTTACAATTCTGTGAGGTGACCTGCAAAACATGTACTGTGTGGGGTCCTGAGGACCGAGTTTGAGAACCTGTGCTCTATTGTATCCTAGAACACAGGTTCTCAAACTCAGTCCTCAGGACCTCACACAGTGCATGTTTTGCAGCTTTCCACACAGAATCATAATAATAATAATAATAATTAGCTCCACCTCTGGATCTTTTAAAATGTCAGTGAGTAATAATTACACCTGTGCACCTGCTGGGTTACCTGGAAAATGCTTTTTGGGGTTCTGAAAACTGAGTTTGAGAACCCATGCCCTAGAAAATGATAGATGCATACCTACCAACTTTTAATTTTATAGGACACAAAAAGGCGTGGCCTCTGGTGGGATGGGCTTGGCGTCGGCCGAGTAAGCGTGGCAGCGCGTCATGGACCCGTTTTTCGTCACTTTGGGGGCGTGCCCAGCGCTCCCCTCCCAGCTCTGACTAGATGCCGTGCACGTGCAGAGCAGCAGGTGATCAAAGCCTCCCCCCCCTCGCCCGCAGGACAATGATGCCCGTGGGTGGGACAGCATCCGAATAGCGGGACTGCCCCACTGGAATCAGGACAGGTGGGAGGTATGTAGACAGAATCTGATTGATTGCTATGGGCAAAATCACCACTTTTCATTTTTAGGGGTGTATTTAATTAATCTGACAAGTCGGAAAAACTGCATTTTCTGACTTTTTTAGGTCGATTCTGGATTCGACCTATTCAAGTCTGTTGCCGTTTTTCCGACTTGTCGGAAAACACGTGGATTAGCGGATTAGCCGCGGATCCACGTATTTTGTCGAATTTGCGGGCGTTTCCAACAGGGTTTAAGCTCGTTTTTGACAATGCCGATTCGACTTTGAAAAAAGTCAGATCGGCATTGTCAAAAACGGGCAAAAACCTGTTGGAAATGCCAGCGAATTGAATACTGAAGTGGATCTGACACTAATCGAATACTGCTCTTAGAAGCTTTAGTAAATTTACCCCTTTGGCTCAGCAGGGACATTGGGATGGAAAGCCGTTTGCTTTGCTTAGTAGAGCAACAATGACAGAGTGTTTTGCGGTTGCGATCGCGCTGCTCGTACTGATCGCAGGGATGGACTCTAATCAGTTCTGGGCAATTCAGCAATCATATATTTAGGCGAATATGGGTTCCTTATTGCCACGAACTGCAGCAATAAGGAATTCTTATTATTGGGGGCTGGCCACAACAATTATTTAATATATATGCACTATAATCATACTTGCCTACCTGACCCTCTCCATGAGGGAGAAAATGCTCTGTTCCTGGACTTTCCTGGTAATGTATGATTGCCGTCACCTGTGGTGAGCTAGTTAATTGATAAGAAAATAAGAATTTACTCACCGGTAATTCTATTTCTCGTAGTCCGTAGTGGATGCTGGGAACTCCGTAAGGACCATGGGGAATAGCGGGCTCCGAAGGAGGCTGGGCACTCTAGAAAGATCTTAGACTACCTGGTGTGCACTGGCTCCTCCCACTATGACCCTCCTCCAAGCCTCAGTTAGGACACCGTGCCCGGACGAGCGTACACAATAAGGAAGGATTTTGAATCCCGGGTAAGACTCGTACCAGCCATACCAATCACACCGTATAACTCGTGATATGAAACCCAGTTAACAGTATGAAACAACTGAGCCTCTCAACAGATGGCTCAACAATAACCCGATTTAGTTAACAATAACTATGTACAAGTATTGCAGATACACCGCACTTGGGACGGGCGCGCAGCATCCACTACGGACTACGAGAAATAGAATTACCGGTGAGTAAATTCTTATTTCTCTAATGTCCTAGTGGATGCTGGGGACTCCGAAAGGACCATGGGAATAGCGGCTCCGCAGGAGACTGGGCACAAAAGTAAAAAGCTTTAGGACTACCTGGTGTGCACTGGCTCCTCCCCCTATGACCCTCCTCCAAGCCTCAGTTAGTTAGATTTTTGTGCCCGAACGAGACGGGTGCAGGCTAAGGGGCTCTCCTGAGCTGCTTAGTGTAAAAGTTTAAAGTAGGTTTTTTATTTTCAGTGAGACCTGCTGGCAACAGGCTCACTGCACCGAGGGACTAAGGGGAGAAGAAGCGAACTCACCTGCGTGCAGAGTGGATTGGGCTTCTTAGGCTACTGGACATTAGCTCCAGAGGGACGATCACAGGCCCAGCCATGGATGGGTCCCGGAGCCGCGCCGCCGTCCCCCTTACAGAGCCAGAAGAGTGAAGAGGTCCGGAAAATCGGCGGCAGAAGACGTCCTGTCTTCAATAAGGTAGCGCACAGCACCGCAGCTGTGCGCCATTGCTCTCAGCACACTTCACACTCCGGTCACTGAGGGTGCAGGGCGCTGGGGGGAGCGCCCTGAGACGCAATAAAAAACCTTTGTTTGGCAAAAAAAATACATCACATATAGCTCCTGGGCTATATGGATGCATTTAACCCCTGCCATTTTTCCATTAAAAAGCGGGAGAAAGGCCGCCGATAAGGGGGCGGAGCCTATCTCCTCAGCACACTGGCGTCATTTTTTCCTCACAGCTCCGTTGGAGGAAGGCTCCCTGACTCTCCCCTGCAGTCCTGCACTACAGAAACAGGGTAAAACAAGAGAGGGGGGGCACTAAATTGGCATAGTAATATATACAGCAGCTATATTAGGGAAAAACACTTATATAAGGTTATCCCTATATATATATATAGCGCTCTGGTGTGTGCTGGCAAACTCTCCCTCTGTCTCCCCAAAGGGCTAGTGGGGTCCTGTCCTCTATCAGAGCATTCCCTGTGTGTGTGCTGTGTGTCGGTACGCTGTGTCGACATGTATGAGGAGGAAAATGATGTGGAGGCGGAGCAATTGCCTGTGTTAGTGATGTCACCCCCTAGGGAGTCGACACCTGACTGGATGGTCTTATGGAAAGAATTACGTGATAGTGTCGGCACTTTACAAAAGACTGTTGACGACATGAGACAGCCGGCAAATCAGTTAATACCTGTACAGGCGTCTCAAACACCGTCAGGGGCTATAAAACGCCCGTTACCTCAGGTCGATACAGACACTGACACGGACACTGACTCCAGTGTCGACGGTGAGGAAACAAACGTATTTTCCAGTAGGGCCACACGTTACATGATCACGGCAATGAAGGAGGTTTTGAACATTTCTGATACTACAAATACCACAAAGAAGGGTATTACTGTATGTGGGGTGTGAAAAAACTACCCGTAGTTTTTCCTGAATCAGATGAATTAAATGAGGTGTGTGATGAAGCGTGGGTTTCCCCCGATAAAAAACTGCTAATTTCTAAAAAATTATTGGCATTATACCCTTTCCCGCCAGAGGTTAGGGCGCGTTGGGAAACACCCCCTAGAGTGGATAAGGCGCTCACACGCTTATCAAAACAAGTGGCGTTACCGTCTCCAGATACGGCCGCCCTCAAGGAACCAGCTGATAGGAAGCTGGAAAATATCCTAAAAAGTATATACACACATACTGGTATTATACTGCGACCAGCAATCGTCTCAGCCTGGATGTGCAGTGCTGGGGTGGCTTGGTCGGATTCCCTGACTGAAAATATTGATACCCTGGACAGGGACAATATATTATTGACTATAGAGCATTTAAAGGATGCATTTCTATATATGCGTGATGCACAGAGGGATATTTGCACTCTGGCATCAAGAGTAAGTGCGATGTCCATTTCTGCCAGAAGAGGGTTATGGACGCGACAGTGGTCAGGTGATGCGGATTCCAAACGGCATATGGAAGTATTGCCGTATAAAGGGGAGGAGTTATTTGGGGTCGGTCTATCGGACCTGGTGGCCACGGCAACGGCTGGGAAATCCACCTTTTTACCCCAAGTCACCTCGCAGCAGAAAAAGATACCGTCTTTTCAGGCTCAGTCCTTTCGTCCCCATAAGGGCAAGCGGGCAAAAGGCCACTCATATCTGCCCCGGGAAAAAGACTGCAGCAGACAGCCTCTTCCCACGAACAGAAGCCCTCCCCCGCTTCTGCCAAGTCCTCAGCATGATGCTGGGGCCTTACAAGCGGACTCAGGCACGGTGGGGGCCCGTCTCAAGTATTTCAGCGCGCAGTGGGCTCACTCGCAAGTGGACCCCTGGATCCTGCAGGTAGTATCTCAGGGGTACAAATTGGAATTCGAGACGTCTCCCCGTCGACGGTTCCTGAAGTCTGCTTTACCAACGTCTCTCCCCGACAGGGAGGCGGTATTGGAAGCCCTTCACAAGCTGTATTCCCAGCAAGTGATAATCAAGGTACCCCTCCTTCACCAGGGAAAGGGGTATTATTCCACGCTGTTTGTGGTACCGAAGCCGGACGGCTCGGTGAGACCCATTTTAAATCTGAAATCCTTGAACACTTACATAAAAAGGTTCAAGTTCAAGATGGAGTCACTCAGAGCAGTGATAGCGAACCTGGAAGAAGGGGACTATATGGTGTCTCTGGACATCAAGGATGCTTACCTCCATGTCCCAATTTGCCCTTCTCACCAAGGGTACCTCAGGTTTGTGGTACAGAACTGTCACTATCAGTTTCAGACGCTGCCGTTTGGATTGTCCACGGCACCCCGGGTCTTTACCAAGGTAATGGCCGAAATGATGATTCTTCTTCGAAGAAAAGGCGTCTTAATTATCCCTTACTTGGACGATCTCCTGATAAGGGCAAGGTCCAGGGAACAGTTAGAGGTCGGAGTAGCACTATCTCAAGTAGTACTACGACAGCACGGATGGATTCTAAAATCGCAGCTGATTCCGACGACACGTCTGCTGTTCCTAGGAATGATTCTGGACACAGTACAGAAAATAAGAATTTACTTACCGATAATTCTATTTCTCGTAGTCCGTAGTGGATGCTGGGGACTCCGTAAGGACCATGGGGAATAGCGGCTCCGCAGGAGACTGGGCACAAAAGTAAAGCTTTAGAACTACCTGGTGTGCACTGGCTCCTCCCCCTATGACCCTCCTCCAAGCCTCAGTTAGGATACTGTGCCCGGACGAGCGTACACAATAAGGAAGGATTTTGAATCCCGGGTAAGACTCATACCAGCCACACCAATCACACCATATAACTTGTGATCTAAACCCAGTTAACAGCATGATAACAGAGGAGCCTCTAGAAAAGATGGCTCACTACAGCAATAACCCGATTTTTTTGGTAACAATAAATATGTACCAGTATTGCAGACAATCCGCACTTGGGATGGGCGCCCAGCATCCACTACGGACTACGAGAAATAGAATTATCGGTAAGTAAATTCTTATTTTCTCTAACGTCCTAAGTAGATGCTGGGGACTCCGTAAGGACCATGGGGATTATACCAAAGCTCCCAAACGGGCGGGAGAGTGCGGATGACTCTGCAGCACCAAATGAGAGAACTCCAGGTCCTCCTCAGCCAGGGTATCAAATTTGTAGAATTTTACAAACGTATTTGCTCCTGACCAAGTAGCTGCTCGGCAAAGTTGTAAAGCCGAGACCCCTCGGGCAGCCGCCCAAGATGAGCCCACCTTCCTTGTGGAATGGGCTTTTACAGATTTTGGCTGTGGCAGGCCTGCCACAGAATGTGCAAGCTGAATTGTACTACAAATCCAACGAGCAATAGTCTGCTTAGAAGCAGGAGCACCCAGCTTGTTGGGTGCATACAGAATAAACAACGAGTCAGATTTTCTGACTCCAGCCGTCCTGGAAACCTATATTTCCAGGGCTCTGACAACGTCTAGCAACTTGGAGTCCTCCAAGTCCCTAGTAGCCGCAGGCACCACAATAGGTTGATTCAGGTGAAACGCTGAAAACCACCTTAGGGAGAAACTGAGGACAAGTCCTCAATTCCCCCTGTCCGAATGGAAAATCAGATGAGGGCTTTTACAGGATAAAGCCGCCAATTCTGACACGCACCTGGCCCAGGCCAGGGCCAACAGCATGACCACTTTCCATGTGAGATATTTTAACTCCACATATTTAAGTGGTTCAAACCAATGTGACTTTTGGAACCCAAAAACTACATTTAGATCCCAAGGTGCCACTGGAGGCACAAAAGGAGGCTGTATATACAGTACCCCTTTCACAAACGTCTGAACTTCAGGGACTGAAGCTAGTTCTTTTTGGAAGAAAATTGACAGGGCCGAAATTTGAACCTTAATGGACCCCCATTTCAGGCCCATAGACACTCCTGTTTGCAGGAAATGTAGGAATCGACCTGGTTGAAAATTCCTCCGTCGGGGCTTTACTGTCCTCGCACCACGCAACATATTTTCGCCAAATGCGGTGATAATGTTTTGCGGTTATATCTTTCCTGGCTTTGATCAGGATAGGGATGACTTCATCCGGAATGCCTTTTTCTCTATCGTCCTAGTGGATGCTGGGGTTCCTGAAAGGACCATGGGGAATAGCGGCTCCGCAGGAGACAGGGCACAAAAAGTAAAGCTTTTCCAGATCAGGTGGTGTGCACTGGCTCCTCCCCCTATGACCCTCCTCCAGACTCCAGTTAGATTTTTGTGCCCGGCCGAGAAGGGTGCAATCTAGGTGGCTCTCCTAAAGAGCTGCTTAGAAAAGGTTTAGCTAGGTTTTTTATTTTACAGTGATTCCTGCTGGCAACAGGATCACTGCAGCGAGGGACTGAGGGGAGAAGGAGTCAACTCACCTGCGTGCAGGATGGATTGGCTTCTTGGCTACTGGACATCAAGCTCCAGAGGGACGATCACAGGTACAGCCTGGATGGTCACCGGAGCCGCGCCGCCGGCCCCCTTGCAGATGCTGAAGTCAGAAGAGGTCCAGAATCGGCGGCTGAAGACTCCTGCAGTCTTCTAAAGGTAGCGCACAGCACTGCAGCTGTGCGCCATTTTCCTCTCAGCACACTTCACACGCGGTCACTGAGGGTGCAGGGCGCTGGGGGGGGCGCCCTGGGAGGCAAATGTAACCTATATAAAGGCTAAAAATACCTCACATATAGCCCCTAGAGGCTATATGGAGATATTTAACCCCTGCCTGATTTCTCTAAATAGCGGGAGACGAGCCCGCCAGAAAAGGGGCGGGGCCTATCTCCTCAGCACACGGCGCCATTTCCTCTCACAGCTCCGCTGGTCAGGACGGCTCCCAAGTCTCTCCCCTGCACTGCACTACAGAAACAGGGTAAAACAGAGAGGGGGGGGGCAAATTTATGGCGATATTTTGATATAACAAAGCAGCTATAAGGGAGCACTTATTATAAGGCTATCCCTGATATATATATAGCGCTTTTGGTGTGTGCTGGCAAACTCTCCCTCTGTCTCCCCAAAGGGCTAGTGGGTCCTGTCTTCGTTAGGAGCATTCCCTGTGTGTCTGCTGTGTGTCGGTACGTGTGTGTCGACATGTATGAGGACGATATTGGTGTGGAGGCGGAGCAATTGCCAAATATGAGGATGTCACCCCCTAGGGAGTCGACACCAGAATGGATGCCTTTATTTATGGAACTACGGGATAGTGTCAACACGCTAAAGCAGTCGTTTGACGACATGAGGCGGCCGGACAATCAATTAGTGCCTGTCCAGGCGACTCAAACACCGTCAGGGGCTGTGAAACGCCCTTTGCCTCAGTCGGTCGACACAGACCCAGACACAGGCACTGACTCCAGTGGTGACGGTGACGAATCAACCGTATTTTCCAGTAGGGCCACACGTTATATGATTTTGGCAATGAAGGAGGCGTTACATTTAGCTGATACTACAGGTACCACTAAACAGGGTATTATGTGGGGTGTGAAAAAACTACCTATAGTTTTTCCTGAATCAGAAGAATTAAATGACGTGTGTAATGAAGCGTGGGTTGCCCCTGATAAAAAGCTGATAATTTCAAAGAAATTATTGGCATTATACCCTTTCCCGCCAGAGGTTAGGGAGCGCTGGGAAACACCTCCTAGGGTGGACAAGGCGCTAACACGCTTATCTAAACAAGTGGCGTTACCCTCTCCTGAGACGGCCGCACTTAAAGATCCATCAGATAGGAGGATGGAAAATATCCAAAAAAGTATATACACACATGCAGGTGTTATACTACGACCAGCTGTAGCGACTGCCTGGATGTGCAGTGCTGGGGTAGTTTGGTCAGAGTCCCTGATTGAAAATATTGATACCCTGGACAGGGACAATATTTTACTGTCGTTAGAACAAATAAAGGATGCATTTCTTTATATGCGTGATGCACAGAGGGATATCTGCACACTGGCATCACGGGTAAGTGCTATGTCCATTTCGGCCAGAAGAGCTTTATGGACGCGACAGTGGACAGGCGATGCGGATTCAAAACGGCATATGGAAGTTTTGCCGTATAAAGGGGAGGAGTTATTTGGAGTCGGTCTATCAGATTTGGTGGCCACGGCTACAGCCGGGAAATCCACCTTTCTACCTCAAGTCACTCCCCAACAGAAAAAGGCACCGACTTTTCAACCGCAGCCCTTTCGTTCCTTTAAAAATAAGAGAGCAAAGGGCTATTCATATCTGCCACGAGGCAGAGGTCGAGGGAAGAGACAGCAACACGCAGCTCCTTCCCAGGAACAGAAGCCCTCCCCGGCTTCTACAAAAGCCTCAGCATGACGCTGGGGCTTCTCAAGCGGACTCGGGGACGGTGGGCGGTCGTCTCAAAAATTACAGCGTGCAGTGGGCTCACTCGCAGGTAGATCCCTGGATCCTGCAGATAATATCTCAAGGGTACAGGTTGGAATTAGAGACAGATCCACCTCGCCGTTTCCTGAAGTCTGCTTTACCAACGTCCCCCTCCGAAAGGGAGACGGTTTTGGAAGCCATTCACAAGCTGTACTCTCAGCAGGTGATAGTCAAGGTACCTCTTCTACAACAAGGGAAGGGGTATTATTCCACTCTTTTTGTGGTACCGAAGCCGGATGGCTCGGTAAGGCCTATTCTAAATCTGAAGTCCTTGAACCTGTACATAAAGAAGTTCAAGTTCAAGATGGAGTCACTCAGAGCAGTGATAGCGAACCTGGAAGAGGGGGACTTTATGGTATCCTTGGACATCAAGGATGCGTATCTCCACGTTCCAATTTACCCCTCACACCAGGGGTACCTCAGGTTCGTTGTACAAAACTGTCACTATCAGTTTCAGACGCTGCCGTTCGGATTGTCCACGGCACCTCGGATCTTTACAAAGGTAATGGCCGAGATGATGATTCTTCTTCGAAGAAAAGGCATATTAATTATCCCATACTTGGACGATCTCCTAATAAGGGCAAGGTCCAGAGAACAGCTAGAGATGGGATTAGCACTGTCTCAAGAAGTGCTAAAACAGCACGGGTGGATTCTGAATATTCCAAAATCCCAGTTAATGCCGACAACTCGGCTGCTGTTCCTAGGGATGATTCTGGACACGGTTCAGAAAAAGGTTTTTCTCCCGGAGGAAAAAGCCAAGGAGTTATCCGAGCTTGTCAGGAACCTCCTAAAACCAGGAAAGGTGTCTGTACATCAATGCACAAGAGTCCTGGGAAAAATGGTGGCTTCTTACGAAGCAATTCCATTCGGCAGATTCCACGCAAGAATTTTCCAAAGGGATCTGTTGGACAAATGGTCAGGGTCGCATCTTCAGATGCACCTACGGATAACCCTGTCTCCAAGGACAAGGGTGTCTCTTCTGTGGTGGTTGCAGAGTCCTCATCTATTAGAGGGCCGCAGATTCGGCATACAGGATTGGATCCTGGTGACCACGGACGCCAGCCTGAGAGGCTGGGGAGCAGTCACACAAGGAAGAAACTTCCAGGGAGTATGGACGAGTCTGGAAACGTCTCTTCACATAAACATTCTGGAACTAAGAGCAATATACAATGCTCTAAGCCAGGCAGAACCTCTGCTTCAGGGAAAACCGGTGTTGATCCAGTCGGACAACATCACGGCAGTCGCCCATGTGAACAGACAGGGCGGCACAAGAAGCAGGAGTGCAATGGCAGAAGCTGCAAGGATTCTTCGCTGGGCAGAGAATCATGTGATAGCACTGTCAGCAGTGTTCATCCCGGGAGTGGACAACTGGGAAGCAGACTTCCTCAGCAGACACGATCTTCACCCGGGAGAGTGGGGACTTCATCCAGAAGTCTTCCACATGCTGGTAACCCGTTGGGAAAGACCAATGGTGGACATGATGGCGTCTCGCCTCAACAAAAAACTGGACAGGTATTGCGCCAGGTCAAGAGATCCGCAGGCAATAGCTGTGGACGCGCTGGTAACGCCTTGGGTGTACCAGTCGGTGTATGTGTTTCCTCCTCTGCCTCTCATACCAAAAGTATTGAGAATTATACGGCAAAGAGGCGTAAGAACGATACTAGTGGTTCCGGATTGGCCAAGAAGGACTTGGTACCCGGAACTTCAAGAGATGATCACGGAGGATCCGTGGCCTCTACCTCTAAGGAGGGACTTGCTTCAGCAGGGTCCCTGTCTGTTTCAAGACTTACCGCGGCTGCGTTTGACGGCATGGCGGTTGAACGCCGGATCCTAAAGGAAAAAGGCATGCCGGAAGAAGTCATTCCTACTTTGATTAAAGCAAGGAAGGAAGTAACCGTGCAACATTATCACCGAATTTGGCGAAAATATGTTGCGTGGTGCGAAGATCGGAGTGCTCCGACGGAGGAATTTCAACTGGGTCGATTCCTACATTTCCTGCAATCAGGATTGTCTATGGGTCTCAAATTGGGATCTATTAAGGTTCAAATTTCGGCCCTGTCGATTTTCTTTCAAAAAGAATTGGCTTCAGTCCCTGAAGTCCAGACCTTTGTTAAGGGAGTGCTGCATATACAGCCTCCTGTGGTGCCTCCAGTGGCACCGTGGGATCTCAATGTGGTTTTGGACTTTCTAAAATCTCATTGGTTTGAACCACTAAAAAAGGTGGATTTGAAATATCTCACTTGGAAAGTGACCATGCTTCTAGCCCTGGCTTCTGCCAGGAGAGTATCAGAATTGGCAGCTTTATCTTACAAAAGCCCATATCTGATTTTCCATTCGGACAGGGCAGAACTGCGGACTCGTCCGCATTTTCTCCCTAAGGTGGTGTCAGCATTTCATCTGAACCAGCCTATTGTAGTGCCTGCGGCTACAAGTGACTTGGAGGACTCCAAGTTACTGGACGTTGTCAGAGCATTAAAAATATATATTGCAAGGACAGCTGGAGTCAGAAAATCTGACTCGTTGTTTATATTGTATGCACCCAACAAGATGGGTGCTCCTGCGTCTAAGCAGACGATTGCTCGTTGGATCTGTAGCACAATCCAACTTGCACATTCTGTGGCAGGCCTGCCACAGCCTAAATCTGTAAAGGCCCACTCCACAAGGAAGGTGGGCTCATCTTGGGCGGCTGCCCGAGGGGTCTCGGCATTACAACTTTGCCGAGCAGCTACGTGGTCAGGGGAGAACACGTTTGTAAAATTTTACAAATTTGATACTCTGGCTAAGGAGGACCTGGAGTTCTCTCATTCGGTGCTGCAGAGTCATCCGCACTCTCCCGCCCGTTTGGGAGCTTTGGTATAATCCCCATGGTCCTTTCAGGAACCCCAGCATCCACTAGGACGATAGAGAAAATAAGATTTTACTTACCGATAAATCTATTTCTCGGAGTCCGTAGTGGATGCTGGGCGCCCATCCCAAGTGCGGATTATCTGCATAAATTGTACATAGTTATTGTTAACTAATTCGGGTTATTGTTGAAGGAAGCCATCTTTCAGAGGCTCCGCTGTTATCATACTGTTAACTGGGTTTAGATCACAGGTTGTACGGTGTGATTGGTGTGGCTGGTATGAGTCTTACCCGGGATTCAAAATCCTCCCTTATTGTGTACGCTCGTCCGGGCACAGTACCTAACTGGAGTCTGGAGGAGGGTCATAGGGGGAGGAGCCAGTGCACACCACCTGATCTGGAAAAGCTTTACTTTTTGTGCCCTGTCTCCTGCGGAGCCGCTATTCCCCATGGTCCTTTCAGGAACCCCAGCATCCACTACGGACTCCGAGAAATAGATTTATCGGTAAGTAAAATCTTATTTTCTTTCAGGATCCGGCGTTCAACCGCCCTGCCGTTAAACGCAGCTGCGGTAAGTCTTGGAACAGACAGGGTCCTTGCTGGAGCAGGTCCCTTCTTAGAGGTAGAGGCCACGGATCCTCCGTGAGCATCTCTTGAAGTTCCGGTTACCAAGTCCTTCTTGGCCAATCCGGAGCCACGAATATAGTGCTTACTCCTCTCCATCTTATAATTCTCAGTACCTTGGTTATGAGAGGCAGAGGAGGGAACACATACACTGACTGGTACACCCACTGTGTTACCAGAGCGTCTACAGCTATTGCCTGAGGGTCCCTTGACCTGGCGCAATACTTGTCGAGTTTTATAAACATGTGGAAGACTTCTGGGTGAAGTCCCCACTCTCCCGGGTGGAGGTCGTGCCACTCCCGGAATGAATACTGCTGACAGTGCTATCACATGATTTTCCGCCCAGCGAAGAATCCTTGCAGCTTCTGCCATTGCCCTTCTGCTTCTTGTGTCACCCTGTCTGTTTACGTGGGTGACTGCCGTGATGTTGTCCGAATGGATCAACTCCGGGTGACCTTGAAGCAGAGGTCTTGCTGAGCTTAGAGCATTGTAAATGGCCCTTAGCTTCAGGATATTTATGTGAAGTGATGTCTCCAGGCTTGACCATAAGCTCTGGAAAATTCCTTCCCTGTGTGACTGCTCCCCAGCCTCGCAGGCTGGCATCCGTGGTCACCAGGACCCAGTCCTGAATGTGCGGCCCTCTAGAAGATGAGCACTCTGCAACCACCACAGGAGAGACACCCTTGTGCTTGGTGACAGGGTTATCCGCTGATGCATCTGAAGATGCGACCCAGACCATTTGTCCAGCAGGTCCCACTGGAAAGTTCTTGCGTGGAATCTGCCGCATGGGATTGCTTCATAGGAAGCCACCATTTTTCCCAGAACCATTTCATTGATGTACTGAGACTTGGCTCGGTTTTAGGAGGTTCCTGACTAGCTCGGATAACTCCCTGACTTTCTCCTCCGGGAGAAACACCTTTTTCTGGACAGTGTCCAGGATCATCCCTAAGAACAGAAGACGAGTCGTCGGAACCAGCTGCGATTTTGGAATATTGAGAATCCAATCGTGCTGCCGCAACACTACCTGAGATAGTGCTACACCGACCTCCAACTGTTCCCTGGATCTTACCCTTATCAGGGAATCGTCCAAGTAAGGGATAACTAAAATTCCCTTCCTTCGAAGGAGTATCATCATTTCGGCCATTACCTTGGTAAAGACCCGGGGTGCCGTGGACCATCCATACGGCAGCGTCTGAACTGATAGTGACAGTTCTGTACCATAAACCTGAGGTACCCTTGGTGAGAAGGGTAAATTGGGACATGAAGGTAAGCATCCTTGATGTCCCGAGACATCATGTAGTCCCCTTCTTCCAGGTTCGCAATCACTGCTCTGAGTGACTCAATCTTGAATTTGAACCTCTGTATGTAAGTGTTCAAAGATTTTAGATTTAGAATCGGTCTCACCGAGCCGTCCGGCTTCGGTACCACAACAGTGTGGAATAATACCCCGTTCCCTGTTGCAGGAGGGGTACCTTGATTATCACCTGCTGGGAATACAGCTTGTGAATGGCTTCCAAAACTGTCTCCCTGTCAGAAGGAGACATCGGTAAAGCCGACTTTAGGAAACGGCGAGGGGGAGACGTCTCGAATTCCAATTTGTACCCCTGAGATATCACCTGAAGGATCCAGGGGTCTACTTGCGAGTGAGCCCACTGCGCGCTGAAATTCATTGAGACGGGCCCCCACCGTGCCTGATTCTGCTTGTAAAGCCCCAGCGTCATACTGAGGGCTTGGCAGAGGCGGGAGAGGGTTTCTGTTCCCGGGAACGGCTGATTTCTGCAGCCTTTTTCCTCTCCCTCTGTTACGGGGCAGAAATGAGGAACCTTTCACCCGCTTGCCCACGAAAAGACTGCGCCTGATAATACGGCGTCTTCTCATGTTGAGAGGCGACCTGGGGTACAAACGTGGATTTCCCAGCTGTTGCCGTGGCCACCAGGTCTGAAAGACCGACCCCAAATAACTCCTCCCCTTAATAAGGCAATACTTCCAAATGCCGTTTGGAATCCGCATCACCTGACCACTGTCGTGTCCATAACCCTCTACTGGTAGAAATGGACAACGCACTTAGACTTGATGCCAGTCGGCAAATATTCCGCTGTGCATCACGCATATATAGAAATGCATCTTTCAAATGCTCTATAGGCAATAATATACTGTCCCTATCTAGGGTATCAATATTTTCAGTCAGGGAATCCGACCACGCCAACCCAGCACTGCACATCCAGGCTGAGGCGATTGCTGGTCGCAGAATAACACCAGTATGTGTGTAAATACATTTTAGGATACCCTCCTGCTTTCTATCAGCAGGATCCTTAAGGGCGGCCATCTCAGGAGAGGGTAGAGCCCTTGTTCTTACAAGCGTGTGAGCGCTTTATCCACCCTAGGGGGTGTTTCCCAACGCACCCTAACCTCTGGCGGGAAAGGATATAATGCCAATAACATTTTAGAAATTATCAGTTGTTATCGGGGGAAACCCACGCATCATCACACACCTCATTTAATTTCTCAGATTCAGGAAAACTACAGGTAGTTTTTCCTCACCGAACATAATACCCCTTTTTGGTGGTACTCGTATTATCAGAAATGTGTAAAACATTTTTCATTGCCTCAATCATGTAACGTGTGGCCCTACTGGAAGTCACATTTGTCTCTTCACCGTCGACACTGGAGTCAGTATCCGTGTCGGCGTCTATATCTGCCATCTGAGGTAACGGGCGCTTTAGAGCCCCTGACAGCCTATGAGACGTCTGGACAGGCACAAGCTGAGTAGCCGGCTGTCTCATGTCAACCACTGTCTTTTATACAGAGCTGACACTGTCACGTAATTCCTTCCAACAGTTCATCCACTCAGGTGTCGACCCCCTAGGGGGTGACATCACTATTACAGGCAATCTGCTCCGTCTCCACATCATTTTTCTCCTCATACATGTCGACACACAGCACACACACAGGGAATGCTCTGATAGAGGACAGGACCCCACTAGCCCTTTGGAGAGACAGAGGGAGAGTTTGCCAGCACACACCAGAGCGCTATATATATACAGGGATAACCTTATATAAGTGTTTTTCCCCTTATAGCTGCTGTATTGTTAATACTGCGCCTAATTAGTGCCCCCCTCTCTTTTTTAACCCTTTCTGTAGTGTAGTGACTGCAGGGGAGAGCCAAGGGAGCTTCCCTCCAACTGAGCTGTGAGGGAAAATGGCGCCAGTGTGCTGAGGAGATAGGCTCCGCCCCTTTTTCGCGGACTTTTCTCCTGCTTTTTTATGGATTCTGGCAGGGGTTAAAATTCATCCATATAGACCTGGGGGCTATATGTGATGTATTTTCGCCAGCCAAGGTGTTTTTATTGCTGCTCAGGGCGCCCCCCCCTAGCGCCCTGCACCCTCAGTGACCGAAGTGTGAAGTGTGCTGAGGAGCAATGGCGCACAGCTGCAGTGCTGTGCGCTACCTTGGTGAAGACAGGACGTCTTCTGCCGCCGATTTTCCGGACCTCTTCTGTCTTCTGGCTCTGTAAGGGGGCCGGCGGCGCGGCTCTGGGACCCATCCATGGCTGGGCCTGTGATCATCCCTCTGGAGCTAAAATCCAGTAGCCTAAGAAGCCCAATCCACTCTGCACGCAGGTGAGTTCGCTTCTTCTCCCCTTAGTCCCTCGATGCAGTGAGCCTGTTGCCAGCAGGTCTCACTGAAAATAAAAAACCTAAAACTAAACTTTTCACTAAGCAGCTCAGGAGAGCCACCTAGTGTGCACCCTTCTCGTTCGGGCACAAAAATCTAACTGAGGCTTGGAGGAGGGTCATAGGGGGAGGAGCCAGTGCACACCAGGTAGTTCTAAAGCTTTACTTTTGTGCCCAGTCTCCTGCGGAGCCGCTATTCCCCATGGTCCTTACGGAGTCCCCAGCATCCACTTAGGACGTTAGAGAAAAAGGTGTTTCTCCCGGAAGAGAAAGCCAGGGAGTTATCCGACCTAGTCAGGAACCTCCTAAGACCAGGCCAAGTGTCAGTACATCAACAAATGGTCCGGATCGCATCTTTAAATGCATCAGTGGATAACCCTGTCTCCAAGAACAAGGGTGTCTCTCCTGTGGTGGTTACAGAGTGCTCATCTCCTAGAGGGCCGCAGATTCGGCATTCAGGATTGGGTCCTGGTGACCACGGATGCCAGCCTGAGAGGCTGGGGAGCAGTCACACAGGGAAAAACTTTCCAGGGCTTGTGGTCAAGCATGGAAACGTCACTTCACATAAATATCCTGGAACTAAGGGCCATTTACAATGCCCTAAGTCAGGCGAGACCTCTGCTTCAGGGTCAGCCGGTGTTGATCCAGTCGGACAACATCACGGCAGTCGCCCACGTAAACAGACAGGGCGGCACAAGAAGCAGGGGGGCAATGACGGAAGTGGCAAGGATTCTTCGCTGGGCAGAAAATCATGTGATAGCACTGTCAGCAGTGTTCATTCCGGGAGTGGACAACTGGGAAGCAGACTTCCTCAGCAGGCACGATCTTCACCCGGGGGAGTGGGGACTTCACCCAGAAGTCTTCCACATGATTGTGAACCGTTGGGAAAAACCAAAGGTGGACATGATGGCGTCCCGCCTCAACAAAAAACTGGACAGGTATTGCGCCAGGTCAAGGGACCCTCAGGCAATAGCTGTGGACGCTCTGGTAACACCGTGGGTATACCAGTCAGTGTATGTGTTCCCTCCTCTTCCTCTCATACCAAAAGTACTGAGAATCATAAGAAGGAGAGGAGTAAAGACTATACTCGTGGCTCCGGATTGGCCAAGAAGGACTTGGTACCCGGAAATTCAAGAGATGCTCACGGAAGACCCGTGGCCTCTACCTCTAAGAAAGGACCTGCTCCAGCAGGGACCATGTCTGTTCCAAGACTTACCGCGGCTGCGTTTGACGGCATGGCGGTTGAACGCCGGATCCTGAAGGAAAAAGGCATTCCAGATGAAGTCATCCCTACCCTGATCAAAGCCAGGAAGGATGTGACCGTACAACATTATCACCGTATTTGGCGAAAATATGTTGCGTGGTGCGAGGCCAGGAAGGCCCCTACAGAAGAATTTCATCTGGGTCGATTCCTGCATTTCCTGCAAACAGGACTGTCTATGGGCCTCAAATTAGGGTCCATTAAGGTTCAAATTTTGGCCCTGTCAATATTCTTCCAAAAAGAACTAGCTTCTGTTCCTGAAGTTCAGACGTTTGTCAAGGGAGTACTGCATATACAGCCTCCTTTTGTGCCTCCAGTGGCACCTTGGGATCTCAATGTAGTGTTGGGATTCCTAAAATCACATTGGTTTGAACCACTCACCACTGTGGACTTAAAATATCTCACATGGAAAGTGGTAATGCTGTTAGCCCTGGCTTCAGCCAGGCGTGTTTCAGAATTGGCGGCTTTATCCTATAAAAGCCCTTACCTAATTTTTCATACGGACAGGGCAGAATTGAGGACTCGTCCTCAATTTCTCCCTAAGGTGGTTTCAGCTTTTCACTTAAACCAGCCTATTGTGTATCCTGCGGCTACTAGGGACTTGGAGGATTCCAAGTTGCTGGACGTAGTCAGGGCCCTGAAAATATATGTTTCCAGGACGGCTGGAGTCAGAAAATCTGACTCGCTGTTTATCCTGTATGCACCCAACAAGCTGGGTGCTCCTGCTTCTAAGCAGACGATTGCTCGTTGGATTTGTAGTACAATTCAGCTTGCACATTCTGTGGCAGGCCTGCCACAGCCAAAATCTGTAAAAGCCCATTCCACACGGAAAGTGGGCTCATCTTGGGTGGCTGCCCGAGGGGTCTCGGCTTTACAACTTTGCCGAGCAGCTACTTGGTCAGGGGCAAACACGTTTGCTAAATTCTACAAATTTGATACCCTGGCTGAGGAGGACCTGGAGTTCTCTCATTCGGTGCTGCAGAGTCATCCGCACTCTCCCGCCCGTTTGGGAGCTTTGGTATAATCCCCATGGTCCTTTCGGAGTCCCCAGCATCCACTAGGACGTTAGAGAAAATAAGAATTTACTTACCGATAATTCTATTTCTCATAGTCCGTAGTAGATGCTGGGCGCCCATCCCAAGTGCGGATTGTCTGCATTACTTGTACATAGTTATTGTTACAAAAATCGGGTTGTTGTTGTGAGCCATCTTTTCAGAGGCTCCTTCTGTTATCATGCTGTTAACTGGGTTCAGATCACAAGTTGTATGGTGTGATTGGTGTGGCTGGTATGAGTCTTACCCGGGATTCAAAATCCTTCCTTATTGTGTACGCTCGTCCGGGCACAGTATCCTAACTGAGGCTTGGAGGAGGGTCATAGGGGGAGGAGCCAGTGCACACCAGGTAGTCCTAAAGCTTTTTACTTTTGTGCCCAGTCTCCTGCGGAGCCGCTATTCCCATGGTCCTTTCGGAGTCCCCAGCATCCACTACGGACTATGAGAAATAGAATTATCGGTAAGTAAATTCTTATTTTTCTCTGACGTCCTAGTGGATGCTGGGAACTCCGTAAGGACCATGGGGATTATACCAAAGCTCCCAAACGGGCGGGAGAGTGCGGATGACTCTGCAACACCGAATGAGAGAACTCCAGGTCCTCCTCAGCCAGGGTATCAAATTCATAGAATTTTGCAACCGTGTTTGCCCCTGACCAAGTAGCAGCTCGGCAAAGTTGTAAAGCCGAGACCCCTCGGGCAGCCGCCCAAGATGAGCCCACCTTCCTTGTGGAATGGGCATTGACAGATTTTGTCTGTGGCAGGCCTGCCACAGAATGTGCAAGCTGAATTGTACTACAAATCCAACGAGCAATAGTCTGCTTAGAAGCAGGAGCACCCAGCTTGTTGGGTGCATATAGAATAAACAGCGAGTCAGATTTTCTGACTCCAGCCGTCCTGGAAACATATATTTTCAGGGCCCTGACCACGTCTAACAACTTGGAGTCCTCCAAGTCCCTAGTAGCCGCAGGCACCACAATAGGCTGGTTCAGGTGAAACGCTGACACCACCTTAGGGAGAAACTGGGGACGAGTCCTCAATTCTGCCCTATCCATATGGAAAATCAGATAAGGGCTTTTCCAGGACAAAGCCGCCAATTCTGATACTCGCCTGGCCGAAGCCAAGGCCAATAACATGACCACCTTCCACGTGAGATATTTCAGATCCACGGTTTTTAATGGTTCAAACCAATGTGATTTTAAGAAACTCAACACCACGTTGAGATCCCAAGGTGCCCCAGGGGGCACAAACGGGGGCTGAATATGCAGCACTCCCTTTACAAATGTCTGAACTTCAGGTACTGAAGCTAGTTCTTTTTGAAAGAAAATCGACAGAGCCGAGATCTGTACCTTAATGGAGCCCAGTTTTAGGCCCATATTCACTCCTGCTTGCAGGAAATGCAGAAATCGACCTAGTTGAAATTCCTCTGTTGGGGCCTTTTCGGCCTCACACCATGCAACATACTTCCGCCATATGCGGTGATAATGATTTGCTGTAACCTCTTTCCTAGCTTTAATAAGCGTAGGAATGTCCGGAATGCCCTTTTCCTTCAGGATCCGGCGTTCAACCGCCATGCCGTCAAACGCAGCCGCGGTAAGTTTTGGAACAGACAGGGCCCCTGCTGCCGCAGGTCCTGTCTGAGCGGCAGAGGCCATGGGTCCTCTGATATAATTTCTCGAAGTTCAGGGTACCAAGCTCTTCTTGGCCAAACCGGAACCACGAGTATCGTTCTTACTCCTCGCCTTCTTATTATTATTCTCAATACCTTTGGTATGAGGGGCAGAGGAGGGAACACATAACCGACTGGTACACCCACGGTGTTACCAGAGCGTCCACAACTATCGCCTGAGGGTCCCTTGACCTGGCGCAATATCTTTTATAGCTTTTTGTTGAGGCGGGACGCCATCATGTCCACCTGTGGCCTTTCCCAAAGGTGTACAATCCTTTGGAAGACTTCTGGATGAAGTCCCCACTCTCCCGGTTGGAGGTCGTGTCTGCTGAGAAGATCTGCTTCCCAGTTGTCCACTCCGGGAATGAACACTGCTGACAGTGCTAACACATGATTTTCCGCCCATCGGAGAATCCTTGTGGCTTCTGCCATCGCCATCCTGCTTCTTGTGTCGCCCTGTTGGTTTACATGGGCGACCGCCGTAATGTTGTCTGATTGGATCAGTACCGGCTGGTTTTGAAGCAGAGGCCTTGCCTGACCCAGGGCATTGTAACTGGCCCTCAGTTCCAGAATATTTTGTGTAGAGAAGTCACCTGACTTGACCAAAGTCCTTGGATTCTTGCATGGAACCTGCCGAATGGGATTGCTTCGTAGGAAGCTACCATTTTGTCTCAGGATTCGCGTGCAATGATGCACCGATACCTGTTTTGGCCTCTTGAGGTCTCTGACTAGAGACGACAGCTCCTTGGTTTCTCCTCCCGGAGAAACACTTATTTCTGGTCTGTGTCCAGAACCATCCCCAGGAACAGTAGATGTGTCATAGGAACCAGCTGTGACTTTGGACTGTTTAGAATCCAACCCTGCTGTTGTAGCACCTTCCAAAATAGTGCTACCCCGACTAGCAACTGCTCCTTGGACCTCGCCCTTATAAGGAGATTGTCCAAGTACGGGATAATTAAAACTCCTTTTTTTCGAAGGAGTATCATCATTTCGGCCATTACCCCGGTAAACACCCTCGGTGCCTTGTACAGTCCTGTCTGGACTTGGTAATGGTAATCCTGTACCACAAATCTGAGGTACTCCTGGCGAGGATGGTAAATGGGGACATGCAGGTAAGCATCCTTGATGTCCCGGGATACCATGTAATCCCCCTCGTCCAGGCTTGCAATAACCGCCCAGAGCGATTCCATCTTGAACTTGAATTTTTTTATGTATGTGTTCAAGGATTTTAATATAAATGGGTCACACCGAACCATGCGGTTTCGGTACCCCAACCCGTGTAGAATAGTAACCCCGTCCTTGTTGAAGTAGGGGCACTTGAGTATTACCTGTTGGGAATACTGCTTATTAATTGCCTCTAGTACAGCCTCCCTGCCTGAGGGAGTTGTCGGCAAGCCATAATCTAGGAAACGGCTGGGGGGAGATATCTCGAATTCCAGCTTGTACCCCTGACATACTTCTTGAAAGAAACAGGGATCCACCTGTGAGCGAGCCCACTGATCGCTGAAATTTTTGAGACGGCCCCCCACCGTACCTGGCTACACCTGTGGAGCCCCCGCGTCATGCTGTGGGCTCAGAGGAAGCGAGAGAAGAATTTTGATTCTGGGAACAGGCTGACTGGTGCAGCTTTTTCCCTCTTCCCTTGTCTCTGTACAGAAGGGAAACGCCTTTGACCCGCTTGCTTTTCTGAAGCCGAAAGGACTGTACCTGATAATACAGTGCTTTCTTAGTCTGTGAGGAAACCTGAGGTAACAATATTTCTTCCCAGCTGTGGCTGTGGATACGAGGTCCCAGAGACCATCCCCAAATAATTCCTCACCCTTATAAGGTAGAATCTTTTTAAAGTCAGTATCACCTGTCCCGTGACAGGTCTCTAATACCCTCCTGACAGAATGGACATTACATTCATTTTGGATGCCAGCCGGCAAAATATCCCTCTGTGCATCCCTCATATATAAGACGACGTCTTTAATATGTTCTCATGTTTGACAGGGTCACCGACCACGCTGCAGCAGCACGATCTGCAGGTCTCCGTCTAGTACCTGAGTGTGTAAATACAGACTTCAGGATAGCCTCCTGCTTTTTATCAACAGGTACCTTCAAAGTGGCCGTTCCTAAAACGGCAGTGCCACCTTTTTTGACAACCGTGTGAGCGCCTTATCCACCCTAGGGGATATCTCCCAGCGTAACTTATCCTCCTGGGTACGCCATCAGTAACTTTTTAGAAATTACCAGTTTCTAAACGGGGGAACACACGCTTTTCACACACTTCATTTATTCATCTGATGGGGGAACAAAACACTGCCTGTTTTTTCTCCCCAAACCTAAAAACCCATTTTTAGAGGTGCTTGGGTTAATGTCAGAAATGTGTAACACATTTTTTATTGCCGGGATCAAGTCACGGATGTTCCTAGTGGATTGTGTATATGTCTCAACCTTGTCGACACTGGAGTCAGACTCCGTGTCGACATCTGTGTCTGCCATCTGAGAGAGCGGGCGTTTTTGAGCCCCTGATGGCCTTTGAGACGCCTGGGCAGGCGCAGGCTGAGAAGCCGGCTGTCCCACAGCTGTTACGTCATCCACCCTTTTATGTAAGGAGTTGACACTGTCGGTTAATACCTTTCACCTATCCATCCACTCTGGTGTCGGCCCCACAGGGGGCTACATCACATATATCGGCCTCTGCTCCATCACCATATAAGTCTCCTCATTCAACATGTCGACACAGCCGTACCGACACACCGCAGACACACAGGGAATGCTCTAAACGAGGACAGGACCCACAAAAGCCCTTTGGGGGGACAGAGTGAGAGTATGCCAGCACACACCAGAGCGCTATATAATGCAGGGACTAACTGAGTTATGTCCCTAATAGCTGCTTTTCATATAATATATGTATATATACTGCCAAATTTAATGCCCCCCCTCTCTTTTCCCTCTTACTGGTACTGTAGAATGCAGGGAAGAGCCAGGGAGCTTCCCTCCAGCCGAGCTGTGAGGGAAAAATGGCGCCAGTGTGCTGAGGAGATAGGCTCCGCCCCTTTTTCGCGGCCTATTCTCCCGCTTTTTATGGAATTCTGGCAGGGGTATTTTCCTCATATATAGCCCCTGGGGCTATATATTGAGGTATTTTAGCCAGCCAAGGTGTTTTTATTGCTGCCTCAGGGCGCCCCCCCCCAGCGCCCTGCACCCTCAGTGACCGGAGTGTGAAGTGTGTGAGAGGAGCAATGGCGCACAGCTGCAGTGCTGTGCGCTACCTTGGTGAAGACAGAGTCCTCATGCCGCCGATTTTCCGGACCATCTTCTTGCTTCTGGCTCTGTAAGGGGGACGGCGGCGCGGCTCCGGGACCGAACACCAAGGACTGGGCCTGCGGTCGATCCCTCTGGAGCTAATGGTGTCCAGTAGCCTAAGAAGCCCAATCCGGCTGCAAGCAGGGGAGTTCGCTTCTTCTCCCCTTAGTCCCTCACTGCAGTGAGCCTGTTGCCAGCAGGTCTCACTGAAAATAAAAAAACCTAAGTCTATTCTTTCTAAGAGCTCAGGAGAGCCCCTAGTGTGCATCCAACCTCGGCCGGGCACGAAATCTAACTGAGGCTTGGAGGAGGGTCATAGTGGGAGGAGCCAGTGCACACCAAGGTAGTCTAAGATCTTTCTAGAGTGCCCAGCCTCCTTCGGAGCCCGCTATTCCCCATGGTCCTTACGGAGTTCCCAGCATCCACTAGGACGTCAGAGAAAGATGTTTCACCACAGGTGATGGGAATCATACATTACCAGGAAAGTCCAGGAACAGAGCATTTTCTCCCTCATGGAGAGGGTCAGGTAGGCAAGTATGACTATAATGTTGGGATAGATGGTCACAAACAGCTGTGATAAGTGGTTACGGCTTGTTATTAACTAGAGTCCTCAGTAAAGTCAAATGATAAAAACACAAAAAAAATCCCAGACTTAAATGACGCTGAAGATGACCATATGATTTAATCTCAGACAAAAGGGTGTAGCAAGATGGCGCCTGTGACATGGCGGAAGTAGGATCACATGCCGATGACAGCTGCCATTAGGCGACGGAAGTCCTGCAGGCGCAGCAGCAGAGAGTAGCAGAGCGATCGGCGATTTCCACGCGTTGGGGACGGAGCTATATTCTGCTGTTGCTGCATGTGACCGGGACACCAGCGGCTGAGAGCACAGTGGCGCCCGGCTGCCTGGGTAATGGAGGGCGGATGCTGTGTGAAAGGATCCCCCTGTTAGAGGGATGGGGGTGTGCGCACGGTGTGTGCTGGGGCTGATGGTGCCTGTGGCGCCAGCATATGACTCATACCGAGACCGGCTAATGTGCACACTCCTGGTGTAGAACAGTCTTCAGGCCAATTATTAGCCGGACTGTCACACCCTGCTGTCACACACTCATTATCCAGGACGCTGCTGCTGTCAGGATAACGGGCACCGTGTGGCTGTCCCCCCTACTGCACCACTCCCCCTGCTCTGCAAGTTAGCCACACTGTAGTTACTGTAGCCTAATTGGGCTAACAAAGTATAAAACAGACTATTAGGTAATCTAGTTAATTACTTGGACTTTATAGTACTGTTTGCCATTGAGTGGAACAGTTCTGTTGTGTATCTTATTGCAAGACTACTAATGACATTATCGGGGCTGGTTTATCACTGGCTGCGTTTTTTCACCTGATAAGCATGGTTTATTGCATCAATAAGAAATTATTTATAGGAGTATGTATCAAAAATCTTTTGCAGAGCCCATGTCCGTAAAGAGAAAAAAAGTTAAGTGATTCGATACCGGACCTTATTTTGCAATGTGGTGTTATTAGACATCCCATGTGTGAGTTTTAGTTAATGGGGTGGGATCCTTCGGAACCCTCTCCATAAAGATGTCCTGAAAATGTAAAGGTTACAGTCTTTAATGCCATGAAAAGCTTTATCTTTTGATTGTCAAGGTAAGCTTTCCAGAGCATGATACACTTGGCATTCACGTGGTTCAAATAGAACCTATGTGGACTACCTATGCAATCGATAACCAAGGGAAGGCAGCATATATTACTAATATCTGCTGTGGTACCCTTTCAATACATATCCCTATTACGTAATGTGTTCATATAGCTGTTTTCAGAGGATTTAATAAACACTGCACATCCACATGTATGTAAAGTAGCCTTATTTATTTTATTTTTTAATTATTATTAACTACTGTACTTCAGCTTTAAGGGTTCGATGCAATGGTTTTGGGCTCCCGTCTAAAGTGACCAGAAGCTATTCAAATCGTTCAGGTGCCCAGCCCTGAGGCTGCACGTATTGTGGATTTCTGCTCCTACTCCTGAGGTGCAAGCAGAAATCCGTGTAAAGTTGGGCTTTGGGGCTTGGCACTAGTATCACGCACACCTTTACTGCAGCACACCTGGCACTTAGCATGGGAGAAGCTACTTTATGCTGTTCATACTGTGTGTTTTGGGTGCAAGAATGTGGCCGCCAGGGCGAGTGAGGGGCTGGTTGCGCAAACAATTGAATAGCTCCTGTCACTTTAGATTGGAGCTATGGGCTCCCAGAACTGCTGAATCTCCACCAAAGATCTGAAATACTGTGGTGTGTACTTATTGTTATTATTAATGTTGACCTTCCAGTAGGCAGAGAGATGCTTAATTTGTAATGTTTTTGATTTAAAGAAATTAGCAAGTTTTCTTTGTAACAATATATTTTTTTTTAACTATTATAAAAAGTAATGTGAAAACATTTTTTGTTTTTTTTTGTTTTAATTATTACGTGTGTGTTGTGTTAATTTTAAATTAATTACTTTAGATCTCGGAGATGGCTAGTACAGCAACTGAGAATTTAGAGTCAATACCTGATTGTAAACCAGAAGTGAGAATCCCCAGGTTGGATGCTGATTATCCACTAAAAGTCCTTTACTGTGGAGGTAATTCAAAACATTTGTTTTATTTCCATGTTGCAAATTATACATCATATTTTTTTTATTAATTTGTATTTCTTTCTGAGGTCACTTATGTTTTTAGTGTGTACTTACTGCTTTAATATGGAAAACGCAAGTGTTGGTTAAATGAACATAATGGTGTGCTGTTCCATTCCAGTTTTTTCTTTACATTTAGAGGCAGATTCAGATAGCTGCAGCTCCAGGGTTTAAATCCCAGAGCTATACAATTATTTGGAATTTTTCACGTGTGGTAAGTTTACGGCTGACACACTTTAACTTATAGCTCCCAGGTTAAGTTCTCAGACCTGTGCAGTTAAAACGGTGCCCTTAACTCTGATTTCTCAGCGAGGAAAAATCAGAGTTCGAGATGTGTCCTCATAAATCTTTGCTGCAGTCGCGCCAAATAGCCCCTTCTTGGCACGCCAGGTTGCATGAGAATCTCTACTGATGGCATCTTTTTTTTGCTTCTTTTTTTTTTTGTGGAAAATGCATGTTAGTCTCAACACAATGTGACTAGGACGCACAAGGAGACTGCTGATTAATCTGATATGACACCTGTATATCTGTGTGCAACGGAGTCTCTGAATCTGTATGTGAAGTGCTACAGTGTAGCAGCTGCAGTTTTTTGTCAATACAAGTTCTGTTCTGCTCCATATACAGACTCTGTTATACAATAGACAAGTGTCGGATATTAAATTAATCAGCACAGTCTCCTCATGCGTCCTAGTCACATTGTGTTGCAACTAAGACGCATTTTCGGCAAAAAAGACACACGGCGTGGGCAGAGTTGCTCGGGACCTGCTGGCTCTCGCGCCAGGCATCTTGCGCTGCATGACGTATTGAGGCTGCATGTATGAGGACACGATCTGTAAGTGCACCCTCGGGACGTAGCATGCAGCTGTGTGGTAAATCTTGTGGCTGCCCCTTAGGTGGGTACCCACCTGCACGCCCGGCAATTGTGCCGATGGTCGAGACAATTTCCCTTCACCCCTGACCGTAGCAGATTGCTGGTACACATAACCTATTGTAATGAACGATCTCTCGTTCTGTCCTTCATTACAATGGACCGGGTCGCACATGGAATCTTTTGGTTTTTCGCATGCGACCCATGGTAACACGCATACACACCAGGTGATATTAAAAATTTGTTGTTCGGACACAGCAAGTCCTGCTGCTATCGCGCTAGTGTGTACCTGGCCTTTTGTTTTGAGCATTATTGTTTTGAGGATTACAATGCAGGAGCACCTTCATAAATATGAGATCAGTTTAGGGATGCTCCAGTGATCAATTTGCAGTGGTAGCTAAATGGCGTAGCCATCATTCTTTTCTCTCTGCATATTTGTTAGTAAAATGCCCTCAGTTTAAAAGTAGTAAATTACTACATATACTGATATTAAACATTTGTTTGTTCAAAAATGTATTTAAAATGTATTTACAACATGCAGATGCATTCAGACACCGTCTGTCTACTTCTGTGGCATCACAAGTTGGAGAGAAGTTGAATGGTCTGAAGAAAAAGTTGGTTAGGTGTGTGGAGCACTGTTTTAGTTGGACAGAATAAGTTGAATGGTTGGCATAAAGTTGGTGCAGCATTTTTTTTTTTTTTTTTTGTGCTTGCATTTAGGTGAAAAAAGTACAAATGTACAGTAATCCATAGCAAACAATACACGTCTAATGCTGGGCATATACGTGCATACAAAATGCCTGTCAGAGTGACAGGCCTTTTATCTCCGCCACAGACCTTGGGGAGAAGGTATTTCCCCGTTCCTTCTCACGTGAAGGAACAGGGGAAATGTCTGTTGGTTGGCCGTGGTTGGGCATACACTGCCCGATGCAGCTGACTTTCTCCTTAGAAAATATTGCATTTTACGGACATGCTGGATGATCTGGCATGCCCGACAGATTGCTATTTTCGGAACAGTCGCCCGCATACACTCTGCAATTATCTGGACAATCTGCTGATATTGGGCGAATCGGCCAGATAATTGTAGTGTGTGGCATACACACTACAATTATCTGGCCGATTCGCCCAATATCAGCAGATTGTCCAGCATAACTGATACAGATCATGTTGGATAATAAATGCAAATGTTGTAAACTTTGTAATTGCGTATTATTACTATTATTTTCTATTACGTCCTAGAGGATGCTGGGGACTCCGTAAGGACCATGGGGAATAGACGGGCTCCGCAGGAGACATGGGCACTAAAAAGAACTTTAGGTATGGGTGTGCACTGGCTCCTCCCTCTATGCCCCTCCTCCAGACCTCAGTTTAATACTGTGCCCAGAGGAGACTGGGTGCACTACAGGGAGCTCTCCTGAGCTTCCTGGAATAAAAGTATTTTGTTAGTTTTTTTTTATGTTCAGGGAGACCTGCTGGCAACAGGCTCCCTGCATCGTGGGACTGAGGAGAGAGAAGCAGACCTACTTAATTGTTAGGCTCTGCTTCTTAGGCTACTGGACACCATTGGCTCCAGAGGGAGTCAGAACGCAGGTCTCCCCTCGCGGTTCGTCCCGGAGCTGCGCCTCCGTCCTCCTCGCAGAGCCGGAAGATAGAAGCCAGGTGAGTATAAGAAGATAGAAGACTTAAGAGGCGGCAGAAGACTTCAGAGCTTCACTGAGGTAACGCGTAGCGGTAACGCTGCGCGCCATTGCTCCCACACAGAACACACACAGCGCACACTGTTGGGTGCAGGGCGCAGGGGGGGGTGCCCTGGGCAGCAATGTTAAAACCTCTAGGTCTGGCTAAATACTGTATATACACTTGGTTGTGGTATATTTAAGAGATCCCCGCCAGTTTGTTTAAAATAGAGCGGGACCGAAGCCTGCTGCTGAGGGGGCGGAGCTTGTACCTCAGCACTCACCAGCGCCATATTCCTCCACAGCACACGCTGAGAAGCTGGCTCCCCGGACTCTCCCCTGCTGATCACCGGTGACAGAGGGTTTTAAAGAAGGGGGGGGGGCACTTATTTGGCGCAGTGTATGTATATATATGTATGTGTGTGTGTGTATGTATATGTATATGTATGTATATATATATATATATATATATATATATATATATAATATTAGAAGGGGAAATCAGCGGCACTCAGCAGTCGAGATTATGCAGTATGAAGAACTTTTATTGTAGTCCTACGGCGTTTCGGGGAACAAGCCCCGTCTTCAGGGACAAACCATACATGAATACATATACACGTACAAGACATTTATACCCAGTGTAACAGGTAATCATTGACAGGATTACACTCACCTGTCCGATACCGCCGCAGACGCCGCGTCCGTCCGTGCTGTCCACGGATCGCAGGGCACTGACGTCAGCAGACGGCGCCGGGCAGGGAGCCGATCCCGGAAGTCACGTCTGTGTTGCCCAGCAACTACAAACAAACCAGATACAATACTGTGTCATTAAAGACATGGAAACAACAGTGCAAATACAGACAATAATACATAAAAAGACATACAAAGTGCGGTATAAAAATGAATACACTGATCATGTCAGTGCTGATCAAAGAGAAAATCCCTAATGGTTTTAGTCATATTGTAAATGAAACCAGTAAACATGTAGTGCGCTACCATTACGTGGTTGAATAAACATATGAGATGTCTTATAACAATAACTGGCAAACTGTGCAGTAGGAGACATATTAGCCGCAGGCTCTAATAGATATAATGCTACTATAGGCATGATAAGCTGAAGTATACAATCGCAATAATCATAAAAAGCATTGGAGACCTAAGGTCTCATTCAAACCACGTGGTGAGAGTGTGTTTAGAACAAAAATCCACCTGCTTTCACGTTGCAGTAGGATTTTGTTCCGATCCCCACCACGGTGTGATGCTGGCACCTGATCTATAATAATAGCTCGCATACTGGCTACCGTATGTCGAGCTAGTACACAATGTCGCGCAACTGGTTGCTCACTCGTGCCTTTCTCAATGGCCAATTTTATATATATATATATGTGTGTGTGCTTTATCTGGGTATTTTTTACCAGGGTTATTGGCGCTGGGTGTGTGCTGGCAGACTCTCTGTCTCTCCATAGGGCCTGGTGGGGGAACTGTCTCCAGATTAGAGATTTCCCGGAGTGTGTGGAGTGTCGGTACGTACGTGTCGGCATGTCTAAAGCAGAAGGCTCTTCTAAGGATGAGGTGGAGCGCATGAGTGTGGTGTCCCCGTCGGCAACGCCAACACCTGACTGGTTGGATATGTGGAATGTTTTAAATGCAAATGTGAATTTATTGCACAAACGGTTGGACAAAGCAGAGTCCAGGGAAGGTACAGGGGGTCATGCCCTGCCTTTCCCTATATCACAGGGGCCGTCTGGGTCTCAAAAACGTCCACTTTCTCCAGTAGTAGACATGGATACCGACACGGATTCTGACTCCAGTGTCGACTATGATGATGCGAGGTTGCAGCCAAAATTGGCTAAAAGTATTCATTATATGATTATGGCTATAAGGGATGTGCTACATATCACAGATGACCCCTCTGTACCTAACACGAGGCTCCACATGTTTAAAGAAAAGAAGCCTGAGGTTACTTTTCCATCTTCATATGAACTAAATGAGTTATTTGAGAGTGCTTGGGAAACTCCAGACAAGAAACTGCAGATTCCCAAAAGGATTCTTATGGCGTATCCTTTCCCTATAAAGGACAGGATACGGTGGGAATCCTCCCCAAGGGTGGACAAAGCGTTGACACGCCTTTCCAAAAAGGTAGCGCTGCCGTCTCAGGATACCGCAACCCTTGGGGATCCTGCTGATCGCAAGCAGGAGACTACCTTGAAGTCAATTTACACACATACTGGTACATTACTCAGACCGGCAATAGCGTCGGCTTGGGTTTGTAGTGCTGTAATAGCGTGGACTGATACCTTATCTGCTGATATGGATACGATGGATAAGGAAACTATTTTATTGACCCTGGGTCATATTAAGGATGCGGTCCTTTATATGAGAGATGCTCAGAGGGATGTGGGCATACTGGATTCCAGAGCGAACGCTATGGCGATTTCCACCAGGCGAGCCCTGTGGACCCGACAGTGGACGGGTGATGCTGACTCGAAACGGCATATGGAGGTTTTGCCTTACAAGGGTGAGGAATTGTTTGGGGAAGGTCTCACGGACCTAGTTTCCACGGCTACTGCAGGTAAATCAAATTTTTTGCCTTATGTTTCCTCACAGCCGAAGAAAGCGCCACATTATCAGATGCAGTCCTTTCGGTCGCATAAATCCAAGAGAGCTCGGGGATCTTCCTTTCTTGCCAGAGGTAAGGGCAAGGGGAAAAAAGCTGCCAGTTCCCAGGAACAGAAGTCCTCCCCGGCTTCTACTAAATCCACCGCATGACGCTGGGGCTCCGTTGAGGGAACCCGCCCCAGTGGGGGCACGTCTTCGACTTTTCAGCCATGTCTGGGTTCACTCTCAGGTGGATCCCTGGTCAATAGACATTGTTTCTCAGGGATACAGGCTGGAATTCGAATAGGTGCCTCCTCGCCGGTTTTTCAAATCGGTACTGCCGGCTTCTTCACCGGAGAGGGAGGTAGTTTTGGCGGCAATTCAAAAATTGTGCCTTCAGCAAGTGGTGGTCAAAGTTCCCCTGCTTCAGCAAGGGATGGGCTATTATTTAACCCTGTTTGTGGTCCCGAAGCCGGACAGTTCGGTCAGACCCATTCTGAATTTAAAATCCTTAAACCTATACTTAAAGAGGTTCAAGATGGAATCGCTCAGAGCGGTCATCGCCAGCCTGGAAGGGGGGGGATTATATGGTGTCCCTAGACATAAAGGATGCATACCTTCATGTCCCCATATATCCACCTCATCAGGCGTTCCTGAGGTTTGTGGTGCAGGATTGTCATTACTAATTTCAGACGTTGCCGTTTGGGCTTTCCACGGCCCCGAGGATTTTTACCAAATTAATGGCAGAAATGATGGTGCTCCTGCGCAAGCAGGGTGTCACAATTATCCCATACTTGGACGATCTCCTGATAAAAGCGAGATCGAGAGAACAGTTGCTGGACAGTGTATCACTCTCCCTGAGGGTGTTGCAACAGCACGGCTGGATTCTCAATCTCCTGAAGTCACAGTTAGTCCCAACGACCCGATTGCCTTTCTTAAGCATGATTCTGGACATGGAACAAAAGAGGGTCTTTCTCCCGATGGAAAAGGCCCAGGAACTTCAGGGCTTGGTCAGGGACCCGTTGAAGCCAGAAAGGGTGTCGGTGCATCACTGCACTCGAGTTCTGGGACAAATGGTGGCGTCTTACGAGGCCATTCCTTTCGGCAGGTTCCATGCGAGGACTTTTCAATGGGACCTTCTGGACAAGTGGTCCGGATCACATCTACAGATTCATCAAATGATCAGCCTGTCCCCCAGGGCCAGGGTATCTCTCCTGTGGTGGTTGTAGAGGGTCGCAGGTTCGGCATTCAGGACTGGGTTCTGGTAACCACGGACGCGAGCCTCCGAGGCTGGGGATCAGTCACCCAGGGAAGAAACTTCCAGGGTCTGTGGTCAAGCCAGGAAGCTTGTCTGCACATAAATGTGCTGGAATTAAGGGCCATATACAATGGCCTTCGGCAAGCAGAGACCTTACTTCGAGGTCTACCGGTTCTGATTCAGTCAGACAACATCACAGCAGTGGCTCATGTAAACCGCCAAGGCGGCACAAGGAGCAGAGTCGCAATGGCAGAAGCCTCAAAGATTCTTCGATGGGCGGAGAGTCATGTCAGCGCTCTGACAGCAGTCTTCATTCCAGGAGTGGACAACTGGGAAGCAGACTTCCTAAGCAGACACTATCTGCATCCCGAAGAGTGGGGACTTCATCAGGAAGTCTTCGCAGAAATTGTAAGTCAGTGGGGTCTGCCTCAAATAGACATGATGGCATCACGCCTCAACAAGAAACTTCCGAGATATTGCGCCAGGTCAAGGGACCCTCAGGCGGTTGCAGTGGACGCACTGGTGACACCGTGGGTGTTTCATTCGGTCTATGTGTTCCCTCGTCTTCCTCTCATCTCAAAAATACTGAGAATCATAAGACGAAGAGGTGTACAGACAATTCTCATTGCTACAGATTGGCCTCGAAGGGCCTGGTATCCGGATCTGCAGGAAATGCTCACAGAGGATCCGTGGCCTCTTCCTCTCAGGGAAGACCTGTTACAAGAAGGGCCTTGTCTGTTCCAGGACTTACCGCGTCTGCGTTTGACGGCATGGCGTTTGAACGCAGGATCCTAGCGGAGAAGAGCATTCCGGATGAGGTCATTCCTACTCTGATAAAGGCTAGGAAGGAGGTGACAGCGAAACATTATCACCGTATATGGAGGAAGTATGTGTCTAGGTGCGAAGCCAGGACTGCTCCTCCGGAAGAGTTCCATCTGGGCCGTTTTCTTCACTTCCTGCAAACTGGAGTGAATTTGGGCCTAAAATTAGGCTCCATTAAGGTTCAGATTTCGGCCCTATCCATTTTATTACAAAAGGAATTGGCTTCTCTTCCGGAAGTCCAGACTTTTGTGAAAGGGGTGCTGCATATACAGCCTCCTTTTGTGCCTCCGGTGGCACCATGGGACCTTAACGTGGTGTTACGTTTTCTTAAGTCTCACTGGTTTGAACCTTTTCAAACAGTTGAATTGAAGTATCTCACTTGGAAAGTGGTCATGTTGTTGGCCTTGGCCTCGGCACGGCGAGTGTCTGAGTTGGCGGCTTTGTCTCACAAAAGCCCTGATCTGATTTTCCATGTAGATAGAGCTGAGTTGCGGACTCGTCCTCAATTTTTGCGTAAGGTGGTTTCTTCTTTTCATATGAACCAACCTATTGTGGTGCCTGTGGCTACAAGGGACGTGAAGGATTCCGCGTCCCTGGATGTGGTCAGGGCATTGAAAATTTATGTGGCCAGAACCGCTCGGGTTAGGAAAACAGAGGCCCTGTTTGTCCTGTATGCAGCCAACAAGGTTGGCGCTCCTGCTTCTAAGCAGACTATTGCTCGCTGGATCTGTAACACGATTCAGCAGGCTCATGCTACGGCTGGATTGCCATTGCCAAATTCGGTAAAGGCCCATTCCACTAGGAAGGTGGGCTCTTCTTGGTCGGCTGCCCGAGGAGTCTCGGCATTACAGCTTTGCCGAGCAGCTACTTGGTCAGGTTCAAACACTTTTGCTAAGTTGTACAAGTTTGATACCTTGGCTGATGAGGACCTCATGTTTGCTCAATCGGTGCTGCAGAGTCATCCGCACTCTCCCGCCGGGCTGGAGCTTTGGTATAATCCCCATGGTCCTTACGGAGTCCCCAGCATCCTCTAGGACGTAACAGAAAATAAGATTTTAAACCTACCGGTAAATCTTTTTCTCCTAGTCCGTAGAGGATGCTGGGCGCCCGTCCCAGTGCGGACTTCATTCTGCAAGACTTGTATATGGTTATTGCTTGCACAAGGGTTTTTTGTTGCAGTTCTGATCGGTCTTTGACTGATGATGTTTTGTTTCATACTGTTGACTGGTTCGTATAGTCCAAGTTATACGGTGTGGCTGGTATGAATCTTGCCCTTAGATTTCCAAAATCCTTTACTCGTACTGTCCATCTCCTCTGGGCACAGTTTCTCTAACTGAGGTCTGGAGGAGGGGCATAGAGGGAGGAGCCAGTGCACACCCATACCTAAAGTTCTTTTTAGTGCCCATGTCTCCTGCGGAGCCCGTCTATTCCCCATGGTCCTTACGGAGTCCCCAGCATTCTCTACGGACTAGGAGAAAAAGATTTACCGGTAGGTTTAAAATCTTATTTTATTTTTGTTGTATGTATTTATTTATTTATTTAATGCTTCTGGCAGCCTTACTGGTAGTGACGTCTTTCTAGTATTATTTTGAAGTATTCATAGCATATGTGATATTGGATAGCTTTCGCAATGATGCGTCTAAACGCCTAAAGGTCCGTACACACTTTACGATAAAATGACCGACGTCGCTCATTTTCCCCCTCCTTGAGCGACGTCGCTCATTTTATCGTCAAGTGTGTATGCCGCCAGCGACGACCGATGCGCGGCCCCGCGGGTCGGCAACGATCGTCGCTGTCGGTATGGCATGCATGAAGGATGTGGACTGTCGTCCACGACCTTCATGCAGGGCTGGCGGGGGCGTGACGTCACTGAGCGATATGAGCAGTCCTATCGCTCAGTGTGTATAGTCGGCCGCCGGCCCGGGAGGGGGAAACATTAGACGATGTCGCTCACAGAGCGACATCGTCTAATGTGTATGGACCTTAACTCTGTTCCCACACTTGTTTTCCCTTCTAATTGTTTTCTTATTTGCTTTGAGTAAATATTACACCTTGGGGAAGATTGACTAAACTTCTAAAAAAGAAATGAAAGTTATTACCCATGTCAACCAATCGGTTTTTAGCTAACATTTTCTATGTAGTAGATAAAATGTTAGCTAGCATCTGGTTGCTATGGGAAACACCTTTACTTTTTAATTATAGAATCTTTAGTAAAGCTATTTCCTTGTGTGAAATACATTGCTTGGACTCTCATTTATACCTTTCCGCTTTTTTTCTGTCTTGCTCATCATATTTTGCGTAGTTTAATAATAATAATATATTTTCTTTATAGATTTGATGAATCTACATTCTTATCTGCATATTTATCTCTGTATATTATTTTTTTTTCCTCTATAGTGTGTTCATTGCCAACAGAGGTAAGAATTTTTTCCCTTAATAAATACTACATTCAGCAGTGGGTGTGACCTCTCAATTCATTTGTCGATATAACACCCCTTTCACACCAGCACCTCTGACCACAGGTTTTCGGCACATGAACGCGCATAACCCGTGTTCATGTGCGGTGTGAAAGGTACCAGGGTTGAAGTACCGGGTCGATTAACCTGGTATTTCAACCCTGCTCTTGAGCAGGGTTGTACTCGTGTTCAACCCAGCTCGCTGTGCGGTGTGAACGGGAGCCGGGTTGATGCGACCCGTTTCCCGTTCACTGTTTGAGTACGAGCGGCGCTTGGAGATCATGTAATCTCCAAGCGCCGTCACCACTGACGTCAGCAACATGCCGGTATGCTAACTGTGGTGTGAAAGGCACCTGAGGCGGGTCGCACCCTGGGAGCTCCCGTGTCAGGCTCCCGGGTGCGACCCGCCTCAGGCGGTGTGAAAGGGGTCTTAACACTTGTAATGTCACCCCCCGTCCTCCAGTTTTCTCAGGCCATTGATATGCAAGGCTACACCTTTTTGAGTTTTAATTGAAGAGCGATTAAACAGCTATTTGGGTGTATTGACAGTCCACACCCAGATTTTACGTAAGGGCTCAAAATAGGGGCATACACAGATAGGTGCCAGTAGCGGTTAGGAAAGGCCAACCCAACCTGTGGCTCTCCAGCTATTGTGAAACTACAAGTCCCAGCATGCCCTGCTACACTTTTGCTGTTACATAATGCTAAAACTGTGGCAGAGCATGCTGGGATGTGTAGTTTCGCGAGAGCTGGAGAGCCACAGGTCAGCCAGGCCTGGGCTAAGCTGTCCTAAAGAGCAGTATTCACTTCTGATAATAGGACACCGTTTTCCTGCCCAAAACAATAATACATTGATAATTAATGTTCTTTTTGACGATCTATAGGAAGATTGATATGTTTCTGAACCGGTTTACAGCATCAGAGGCTCTTAAACGTGGTCCTCAAACAGCCCAACGGTCCAGGTTTTAGGTATAGCCATAGCTCAGCACAGATGGCATGGAGGTTTGGCAGACCAGCTTTGTAAGGCCACAACTTGTTCCTCTGTTCACACAGTTTATTTACCTGATTCTATGATTTCATGTGTTTGAATCCAGGAAAGCCAGTTTTGGAAAGAATTTTTAGATTGGTCATATTCTTACAGTTCATTGGGGGACAATGGACGCCTGTTCTTTTCGCCACTGTCTATTGTTGTATTTATGATTTGATATTTCAGCATTGTCCATTTCTCCTCCTCATTCATTCTTCTCTATCCTCTCCTGTGGGGCTTGGTTAAATTTAACTGAGGGCTCCAGCTTGTACTCCTGCCCCCACCATACCCCAATATAATTAGTGTCCCCACACTAATTATAATAGAATTAAAGAGAGGATCTTGAACCAATCTTTTACAGTTGGGAGGCTCTCCAATTCCATTGAGCGCTGTAAATATTATTTTTTTGTATTTCTATGCTTCTGTAGTTAAATGACGCTGGTCACTTAGGAGTATATTTCTGTTTCAGTACTGTGAATATATGCCTGATGTCACAAAGTGCAGACAGTGGCTAGAGAAGAATTTCCCCAAAGAATTTGCTAAACTTACATTAGGTAAGAAAACATTGCATTGTATTATGTTCATTTTCTGCTACTTTCAATAACTTTTTTTTTTTTTTTTTTAATTATGAAAATCTGATACCAAGTTTGTATTATTTAAAGTATACTGTTATTTGATGTATGTGTCAGACTCTAAACTGTAATGGCAATTGCTGACCAGGTCTGCTCTGAAACTTTCTTGATTTGTACTTCACTATTTCTTACTAAAGACTGATGAGTGCATATTATGTCTAGAGCAATGGTTCCCAAACTCAGTCCTCAAGGACCCCCAAGAGTTCATGTTTTCCAGGTCACCTAGTAGGTGTACTCGTTACTCACTGACACATTTGAAAGATCAGGTTTGTGGAAAAAAGAGAAGAATCTGTTTTGTTGACGCACACAAAGAGAAATATTTGGAACATCTATAAATTATCCTTTATTATCTCAATATTAAAATGGGATGATGATTTATTTTCCCAGACTACATTTTAAAGATCCACAGATAAGAGATAATTATTTCACTTGTGAGGAGACCTGGAAAACATGAACAGTTGGGGCTCTTGAGGACCGAGTTTGGGAACCACTGCTCTAGAGATGAGAAAAGCTGCCTTTCGAAGACCACGCTAAACAGCCCTTGAAGTCGCACCATGCAGTGGCGGGAGTCGATAGCGCAGAACATTTTTTTTCTTTTTTTCTACAAAAATGTGTCTTGTAATAGGACGCACAAGCAGCTTCTGCCTATATTCTGTGTGTAATTGTGGGTCTATCTGCATCTGAAATGCCACAATAAAGCGTTTTCCATGAAAACACTGCAGTATAGCATTTTGTATGCAAATACAGTCGCAGTCACACACCAGAATATAGGCCTGCTGCATATCATTTTAATCAACAGAAGCTGCTTGTGCGTCACAATACTTTGCGGAAAAGAGCACAAAAAGATCCTTGGCGCTAAGGGGTATATTCAATTGAAGTCGGATCCATTCCGACCTGGGCTATTCAATGCAATCTCAATTCGACTTTAAAAAAAGTCGAATTGAGATGCGGGAGCTGAGACGTAGGAGAGCCGCGGGAAGACGGGGGAGAGCAGCGCTATAGCAGCGTAGCCGGAGGATGTCACAGCCGCCGCTCACAGCAGCATCCACCCGGCTCCAGCAAGCGAGGTCTCGCTGCTCTTGCGCGTCTCCCTCCTCCCCCCGTCTCCTCCTCTCCCCCGTCTCTGCTCCCGCAAGTCACCCGCCACTCACGGCAGCGTCCACCCGGCTCCAGCAAGCGGGGTCTCACTTGCTGGAGCCGGGTGGACGCTGCTGTGAGCAGCGGCTGTGACACATCCTCCGGCGCTGCTCTCCACCGTCTGCCCGCAGCTCTCCTCATCTCTGCTCCCGCATCTCACTTCTACTTTTTTTTTTTTTTTTTTAAAGTTGAATTGAGATGGTCGAAAAGGGGGCCAAAATCACACAAGCACGCAGATCGGCAGCTATTCCGCCGATCCACGTGCTTTTCGACAAGTCGAATTCCTCGACTTGTCGAATAATTTGGGGTTCGATTGAATAGGTCAGAACCCCTTCTGACCTAAAAAAGTTGAAAACTGCCGTCTTTTCGGCAGACTGCAGATTTCGGCTTCAATGGCATATACCCCTAAGTGTAGGGCCCATAACAATATGTACTACTATATCACACATTTTAAAACTACGTTGGATATGCCAAACCAAATTTTATTGTTTATATATGAGTACAGAATGCTAACCATACAGAAATGTAGGGTTGATTCAGAGGTGGATGTTAATGGCAGAGCCACTGGGGGTATACCATTCCAAGTTGATCACAGCAGGAAATTTTTTAGCAGTTGGGCAAAACCATGTGCACTGCAGGGGAGGCAAATATAACATGTGCAGAGAGAGATAGATTTGGGTGTGGTGTGTTCAATCTGCAATCTAAATTGCAGTTTAAAAATAAAGCAGCCAGTATTTACCCTGCACAGAAACAAAATAACCCACCCAAATCTTACTCTCTCTGCACATGTTATATCTGCCTCCCCTGCACTGCACATGGTTTTGTCCAACTGCTAAAAAATTTCCTGCTGCGATCAACTTGGAATGACCCCCACTGTGTCTTTGTACACGGCAGCTGTGCAAAATTATGCAAAAGTAGGAAGCTTCTTAAGTAAAAAGACACCCACTGCTGGATTCTCTGATTCGCTGCTGGTTTGAAGACGTAGCCCTTAGGTTACTCAAGATCTCCAGCAAAATCAAGCTACCTGGCCCAGTGCAGCGGCGTCCAAGGACACAGCCACTGGCTTCAGCACACCCAGAAAATGGGTCTGAAATGCCCCCAGTTTCTAGAACACTCCCTATTCCTGTCAACCAGTCTACGGCTTTTGGGGCACTGTGAGCGACATTGCAGTACCAGATCTGCACATGTGCAGTGCAACTCCTGTGCAGTGCACAGATCAATGTGTTAATCTCTGGATCAGGCCCTGTATCTCCTCATCTGATAATGTTGACAATTAATGGTAAAGGTGGTCAGTCCTATTCAAATCCATATGTGTATTGTTACTCTATTCCCTCCTATGGGTGTTATTTGCACAGATATTTGCAAGTTAACCAAGTATCATTTATACTAATACAGAGACCTTTAATCATTTGTGTTACTAACACTAAAGGTCCATACACACGTAGTGATATAGCTGAGAGATTTTGACTATATAGTCAAAATCGCTCAGAAAGTCATTGCATATCGCTCCGTGTGTACACAGCCAGCGATAGCGATGCGCGTCCCCGCCAGGTCACTATCGCTGCTAAAAATAGACTGTGCAGGCAAGTAAATTTTGGCTAGGTCGCTGGAAAAGAATAAGCATCCCCTTGCTTAAATGAGTTAGCCAAAATCGCCCATAGCCAAAATCGCTGGAAAAGTTAGTCAAAATCTCCTACTGCCAGTTCAAGGGAAAACGCTCCGTCAGAATCTCTCATAGTTAAAATCTCTCCGTGTGTATGCACCTTTAGACTTAAAGGACAAAAGGTTTTGCAAAATCACAGCAGCCTATGAACTTTCAATACGATCATCGTTCAGTTGATATTGCATGTTGGTTTACATATACTGAATCCCTGATTATCCTAGAGCGCCCATCTGATTCGTTAATACCTTGGTATTTATAAGGCTAGGACTCCTCATTTGATAGTGGCTGCTAAGACTAACCTCTTCATGAAACCTATTGAGCGCTGTACTACACTGCTTAGCTTCCTAGGTGTCATTTTTCTTAGCTTATTGAAAGCTATTCCAAACTACTTTATCAATTACAGATGTGCCCTCATACGTCTCAATACACCATGCAGTGGAGATGCCTGGCGTGAGTGAGCGGCCTGGTCATGTGCAACTCTGCTAACATCAGCTGTATTTTTTATTTTTTTTATTTTGAAGAAATTGCTTCTTAGTCGCAACACGATGTGACTAGGATACACCAGGAGATTGTGCTGAATACACTTGTGTATATACGGAGCATTACAAAACTTGCATTGTAAAAAAGCTGTGGCTGCTACATTGTAGCACTTCGTATACAGATTCAGAGACTCTGTTGCACACAGATATACAGGTGTCATATCACATTAATCAGCACAGTCTCCTGGTGCGTCCTATCCACATCGCATTGCGACAGACACATTTTCGGCAATAAAATAAAATAGGAATTTAATACCTACCGGTAATTCCTTTTCTCCTAGTCCATAGTGGATACTGGGGTCTTGTACTTTAGTACCATGGGGTATAGATCGGGTCCACTGGAGTCTGGCACTTTAAAACTTTTAGGGTACTGGCTCCTCCCCTCTATGCCCCTCCTACCAAACTCAGTCTAGGAAAACTGTGCCCGAGGAGACGGACATAACATGAGAGAAGAAATACAACCGTGATGAGGCAACAAGCCAACACACAACCAGAAATAAAAGGAGGGCACTAACCAGAACAGAGGATAGCAACACCAACCTAACCCGGATAGCATGGCTATCCCAACAACAGAATGGGACCGCAACGTTGGTCCAACCAAACACGTACACAGGTAAGCAGGAACGAAGCACTGAGGCGGGTGCCCACTATGGACTAGGAGAAAAGGAATTACCAGTAGGTATTAAATTCCTATTTACTTTTACGTGCTAGTGAATACTGGGGTCTTGTACTTTAGTACCATGGGGAAGTCACAAAGCTCCCAAACGGGCGGGAGAGTGTTGAGACCCCTGTAAAACCGCCTGACCAAACTGAAGGTCATCCCTGGCCAGAGTATTGAACCAATAGAATTTCTCTTACGTCCTAGAGGATGCTGGGGACTCAGTAAGGACCATGGGGAATAGACGGGCTCCGCAGGAGACATGGGCACTAAAAAAGAACTTTAGGTATGGGTGTGCACTGGCTCCTCCCTCTATGCCCCTCCTCCAGACCTCAGTGTAAGACTGTGCCCAGAGGAGACTGGGTGCACTACAGGGAGCTCTCCTGAGCTTCCTGAAAGTATTTTGTTAGGTTTTTTATTTTCAGGGAGACCTGCTGGCAACAGGCTCCCTGCATCGTGGGACTGAGGAGAGAGAAGCAGACCTATTTAATTGTTAGGCTCTGCTTCTTAGGCTACTGGACACCATTAGCTCCAGAGGGAGTCAGAACGCAAGTATCCCCTAGCGGTTCGTCCCGAAGCCGCGCCGCCGTCCTCCTCGCAGAGCCGGAAGATAGAAGCCGGGTGAGTATAGGAAGATGGAAGACTTCAAAGGCGGCAGAAGACTGCAGAGCTTCACTGAGGTAACGCACGGCGGTAACGCTGCGCGCCATTGCTCCCACACTGAACACACACAGCGCGCACTGTTGGGTGAGGAGGGGGTGGGGGCGGGGCGCCCTGGGCAGCAATGTATACCTCTAAAACTGGCTATACATATATAGATACACTTTTTTGTGGTATTTACAGTGAATCCCCGCCAGTTGTTTTAAAAGAGCGGGACCGAAGCCCGCCACTGAGGGGGCGGGTCTTCTCCCTCAGCACTCACCAGCGCCATTTTCTCCACAGCACACGCTGAGAAGCTGGCTCCACGGACTCTCCCCTGCTGATCACCGGTGACAGAGGGTTTTAAAGAAGGGGTGGCACATAATTTGGCGTAGTACATATATAGAGAAGCGCTGTATCTGGGTAATTTTTTCCAGGGTATTGGCGCTGGGTGTGTGCTGGCATACTCTCTCTGTCTCTCCAAAGGGCCTTGTGGGGGAACTGTCTCCAGATTAGAGCTTTCCCTGAGTGTGTGGTGTCGGTACGTGCGTGTCGGCGTGTCTGGAGCGGAAGGCTCTCCTAGGGATGAGGTGGAGCGCATGAGTGTGGTGTCTCCGTCGGCAACGCCAACACATGACTGGATGGATATGTGGAATATTTTAAATGCAAATGTGAATTTATTGCACAAACGTTTGGACAAAGCAGAGTTCAGGGATGGTACAGGGGGTCATGCCCTGCCTTTCCCTATGTCACAGGGGCCTTCTGGGTCTCAAAAACGCCCACTTTATCAGGTAGTCGACACAGATACCGACACGGATTCTGAATACAGTGTCGATTATGATGATGCAAGGTTGCAGCCAAAATTGGCAAAGAGTATTCATTATATGATTATTGCTATAAAGGATGTGCTGCATATTATAGATGACCCCGCTGTACCTGATCCAAAGATCCACATGTTCAAAGAAAAGAAGCCTGAGGTTACTTTTCCACCTTCTTTTGAATTAAATGAGTTATTTGAAAGTGCTTGGGAAACTCCAGACAAGAAATTGCAGATTCCCAAAAGGATTCTTATGGCGTATACTTTCCCAATAAAGGACAGGATACGGTGGGAATCCTCCCCAAGGGTGGACAAAGCGTTGACGCTCCTTTCCAAAAAGGTGGCGCTGCCGTCTCAGGATACCGCTGCTCTCAGGGATCCTGCTGATCGCAAGCAGGAAACTACCTTGAAGTCTATTTACACACATACCGGTACATTACTCAGACCGGCAATAGCGTCGGATAAGGAAACTATTTTTTCTCTGACGTCCTAGTGGATGCTGGGAACTCCGTAAGGACCATGGGGAATAGACGGGCTCCGCAGGAGACTGGGCACTCTAAAGAAAAGATTAGGTACTATCTGGTGTGCACTGGCTCCTCCCTCTATGCCCCTCCTCCAGACCTCAGTTAGAATCTGTGCCCGGCCAGAGCTGGGTGCTCCTAGTGGGCTCTCCTGAGCTTCCTAGTAAAGAAAGTATTTATTAGGTTTTTTATTTTCAGTGAGCTTCTGCTGGCAACAGACTCACTGCTACGTGGGACTAAGGGGAGAGAAGCAAACCTACCTGCTTGCAGCTAGCTTGTGCTTCTTAGGCTACTGGGCACCTTTAGCTCCAGAGGGTTCGAACACAGGCACCTGTCCTCGATCGTCCGTTCCCGGAGCCGCGCCGCCGTCCCCCTCGCAGAGCCAGAAGAACAGAAGCTGTGGAAGACGACGAAATCGGCGGCAGAAGACTCCTGTCTTCATTTAAGGTAGCGCACAGCACCGCAGCTGTGCGCCATTGCTCCCAGCACACTTACACACTCCGGTCACTGTAGGGTGCAGGGCGCTGGGGGGGGCGCCCTGGGCAGCAATTGAAGTACCTTTTGGCAATAAAAATACATATATACAGTCTGGCACTGTATATATGTAAAAAACCCCGCCATTTTTTTACACAGAAAGCGGGACAGAAGCCCGCCATTGAGGGGGCGGGGCCTTCTTCCTCAGCACTCCAGCGCCATTTTCTCTTCACAGCTCCGCTGGAAGCAGCTCCCCAGGCTCTCCCCGGCAGTGTCCAGGTACAAGAAGGGTAAAAAAGAGAGGGGGGGCACATAAATTTAGACGCAAATAAAACATATAAGGCAGCTATTGGGTAATCACTTATAAGTGAAAATCCCTGTGTTATATAGCGCTGTGGTGTGTGCTGGCATACTCTCTCTGTCTCCCCAAAGGACTTTGTGGGGTCCTGTCCTCAGTCTGAGCATTCCCTGTGTGTGTGCGGTGTGTCGGTACGGCTGTGTCGACATGTTTGATGAGGAGGGTTACGTGGAGGCGGAGCAAGGGCAGATAAGTGTGGTGTCGCCCCCGTTGGGGCCGACACCTGATTGGATGGATATGTGGAAGGTCTTAAACGACAATGTAAGCTCCTTACATAAAAGGTTTGATGACGCTGCAGCCTTGGGACAGCCGGGGTCTCAGCCCGCGCCTGCCCAGGCGACTCAGAAACCGTCAGGGGCTCATAAACGCCCTCTATCTCAGATGGTTGACACAGATGTCATCACGGAGTCCGACTCCAGTGTCGACGATGATGAGGCACATTTACAGTCTAAAATGACCAAGGCCATCCGATACATGATTATTGCAATGAAAGATGTATTACACATTTCTGAGATTAACCCTGTTAATACCAAGAGGGTTTATATGTTTGGGGAGAAAAAGCAGCCAGTGACTTTTCCCCCATCTGATGAATTAAATGAATTATGTGAAGAAGCGTGGAGTTCCCCTGATAAGAAACTAGTGATTTCTAAGAGGTTACTGATGGCGTACCCTTTCCCGCCGACGGACAGGTTACGTTGGGAAACATCCCCTAGGGTGGACAAGGCGCTGACACGCTTATCTAAAAAGGTGGCCCTGCCGTCTCAGGATACGGCCGCCCTAAAGGAGCCTGCGGATAGAAAGCAGGAAGCTATCCTGAAGTCAGTGTATACACACTCTGGTACTCTACTGAGACCTGCTATTGCTTCAGCCTGGATGTGTAGTGCTGTAGCAGCATGGACAGATACTCTGTCAGACGACATAGATTCCCTCGACAGGGATACTGTTTTGCTAACCCTGGGCCATATAAAAGACGTCGTCTTATATATGCGGGATGCTCAGAGGGACATTTGCCTGCTGGGCTCTAGAATGAATGCTATGTCCATTTCTGCCAGGAGGGTCTTATGGACTCGGCAATGGACAGGAGATGCTGATTCTAAAAAACACATGGAGGTTTTGCCTTATAAGGGTGAGGAATTGTTTGGGGACGGTCTATCGGACATCGTGTCCACAGCGACAGCTGGAAAGTCGACTTTCTTGCCTCAGGTTTCCTCACAGCCTAAGAAAGCGCCGTATTATCAAATGCAGTCCTTTCGTTCTCAGAAAGGCAAGAGGCTCAGGGGCGCATCCTTTCTTACCAGAGGCAGGGGTAGAGGTAAGAAGCTGCACCATGGAGCCAGTTCCCAGGAACAAAAGTCCTCCCCTGCTTCCACTAAGTCCACCGCATGACGTTGGGGCTCCACAGGCGGAGCCAGGTGCGGTGGGGGCGCGTCTCCGAAACTTCAGCAACCAGTGGGTTCGCTCACAGGTGGATCTCTGGGCTGTACAAATTGTATCTCGGGGATACAAGCTGGAATTCGAAGCGACTCCCCCCTGCCGTTACCTCAAATCAGCCTTGCCAGCTTCCCCCATGGAAAGGGAGGTAGTACTGGCGGCAATTCACAAGCTGTACCTCCAGCAAGTGATTATCAGGGTCCCCCTCCTTCAACAGGGACGGGGTTACTATTCCACAATGTTTGTGGTACCGAAAGCAGACTGTTCGGTGAGACCCATTCTAAATTTGAAATCCTTGAACACATATAAGGAAGTTCAAGTTCAAAATGGAATCGCTCAGGGCAGTTATTGCAAGCCTGGAAAAGGGGGATTTTATGGTGTCGCTGGACATCAAGGATGCTTACTTGCATGTCCCCGTTTACCCACCTCACCAGGAGTACCTCAGGTTTGTGGTACAGGATTGTCATTACCAATTCCAGACGTTGCCGTTTGGTCTGTCCACGGCACCGAGAGTATTTACCAAGGTAATGGCCGAAATGATGATACTCCTTCGGAAAAAGGGAGTTATAATTATCCCGTACTTGGACGATCTCCTCATAAAGGTGAGGTCCAGAGAGCAGTTGTTGATCAGCGTAGCACTCTCTCAGGAAGTGTTGCAACAGCACGGCTGGATTCTGAATGTTCCAAAGTCGCAGCTGATTCCTACGACGCGTCTGCTTTTCCTGGGCATGATTCTGGACACAGAACAGAAGGTGTTTCTCCCGCTGGAGTAGGCCCAGGAATTAGCATCTCTGGTCAGGGACCTCCTGAAACCAAAACAGGTATCGGTGCATCACTGCACGCGAGTCCTGGGAAAGATGGTGGCTTCATACGAAGCCATTCCCTTCGGCAGGTTCCATGCAAGGATCTTTCAGTGGGATCTGTTGGACAAGTGGTCCGGATCGCATCTCCAGATGCATCGGCTGATCACCCTGTCCCCAAGGGCCAGGGTGTCTCTTCTGTGGTGGCTGCAGAGTGCTCACCTTCTCGAGGGCCGCAGGTTCGGCATACAGGACTGGGTCCTGGTGACAACGGATGCAAGCCTCCGAGGATGGGGGGGCAGTCACTCAGGGAAGAAACTTCCAAAGGCTGTGGTCAAGTCTGGAGACTTCTCTACACATAAATATATTGGAACTAAGGGCCATTTACAACGCCCTGAGTCAAGCAGAGCCCCTGCTTCGAAACCGGCCAGTGCTGATTCAGTCAGACAACATTACGGCGGTCGCCCATGTAAACCGCCAGGGCGGCACAAGAAGCAGGATGGCAATGGCGGAAGCCACAAAGATTCTTCGGTGGGCGGAGAATCACGTGCAAGCACTGTCAGCAGTGTTCATTCCGGGAGTGGACAACTGGGAAGCAGACTTCCTCAGCAGACACGACCTCCACCCGGGAGAGTGGGGACTTCATCAAGAAGTCTTCACACAAATTGCAAAGCGATGGGAACTGCCACAGGTGGACATGATGGCGTCCCGCCTCAACAAAAAGCTAAAAAGATATTGCGCCAGGTCACGGGACCCTCAGGCGATAGCTGTGGACGCCCTAGTGACACCGTGGGTGTACCAGTCGGTATATGTGTTTCCTCCTCTTCCTCTCATACCCAAGGTACTGAGAATAGTAAGAAAGAGAGGAATAAGAACAATACTCATTGTTCCGGATTGGCCAAGAAGGACTTGGTACCCGGAACTGCAAGAAATGCGCACAGAGGACCCATGGCCTCTGCCTCTCAGACAGGACCTGCTGCAACAAGGGCCCTGTCTGTTCCAAGACTTACCGCGGCTGCGTTTGACGGCATGGCGGTTGAACGCCGGATCCTAGCGGAAAAAGGCATTCCGGATGAAGTTATTCCTACGCTGATAAAGGCTAGAAAGGACGTGACAGCAAAGCATTATCACCGTATATGGCGAAAATATGTTGCTTGGTGTGAGGCCAGGATGGCCCCTACAGAGGAATTCCAGCTGGGTCGATTCCTGCACTTCCTACAGTCAGGGGTGACTATGGGCCTAAAATTGGGGTCCATAAAGGTCCAGATTTCGGCCCTATCCATTTTCTTTAAAAAAGAACTGGCTTCACTGCCTGAGGTTCAGACGTTTGTTAAGGGGGTGCTGCATATTCAGCCCCCTTTTGTGCCACCAGTGGCACCCTGGGATCTTAACGTTGTGTTGGATTTCCTGAAATCCCACTGGTTTGAGCCACTTAAGACCGTGGAACTAAAGTATCTCACGTGGAAAGTGGTCATGCTGTTGGCCTTAGCATCGGCTAGGCGTGTGTCGGAATTGGCGGCTTTGTCATGTAAAAGCCCATATCTGATCTTCCGTATGGACAGGGCAGAATTGAGGACTCGTCCCCAATTTCTCCCAAAGGTGATATCATCGTTTCATTTGAACCAACCTATTGTGGTGCCTGCGGCTACTCGGGACTTGGAGGACTCCAAGTTGCTGGACGTAGTCAGGGCTTTGAAAATATATGTTTCCAGAACGGCTGGAGTCAGGAAGACTGACTCGCTGTTTATTCTGCATGCACCCAACAAGCTGGGTGCTCCTGCTTCAAAGCAAACTATTGCTCGCTGGATCTGTAGCACGATTCAGCTGGCTCATTCTGCGGCTGGATTGCCGCATCCAAAATCAGTAAAAGCCCATTCCACAAGGAAGGTGGGCTCTTCTTGGGCGGCTGCCCGAGGGGTCTCGGCTTTACAGCTTTGCAGAGCGGCTACTTGGTCGGGTTCAAACACCTTTGCAAAGTTCTAAAAGTTTGATACCCTGGCTGAGGAGGACCTTGTGTTTGCTCATTCGGTGCTGCAGAGTCATCCGCACTCTCCCGCCCGTTTGGGAGCTTTGGTATAATCCCCATGGTCCTCACGGAGTTCCCAGCATCCACTAGGACGTCAGAGAAAATAAGAATTTACTCACCGGTAATTCTATTTCTCGTAGTCCGTAGTGGATGCTGGGCGCCCGTCCCAAGTGCTTTCTGCAATACGTGTATATAGTTATTGCTTAAATAAGGGTTATTGTTATGAGCCATCCGTTGAGTGAGGCTCAGTTGTTGTTCATACTGTTAACTGGGTAAGGTTATCACAAGTTGTACGGTGTGATTGGTGTGGCTGGTATGAGTCTTACCCTGGATTCCAAAAATCCTTTCCTTGTAATGTCAGCTCTTCCGGGCACAGTTTCCCTAACTGAGGTCTGGAGGAGGGGCATAGAGGGAGGAGCCAGTGCACACCAGATAGTACCTAATCTTTTCTTTAGCGTGCCCAGTCTCCTGCGGAGCCCGTCTATTCCCCATGGTCCTTACGGAGTTCCCAGCATCCACTACGGACTACGAGAAATAGAATTATCGGTGAGTAAATTCTTATTATTGACCCTGGGCCATATTAAGGATGCGGTCCTTTTATATGAGGGAGGCTCAGAGGGATGTGGGCATACTGGGGTCCAGAGCGAACGCTATGGCGACTTCTGCCAGGCGAGCACTGTGGACCCGACAGTGGTCGGGTGATGCCGACTCGAAAAGGCATATGAAAGTTTTGCCTTACAAGGGTGAGGAATTGTTAGGGGAAGGTCTCGCGGACCTAGTTTCCACGGCTACTGCAGGTAAATCAACCTTTTTACCTTATGTTTCCTCACAGCCTAAGAAAGCGCCACATTATCAGATGCAGTCCTTTCGGTCGCATAAATCCAAGAGAGCTCTGGGATCTTCCTTTCTTGCCAGAGGTAAGGGCAAAGGGAAAAAGCTGCCAGCTACAGCCAGTTCCCAAGAACAAAAGTCCTCCCCGGCTTCTACTAAATCCACCGCATGACGCTGGGGCTCCGTGGGGGGAGTCCGCTCCTGTGGGGGCACGTCTTCGTCTTTTCAGCCAAGTCTGGGTTCCTTCTCAGGTGGATCCCTGGGCAATAGACATTGTTTCCCAGGGGTACAAGCTGGAATTGGAAGAGGTGCCTCCTCGCCGGTTTTTCAAATCGGCACTGCCAACTTCTTCCCCAGAGAGGGAGGTAGTTTTGGCAGCAATTCAAAAGTTGTGCCTTCAACAAGTGGTGGTCAAAGTTCCCCCGCTACAGCAGGGGATGGGCTATTACTCAACCGTGTTTGTGGTCCCGAAACCGTACGGTTCGGTCAGACCCATTCTGAATTTAAAATCCTTAAACCTATACTTAGAGGTTCAAGATGGAATCGCTCAGAGCGGTCATCGCAAGTCTGGAAGGGGGAGATTATATGGTGTCCCTAGACATAAAGGATGCATACCTTCATGTCCCCATATTAACCTCATCAGTCGTTCCTGAGATTTGTGGTGCAGGATTGTCATTACCAATTTCAGACGTTGCCGTTTGGGCTTTCCACGGCCCCGAGGATTTTTACCAAATTAATGGCAGAGATGATGGTGCTCCTGCGCAAGCAGGGTGTCACAATTATCCCATACTTGGACGATCTCCTGATAAAGGTGAGATCAAGAGAACAGTTGCTGGACAGCGTAACCCTCTCCCTGAGGGTGTTGCAACAACACGGTTGGATTCTCAATCTACCGAAGTCACAGTTACTTCCAACGACCCAATTGATTTCTTAGGCATGATTCTGGACACAGAACAAAAGAGGGTCTTTCTTCCGATGGAAAAGGCCCAGGAACTTCAGAGCTTGGTCAGGGACCTGTTAAAGCCAGACAGGGTGTCGGTACATCACTGCACTCGAGTTCTGGGAAAGACGGTGGCGTCTTACGAGGCCATTCCATTCGGCAGGTTCCATGCCAGGACTTTTCAGTGGGACTTTCTGGACAATTGGTCCGGGTCACATCTACAGATTCATCAGATGATCCGCCTGTCCCCCAGGGCCAGGGTATCTCTTGTGGTAGCTGCAGAGTGCTCACCTTCTAGAGTGTCGCAGGTTCGGCATTCAGGACTGGGTTCTGGTGACCACGGATGCGAGCCTCCGAGGATGGGGGGCAGTCACACAAGGAAGAAACTTCCAAGGTCTGTGGTGAAGCCAGGAAACTTGTCTACACATCAACGTACTGGAATTAAGGGCCATATACAACGGCCTTCGTCAAGCGGAGACTTTACTTCAAGGTCTACCGGTTCTGATTCAGTCAGACAACATCACAGCAGTGGCTCATGTAAACCGCCAAGGCGGCACAAGGAGCAGAGTGGCAATGGCAGAAGCCTCAAAGATTCTTCGATGGGCGGAGAGTCATGTAAGCGCGCTGTCAGCAGTCTTCATTCCGGGAGTGGACAACTGGGAGGCAGACTTCCTAAGCAGACACGATCTGCATCCAGGAGAGTGGGGACTTCATCAGGAAGTCTTCGCAGAGATTGCGAGTCAGTTGTGGCTGCCTCAAATAGACATGATGGCTTCACGCCTCAACAAGAAACTTCCGAGATATTGCGCCAGGTCAAGGGACCCTCAGGCTGTAGCAGTGGACACCCTGGTGACACCGTGGGTGTTCCAGTCGGTCTATGTGTTTCCGCCTCTTCCTCTCATCTCAAAGATACTGAGAATCATAAGACGAAGAGGGATTCAGACAATTCTCATTGTTCCAGATTCGCCTCGAAGGGCCTGGTATCCGGATCTGCAGGAAATGCTCACAGAAGATCCGTGGCCTCTTCCTCTCAGGGAAGACCTGTTACAACAAGGGCCCTGTCTGTTCCAGGACTTACCGCGACTACGTTTGACGGCATGGCGGTTGAACGCAGGATCCTAGCGAAGGGCATTCCGGATGAGGTCATTCCTACTCTGATAAAGGCTAGGAAGGAGGTGACATCGAAACACTATCACCGCATCTGGAGGAGGTATGTATCTTGGTGCGAAGCCAGGAATGCTCCTCCGGAAGAATTCCATCTGGGCCGTTTTCTCCACTTCCTGCAAACGGGAGTGAATTTGGGCCTAAAGTTAGGCTCCATTAAGGTTCAGATTTTGGCCCTATCCATTTTCTTTCAAAAGGAATTGGCTTCTCTTCCAGAAGTCCAGACTTTCGTGAAAGGGGTGCTGCATATCCAGCCTCCTTTTGTACCTCCGGTGGCACAATGGGACCTTAGAGTGGTGTTACGTTTTCTTAAGTCTCACTGGTTTGAACCTCTTCAAACTGTTGAATTGAAGTATCTCACTTGGAGGATTCCCTGGATGTGGTCAGGGCATTGAAAATTTATGTTGCCAGAACGGCTCGGGTTAGGAAAACAGAGGCCCTGTTTATCCTGTATGCAGCCAACAAAGTTGGCGCTCCTGCGTCTAAGCAGACTATTGCTCACTGGATCTGTAACACGATTCAGCAGGCTCATTCTACGGCTGGATTGCCGTTACCGAATTCGGTAAAGGCCCATTCCACTAGGAAGGTGGGCTCTTTTTGGGCGGCTGCCCGAGGCGTCTCGGCTTTACAACCTTGCCGAGCGGCGACTTGGTCGGGTTCAAACACTTTTGCAAAATTCTACAAGTTTGATACCCTGGCTGATGAGGACCTAATGTTTGCTCATTTGGTGCTGCAGAGTCATCCGCACACTCCCGCCCGTTTTGTAGCTTTGGTATAATACCCATGGTCCTTACGGAGTCCCCAGCATCCTCTAGGACGTAAGAGAAAATAAGATTTTAAAACTACCGGTAAATCTTTTTACCTAGTCCGCAGAGGATGTTGGGCGCCCGTCCCAGTGCGGACAACATCCTGCAAGACTTGTATATAGTTGTTGCTTACATAAGGGTTATGTTTTCAGTTTGGATCAGTTTTGGACTGATACTGGTTTTGTTTCATACTGTTGACTGGTTCGTGTATCCCATGTTATACGATGTGAATGGTGTGGGCTGGTATGAATCTTGCCCTTGGATTTCCAAAATCCTTTCCTCGTACTGTCCGTCTCTTCTGGGCACAGTTTCTCTAACTGAGGTCTGGAGGAGGGGCATAGAGGGAGGAGCCAGTGCACACCCATACCTAAAGTTCTTTTTAGTGCCCATGTCTCCTGCGGAGCCCGTCTATTCCTCATGGTCCTTACGGAGTCCCCAGCATCCTCTACGGACTAGGAGAAAAAGATTTACCGGTAGGTTTAAAATCTTATTTTTACAAATGTGTTCGACCCAGACCAAGTTGCAGCTCGGCACAACTGTAGGGCCGATACACCCCGGGCAGCCGCCCAGGGAGACCCCACCGACCTCGTCGAGTGTGCCTGAATAGATGTCGGCAAGGGCAGAGCCGCCGAAGTATAAGCCTGTTGAATAAACCAAAGGTTAAAGCCTGAAACTGGAAGTGGTCTCCCAATATGGCGAACCTGAGGTAAGCCTGATGTGTTGGCCACATGGGAATGTGTAGGTAAGCATCCTTTTTTTTTTTAATAAAGTAATTTTTATTAAGTAGTCTGGAGATTAAAGGTACAGACATTGCAGGACATAATCATATCTCAAACATTACATACATTCACATGAGTCAGAGCCATGTTTTACTCATATTTTACATCAATGAGATATCAGAATATTTTCAATAAAGATGTATACAAGGATTTCCTAATGTTCAGAGTCTCATGGTCTACAAAATCCGCACCCAACTATATTAGTCCTCATTATTTTTTATATTTAAACCCGTATTCTAAACTTATAAAAAACTAACAAACAACCAAAGAGAAGGGCAAGGAAGGCAATTTAAAAAGGAGTAATCTGATTCAGAGCTCCACTAGTCATACACGTGTGTAAGTATTTGGGCTCGCAGGGCCCAACCGTCACATCTCAGTACGCTTTCAGGCATAGTAATTTATTGACATGCTTGCACTTCAGTGTCTACTGTATCTGGGGAACAGGATGAGAGTGGGGAGAATCTAGCCATGGAGACCAGACTTTTTCAAACTTAGCTGTTGCGTTTTGCTTCATGTAGACATATCTTTCCTTAGTTATGGTGTCATTAATTAAGGCCCTAAGTGCAGATATTAATGGTCCTTTGGGGGCCATCCACAGTCTTGCAATGCAAACCTTAGCCAAGGCACATACATTTAGAGCATAGAGACCCATTGAAACAGACTCAGGAGCAAGGCACCCCATTCCCAATATACAGAATTGTGGGGTAAGCAGTTCGCCAGGCACTCCCGTACTCTCCAGAATTGACCCGACCCCCGACCAGAACACCCTCAACCTCGGGCAGTCCCATACTAGATGCCAGTATGTTCCCACCGCCCCCCCACACTTAGGACAGAGATTAGATCTACCCGTCCCGAATGTAGCCAGCCTAGCTGGAGTCATATATGTTCTGTGTAAAATGAAGAATTGAATCTGCTGATATCTAAGGGATTTGGTAACCTTAGCAGGGTATTCTAAAGCGAGGACCCAGTCCTCCTCATCTATTGGACCCAAATCCTCCTCCCATTTTCCACGGAGACGTGTCAAAGGGTCCTCATGGAGCTTGGTAAGAAGATATCCATACGCAAGTGAGACCATCTTAGCCTGACCCAAAGTGGTCACAAATGTCTTGATGGGGAATGGGAGGATTCGCGGGGGTGATTCAGTAAATTGGGTCTGGAGGGCATGACGAAGCTGGAGGTATCTGAAGAAGTAGGAGTTGGGCAGGTCAAACTCATCCCTCAGTTGTTGAAAGGATTTTAGTGTATTATCTAGATATAGTTGAGAGACAGAGATCACCGATCTAGGGGCCCACACCTCCCGCCCCTCAAGTGCATGCAGTTCAGGGAGCCAGTCAGAGTACCACAAGGGGGTATCCGGGTCTAGGTCGTCATATCTCAAGAGGTCTCTCAGGGCCCGCCAAATCTTTAGGGCCTGAAAAATGATAGGGGGAAGAAACCTAGCTATGCTCCCACTCAGTAACACCTGCATAGGAGAGAGGTGGGGAAAATAACAGCGGATAAACTCACAATGCAAAGAGTCAGTCTCCGAGTTCTGTGCCCATATAGTGATATGAGTCAGCTGAGCAGCGAAGTAATATACCTGAAAGTTAGGTAGAGCCAGGCCGCCGTCAGATCTCTGTCTGGTAAGGGTATTTAGCTGTATCCTAGGTCTTTTATTAGCCCAGATCAGTGAGGACAGAACGCTGTTCAATTTTCTAAAAAATATTGGATAGATATATACCGGGGATTGGAGAATGATATATAGGAGTTTGGCCAGTATAATCATTTTAATGAGATTAACCCTGCCAGAGACCGTTAGTGGAAGCTTACACCAAGTCTTGGATTTGCCCATGACCCACTGCATGGTCGGTTCCAGATTCAGGGGGACAAAATCAGAAGGGTCGTTAGTTATTTGGATTCCAAGGTACTTAAACTGTACCGTCCATCTCAATGGTAGGGGGATTCTGGAAACAGCAGGAGGGGGGCCTATGACTGGCATAATGTAAGATTTAGGCCAGTTAATTCTAAGGCCCGAATAATCTCCAAAGCTTTCTATCACACGCAGCAGGATGGGCATTGACTTGGCGTAATCCTGCAAAAACATGTCATCGGCATAGAGAGCTATCCTATCCTCACGCGATCCTGTACATATTCCCACAATATCTGGGTGCGATCTAATCAAGCATGCCAGGGGCTCAATGGCCAAGGCAAACAGCGTAGGGGACAGAGGGCAACCCTGTCTAGTACCTCGGGTCAATTGAAAAGATGGGGATACATAGCCATTCACCAAGATCCTGGCACTCGGATGTTGATACAATAGTTTAATCCATTTTATATAGTTGGGTCCAAATCCCATACGAGCCAAGACCTCCCACAAATAAGCCCACTCAATACTGTCAAAGGCCTTGGCCGCGTCCAGCGAGACCACAGCCGAGTCAGAAGGGGATTCGTGTGGGAGCTGTAAAATGGTATGTAATCTACGTAAATTGATAGACGTGGACTTTCCTGGCATGAAGCCAGTCTGGTCCGGGTGAATGAGGGAGGATATCACTGTGTTGAGCCGTATTGCCAATATCTTTGCCAGGATCTTGGCATCGGTGGGAATCAGGGAAATCGGTCTATAGGAGTCTAGAGATTTAGGGTCTTTACCGGGTTTTGGGATCACTATTATAACTGCCTCTGACATGGAGGGGGGGAGATCGTTACTGGCAAATATATCTAAGTACAGGGCATGTAGCCTGGGGCCAAAAAAATCAATATGATTCTTGTACACCTCGGAGGGAATTCCGTCACATCCCGGAGCCTTGCCATTAGGGGACATACCGATGGCCGCAGTCACCTCCTCAAGCGCCAAAGGTGCCTCCAGCATCTCGCAGGCCTCGGAGGAGAGCGCAGGCAGCGGAACGCCCCCCATGTAGCACGAAAGATCAGAAGTAGAGCGCTGCAACTGTGAATTATAAACCTCAGAAAAGTATGATCGGAATAACAGCGCAATGTCCGGAGTGGTGTCAACAAAGGAGCCATCCGCTCCGGACATTTGAGTGATCGTGGTCCCAGGCCGATCGTAATGTACAAGGCGGGCCAGGAGGCCCCCCGTCCTATCAGCCTGCATATATACATTTGTAGCTTTGAAAAGAAGGGAGCGAGAGTTTCTATCAGACAGGTGGGCCAACCAAACTGACTGAGCCACCAGCCATCGTGTCTTTGTCTCGGGGGCGCTGTCAGACAAATATTGGGACTCTAGGTCTCTAGCATCTTTTTCAAGGGCCTGTTCTCTTTCCCTAGAGGCCATTTTATGAGCCGCTATTCGTCCAATATATGAGCCTCTCAAGAACGCCTTAAACGAGTCCCAAACTACTGTACCCGGGGCAGACCCTACATTGTCGCCAAAGTACCCCTCCCATTGAGTCTCCAAGTCATCGCAGTTTCCGAGCTGGGTCAGCCAAGAGGGGTGCAGTTTCCAATAGGAGTGCCCCCTCTGACTGTCCACAGCGATAGTCATCATCAGAGGGGAGTGGTCAGAGACCCCTCGAGCCTCGTAGTGGACGTCAATTATCCTAGGGACGAGGGTGGGGGACACCAGCATCAGGTCAATTCTGGAGAAGGAGCCATGAGTGCTGGAGAAGCAGGAGAACTGACGAACCGCAGGGTGACGAAGTCGCCACACATCTACCCATTGCAAACTATTGAGAAAATCCGCAAACTTGGTAGGACCACCTCCCACCATCGCAGCCTGTGGGGAATGCCATCGGTCCATAGACAGATCCAGGACGTTATTAAAATCTCCCACGCAAATCACTGGGGTATTAGGGGAGGGGGCTATGAAGGACGCAGCTTGTTGCAGTACATTATATGAGAAAGGAGGGGGGACATACACTGCTAAGATGTAATAGGGCTGGGAGTTCAGCTTACACTCTATAAATACATATCTTCCATACGGGTCAGTTTTAATCGATATCAACTCGAATTGCACTGTCTTCTTAATCAGAACAGAGACACCCCTAGAAAAGGAGGAGTGGGAGGCATGATATGCCCAGCCCACCCAGGCCCGCCGTAAGGACAGTAACCTATGTCCCTCCAAGTGGGTCTCACTGAGGCATGCAATATCCGGGTCATATTTCTTAATCATATTTAGTATCAAAGAACGTTTGATATTATTATTCAGACCTCGAACATTCCATGCTAGAATTTTCAGATCAATCATGACCCCCTACAAGCTCTATACACCTCCCGGATGGACCTCTCAAAAAATACATTTTGAGTATAAGCATTATCAATACCCATAAAACATGACATATATGAGCCCTGCGTTGTAAGCCATAGCATCTGAATATGAAACATCCTTGCCTCAGTAAATACTTGAATAAGAAAAATAACAAACTAAAGAAAAAAATAAAACCCCAAAAACAGCAAAAGGAAGCGCAACTATCAGCTTCCCAATTAACCATTCCCTCCCCGTATACCACCCCAAACTTCGGCATACTTATATCCCGAACAATCAGCTAACTACCAAGCGCTAGGAAGGCTAGATTCTAAACTGAACCTCCAACCTCTCTAACCAACTCCGCTTGGCCGTACAAGTCTTGAGCCACCAATGCAAAGAGCAAAGAGAGGGGGCTCCCCGAACCGTGATCAAGCCTCCGGTAGACCAGGCACCGGACTGTCTTCATAGGAGATCACTCCGGAGCCAGTTGCCGAGCTCCCGGTGCATATCTGTCCAGCCATTGGGCCGCCTCTCTAGGGGAGTTGAAAAACTTGGTCTCCCCATCCGCCACGACTCGGAGCCTTGAGGGAAACAGCATAGAGTATGAAATGTTGAGGTCTCGCAGCCGTCTTTTAATGGGCATAAACTGGGCACGGTCCTTCTGGACGTCTGCGGCAAAGTCCGGGAAGGCCGAAACCCTGACTCCATTGCGGACCAGCGGGCCCTTCGTGCGACCTAAGCGGAGAACCGAGTCACGGTCTTTATAGTGCAGGAATTTAGCGATGAAGGTGCGAGGAGGGGCACCTGGGGGTAAAGGCCGAGATGGTATCCTATGTGCACGCTCCACCGTAAAATGGGCCGTAAAGGACTCAGCGCCATACAGTTCTTTGAGCCAGGATTCGAGGAATTCCTCCGGCTGTGAACCCTCTTCTTTTTCAGGCAGGCCTACGAATCTAACGTTGTTCCTACGCAGCCGTCCCTCCATGTCTAGGAGCTTGGTTTGAAGTGAGGAGACCTGCTGGGTCACCCCAGATACAGACTGCTTAAGGGGGCCACATAGATCTTCCAGGTTGGAGACCCTTGTCTCCGCCTCACCCACTCGCTCTCGGATACGCTGTACATCTTGGCGGAGCAGGGAGAGATCGCACTGCACCTTTTCCATCTTATCGGAGAGACGTTGTTCACTGCCGGCTATAGCCTCCAGCACCTGTTGAATAGACGGCGCCCCCACTGCTTCCGGGGGAATCAACCGCTGTCTCAGGCGGGGAGGTCGAGTGCGTTGGAGAGGCTTCATGAGAAGGAGCCGGTGCAGCCCTAGGGTTGGGTTGTCTGGTAAATTTTTCAAGTTTGGCCGCGGCCGCACTCCGGCCGCCCCCCACCATGCTGAGCGGGAGCAGTCACACTCTTCCCAGAGTAAGGTTATAATGTAGGATTTTGGCTAGATGACGGACGTAGCCAGGCCGCGTATGATCAGTGGCGGGAATCGACCGCGTCCAGTCAATATGTCAGAGTATTAAAGTAGGATGATGGTGCGTAATACACTGTGGGTAATTGATGCAGCACAGCAGTGTAGGCAGATCTGAACTATATGCAGTTCCTGTATATTATACTGGAAGGGCCGTGCAATGTAGATAGCTGATTTTGTCTCCAATCTCAGATAGGTATTAGCATAGTTATTAGGAGGGTAGTATTAGGAGAGATCAGTATACAGTATAGGATCCTGTGAGCTAAATAAATCACTGGGCAGCACAGATGAAAGCAGCCCTTCCAAGCATGGAGATCAATTTCCCTTCTCTCAAGATGGCCGCATGTCTCTTCCCCTTCCACAGAAGTACCTGTTATTTCTCCCCTCTTCTCCGGGTGTTAGGGCTCCGGGCCGCAGATCATGAGGGAGAGGAGAGGCAGCCTCAACCCCCCAGTCCTCCTAGGGTGTCCGTGGGCGACGTCACCCCGTCGCTCGAGCTCCGGTCGTTCCGCGGCCGAGGGCGCCGAAATCGAGGCCGGGGATCCAGAGGAGGCCTATGCCGCAGGGCCGGAAGTCAGCCGGCGCCGTCCCTCGAGTCCCGGAGGCCGCAGTAAACGGTGTCCCGCAGCGCACAGCAGCACAGGGGAGGTATGCAGCCCGGGCAGGCTCACCAGGAGGGTCAGGATGGGTGTTAGGATCTGTTTGTTCGGGGAGCTCCCGAGATCCGCTCCCTACTCCGTTGCTGCCGTGGCCACGCCCCCTGTAGGTAAGCATCCTTGACGTCCAAAGACACCAGGAACTCCCCCCTCCTCCAGAGCAGACACCACTACCCGCAGGGATTCCATCTTGAATTTGAACACACGCAGATGGGTATAGAGACTTCAGGTTCAAGATGAGACGCACGGAACCGTCTGATTTGGGAACGACAAAAAGACTGGAGTAAAAACCCCTGTTGCGTAACGGAGGAAGTACAGGAACTACCACACCTGTCTGCAAAAGCTTTTGAATAGCCTCGTGCAAGGTAACTTTTGCTTTGGGTAAAGCTGGGAAGCCCGACTTGAAAAAACCTGTGAGGAGGGAGTGCTTAAAATTCTAGCCGATATCCCTGGGAAATGAGGTCCCTCCCCAAAGGATCCCGGCAGGACTCCGCCCACACGCGGGCAAAGTGTTGATGGCGAGCACCTACCTGAAAGTTGCCTTGTCGCTGGGACCAACCGTCACGCGGAAGGCTTTGCGGCAGGGGATCCGGTGGTCTGGTCCAGGGAGATAGCAGGTGCAGGTTTACGTTCCACAACATCCTCTGGAAGTTGTGGAGAATAATCAGCCCTTGCCTGTGAACATTGTCACTTGAAAGGACTGCAAGGAGGGTCCTGTGTAAGGACGTCTAGCGGCGTAGCCGACGGCAGATAACTGGACTTACCCGCCGTTGCTTGGGAGATCCATTTATTTAGTCGCCAAACAAAGCATCACCTGTAAAGGGAATATTTTCTACACCCTTTTTGAAATCAGCGTCTGACGACCACTGACGCAACCACAGAGCTCTGCGCGCCGGAACGGCCATAGCAGTAGTGCGGCCATTAATCTTACACAACTTCTTAATAGCCTCGCTCATAAAACTTGTATCATCCTGTATATGTTGCAGCAGAGTAACCACCTCATCTCGGGGCAAAGAGTCCAAACCGTTGATAACATTATCAGACAACTTGACTATTGCCCTGGAAATCCACCCACAAACGATTGTGGGGCGTTGAGCAGCGCCTGTCGCCATATATACTGCCTTGAGCGTGGTCTCAATTTTACGGTCAGCTGTCTTTTAGGGATCTAGCCCCTGGCATCGGCAGTACCAATCTCTAATAACCCTTTCACACAGCCCAAAATTTCCCGGGTTAAAACACATGAACGCACATCAACCCGGGAAATTTCTCTGGGTGAAAGGGTACAGGGACAGAAACCCGGGATATCTGTCCCTGCATTTCAACCCTGCAATCGACCAGGGTTGGTCCCGGGATGATCCCTGGACCCTGGACAGTGTGAATGGTGCAGGGACATGTCCCACCTTCCCGGGTTGCCTATACTAATGCGGATTGGCTCTTCAGGGCACTTCCTGGTCTTGTGTCTTTTCTGAGACGCCCATTTTCAGAAAATGCAGGGCCATCCCGGGTTCAGTATGAAAGGTGCAGATCCGGGATGTCTCGGCTCCAAATGCTGGTAGGAAAGGTGCGAACCCGGTAATGTCCCTGCATGAGCCCGTGGCAGAATTCCTGGGTTTTGTCCCTGCATTTCTGGTGTGAAAGGGGTATAAGACAAGTCTGGACACATACGTATCGACTGACGGGGGTTTTTCACATACCTTCCCGTCCTCATCGGGAAAGGCAAAATTAGTTAAAAACCTCTGGGTTTAACCATGCCTCTCTGGCCAGGGAGTTCAACTCTTTAGACACAGGAAAAGTCGCTGAGGCCTTCGGTTTAACATTAAAATACAACTCCTCATCTGACTCTAACTCTTGATCCGGTATGTGAAGGGCCTCTCTCACAGCGAAGATGAGTGCCTCCGCCCCTGGGGACAGAGAGCTGTCCTCATCCATATCATCGTCATTATCTACATAAGGCTGATCAGAATCAGACTGGAGCACCTGTGGCAGTGAGTGTTTTTGTGAAACCACTAGATGAAGCTGAGAAGCCTTCTTTGTATCTGCTGCCTTGGCCACAGAATCAATAGAATGCTTCAACACCTGTCTCTCCCTTTAGCCGCAGCTAGTTCAGAATTGACATGCTGGATCATGCTAGTAAAGCTGTCCAGCCAGCCAGGCAGGTGCTTGTGAACTGTGTCCCTGTGGAGACGAGGAACATTGTTCACACATGAGTGTCCCCGCTGAAGACGGGGATGAATTATAGGCAGTACACATAACCATGTCTACAGACATCCTTTCACCCCGTAAAACAGCACAGCCCACAGACCAAACACCTCCACACAGAGAGCCCCAGGAGGGACACTTGAGGAGCGACACCAGCAACCAGAAACACAGCAGTACAAGAGTAACTAAGTGTATGACCTGATTAGGAGTGCATCGGTGCTGTCGCTAGTGTGCTCCCCCTGTCTAAGACCCCCTGGTACCAGTACAGAGTACCTGAAGCAGCGTGGGTCTCTGGAGGAGCAGCATTGTGTGCAGCTTGATCCGCAGCAGCAGGAAAATGGCTCCTTCCCGCCTCAGGTCCCGCTTCGGGAAGCCCCACCCCCTGTAATGGCGAGCGGTCCCTGTTAATAGATTATACTGGCTATGTCAAAAATAAATATATGCAGTACTCCCAAAGCCTTTCTGTGACAGTGAGCACCGCGGGGCGTCTGCCCGTCGCTAGTTCGTCTGCGGCTGGCACCGCAGCTCAGTGCCCGTGACCTGCCGTCAAAACTGCACCGGGGACCCGCTAACCGGGACCCCGGTGTAACACTCACCACACCTGTGTCTTCGGCATTTGTTAGAGGGTGGCGGCTAGCTTCTGGAGTGGGCACACATACTAACGATGTGATCAGTACCTCAGGAGCTCAGTGTCCTGTCAGCTGAGATTACGAACCATTAACCCTCAGGGGGTTGGTTCAGTCCCCCCTCTAAGTCCCACGAAGCAGGTCGTCTGTCTGCCAAGCAGAGCTACCTGAAAATAATAAACTAAATTAAACTTGAAGAAAAAATCTCTGAAGCTCCAGAAAAGTGCACCCGGCTCCTCAGGCATATTTTTCTAAACGGAGTCTGGTAGGAGGGGCATAGAGGGGAGGAGCCAGCACACACATTCACACACTAAAAGTTTTAAAGTGCCAGGCTCCAGTGGACCCGATCTATACCCCATGGTACTAAAGTACAAGACCCCAGTATCCACTAGGACGTAAGAGAAAAAGCAAATAAGATGCCCGATGCTAGAAGATTCTCACGTGATCTAGTGTGCCAAGAGGGGCTGTTTAGCGTGACTGCAGCAACTATGTATAAGGACATACCTGTACACCTGTTATGATGGAGGCTTTCTCCTCACTATGGGCCTGACTTAGAGATGCATGCCAGTGCATTTGCAGCTGGGATCCCATATACAGTGATGGTGGGAAAATATGCCAGTGCTGTAGCCAGCTGGAAATAGATTAAGAAGCTCACTGGCGGCCTCGCAAATCCAAGCAACTACGTTCTAATGTGCAGCGGTATTCGCATTTTGATCATCTACTCCCTGAGCAACCTGTGGTCATGCAGAATGGCTGTTGGATATGGCACCATGTTATCTGCGTATGGACTCAGTTATAGGTTGATACACACCTCGAACATGGTTGCGTCACGCCTTTGTTTGTCTCCACGCCCTGTTACCTCCCTGAAATGCTCCATGATCTCACAAACTGGCAATACTCAATAATTCAGCTTTAAATGTAATATTGGTCATTAGCTCTCAAAAACAAATTGCTTAATAGCTGATTTGTAAAATTGACCCTGATGTTTCACCCTTTGGGGTGTAGCTGTAATCTAGGCTAAAGTGTTGCTGGTTACAAGCAGTTATACATTTAATATGGTCATACATTCCCCAATATTGATGTGGTATTTTACCCTTGCTACAAATGTTAATTAATATGTGAAGGATATGGAGTTATTATTCTGTATCAGCAGTAATTCATCCTACTTATGCTTTAGACGTCTGAGCTGCTTTAAATCTAATGAATCCTCTCCTCGTTTTAATGTGTCTATAAATAGATAAATAATTGTCAGTCTGATGTACTCTTGTCATATGAAATTGATATACAGACACTTATACATAAATATTATCACAGTATGTATGTAAGCCACCATTTCTTGTGTTGGTGAAATAGAATTGCAAAAACCTAAAAGCTGCACATAGAAAAATTGGAAATGTTAGGAGGTCCTGCACTTTTTATATATAATAGGTGAATGCCCAAGATGTAAAGTGATTCTACGTCTTGGGCATTGGGCACTGTGGTAGAATTACTTTACGTCTTGGGCATTGGACACTGTGGTAAAGTAATTCCACTGCAGTGTCCAGTGCCCAAGACGTGAAGTAATTCTACCGCAGTGTCAACACCCATTTTACTTGTCAGATTTTGTTTAGTGAATATTTAATGCGTGCTATGTATTACCTTTCATTTACCAATAACATGCATGTGTCTGGTGCTTTCAGGGAATTCTCCCAAACTAGAAACTGTTGGAGGTGATGGGCCAGGTACAGCTGGTGAAGAGGAGGAGAAGAAAAAACAGAAAAGGGGTAAAGTACTGTGGGGTGTTTTTTTTTTGTTTGTTTTTTCTGTAGTATTTAGGTGACAGATAGTTTGTTGTAGTTGTGAACCTGTTTTCATATCCATGTGTAACGTCCAGTCAGACTATAACTATGTTCAGAACTGCTTCACAGATCAATGTTCCACATATCTGGAGTTGCATTTTTTTTAATGAAGAATTAAATGGGCTTGTTAAAACTATATGAATCGCACTACTGCCATTAAAACAAAATACAGTTAAGTGTGTTAATGTATATATGTACATAAAATATATGTAACTGTTTTTACTAGGTCATTACAATTTTAGTAATGATTCATACCCATTTGGTTGAATCTAACCTTCAGCTTCTCTAAGATTGAAGTAGATGCAGTATTAGATGTTTTTAATAGTTTGAATCAGAGCTTTGTAATTTTACAGGAGGAAGAGGTCAGATTAAGCAGAAGAAGAAGACTGTACCTCAGAAGGTTACAATAGCCAAAATCCCCAGAGCAAAGAAGAAATACGTAACACGGGTATGCGGGCTAGCAACATTCGGTAAGTGCGGCAAAACTACAACACATTATTTCAGCGTCTCAGTCATGTTTTTGTATTTGATACAGATGGTGTTGCACTTTTTTGTCTTGCAGAAATAGATCTCAAGGAAGCACAAAGATTCTTTGCTCAGAAATTTTCCTGTGGTGCATCCGTGACAGGGGAGGATGAAATAATTATTCAGGGAGACTTCACAGATGATATTATTGATGTCATCCAGGAAAAGTGGCCAGAGGTAATGTGTAATGAAAACATAAAACTCTTGTTACATTGGGGCAGATGTATTAAGCCGGGAAAAGGGATAAAGCAGTGATAAGTGCAAGGTGATAACGCACCAGCCAGTCAGCTCCTGTCATTTTTCCGTCCCGTAATGATTGGCTGGTGCGTTATCACCTTGCGCTTATGACTGGATTATCGCTTCTTTAGTTTGCTCCAAGTTAATACATCTGCCCCATTGTATGTTGTGCACCAGTAGAGTGACCAGCATGTCCATTTAACATTGATTTGTGATTCCAAAGTTTAAGCCAAACGTCACTACCTGCAGATGTAATTTATTTGGAAATAATTATCGGAACTTATTTTCGACATTTGTATATTTTGATTTACAACTAATGAGCAAGGGCACTTCCTTATTAGAGTGGACGCATGTGGCTTTTCTCCCTACTTAGATATTAACTATACAAAGTCCTGGCTGTAAATGTCCACATGCTGCTTAATCCTGTTTTTACAAGGGTGATATAAATCCTACAGTAGCATCATGACCTAAAACCATGTTCAGAATGTTTTATCATTCTGTTACACTTGTGATTAAACACTAACAAGTGTAGTGGTATAATGTGTTTGTTGATAGGAGCAGGATTGTTCTGCTTTGAGGGTTTTTGTTGTTTTCTTCTTTGAGCATGGGATTATAATACATCTAATGCGGTTTAGCTTGTTTTGTGTATTGAACATGGTCATCTTCTACCCTTACTGGATAGTTACATTCATTCCCGTTTATATTACTACAGCTGCATTCTGTCTACTGGTTGGCCATCTCATCCTTACTGTATGTATTTTAGTGAGGGAGTTAAAACCTTTGCATTGTATTGTAGCATTGGTCTAACTGTTGATTTGATGATCCCCATTGACTCTTTGTATTTATGTATGGTTCTGGATGCAATGTTTTATACTTAAATTGACATTCAAAATATTTCCATTTTTATATGTTTTAAATATCTGGTTAGTCTTCATTTTTATCTTTGTTACTTAGTGAGGGAATTCCACTGAGTGGTGCATCCCAAATTCCTGTAACTAGAAAGGTGTAGAGGAGATCGTGGGCAGAGTAGAGAGATCGAGTTGGGGGAAAAAAATGTATGTTGATGTGGTTTTCATAATTTCTTTGATTATTAATGGGGGGTATTCAATCGGTCGCAGAAATTTTTTGCCTGGGAAAAACGGGTGGGGGGGGGGGGGGGGGGCTTTTCCAAAAGGTTTCTTTTTGGCTATCCCAATTAACCCCCGGTTTATTCATCCAAATTTTCCGTTTTTAGGCAAAAACACATAGGATCTGCAGAAAGTTGTGGACCTATGTATTTCCACGCCTGCGATCAGGGGGGGAAAAGCCTGCTTATCATGGATATTGTTTCGCTTGCCAAAATCCCTGATAAGTGCTTGCATCGGGGCTAATTGGATGCTGGCCAAAGTCTTGAGTATACCTGAAGTCGTATAGGTACGAAGTGTCAGACAGCGAGGAGAATGAGAGCTGTGAATGTACAGTGTAGCCCAAACTTTTATATCTAATTCATTTTATATTTTAGCAGGAAGTAACTTAGAGAGGGTGGACCAGATACATATTGCTATTGATAGTCTCCAGAAAGATGTGTTAATAACGGTTACAATAAGGCCTCCTACTACTTTTGTTAACATTTTATTTTATTTTTTCTTTCCTTTTCAAAATAGTTTGCAAACTACAATTTCACAAGAGACAAATAATATATTAATCAATAGTAGCAACAAATGTTAAGCATATCTGCCAGTGTGGCTATTCGTGAGCAGCTAAGGGAAAAAAATCATGAAATAACGAGATTTCAAATTGGTTGCAATCCCCATAAACTATATTAACGAACAGTCTCCCAAAATATAAGCATATTAGAATGGCTTTAAAGAATGTTTGCAAAAAAGCCCCCCAAAAAACAAGACTTCATTCTCAGCCAAACCATTTCAATTACATAGTTAGTAAGGTTGAAAAGAGGCAAAATGCCCATCTGGTTCAACCTGTATTCTGCGTTAAGATGTGCATATTATAATGCACCTGCTGAAGTAATGGTTTAGTATCAATTAACAACTATGGCTCTTACTACTCCCAGATACACTTAAGATGTTCTATACAGACAATTCAGGTCTGCCCAGTCTAGAGCTACACTACCCGTCCCATTTCTCCTAGAATCTAGAAATGGAGCCACGCATTTTAGACATATGTCGCTCATGCCTGGCCACATCATTAACCAGCGCCCTCCACCGACATATGTTAGGGGAGTCGGCTGAAAACCAAGTTCTTGCTATAATGACTTCAGCTAGAGTAGTGAGACAGTGAACATATCTATACACTACGACCGAGTGAGTCTCCTCAAGGTCCAGGCCAAACATGCATATAGTAGGGTTCAAAGCAGGAAGGGAGGGAGTAGTTAATGTAATATCCCGCCACACACACACTCCCAAAAAAACAGAAATCACAGGACAATCCCAGAGCAAGTGCCAAAATCCAGCATCAGTAGCTTGACATTTAGGATAGAAGGAATTATCTCTGAGACCAGCCCTCTGCCGAGACACAGGAGTACGGTAGATCCTATGCAAAACATAGAAAAACACCTGTCTCTAATACAGGGTGTGGTATATTTGATAGATCCAAGTATTTGGAGCCATTGTTCATTAGATAAGGATCCCAGATCTAATTCCCACTTTGAACAGAGTGCATTTAATTGGTCTGGGTTGAATCTGTCATTTAGAGCAGTGTACGTGATGGATATTCGCCCTTTCTGGCTTAGAGTAGACAATAGCGTTTTAACAGGTGAATCTGAGATTACCAGGGAACCTTGAGGAAATTGGGCCTGTAGTCGTAACTGGAAGTATCTGAACATAGCAGTGTTAGGAATACTAAATTCCTTCTTTAATTGCTGAAATGATTTAAATATTCCCTCATGGAATAATTGACCCACTTATAGTACTCCTTTAATGATCCATATTTCTCTATCGTCCTAGTGGATGCTGGGGTTCCTGAAAGGACCATGGGGAATAGCGGCTCCGCAGGAGACAGGGCACAAAAAGTAAAGCTTTTCCGATCAGGTGGTGTGCACTGGCTCCTCCCCCTATGACCCTCCTCCAGACTCCAGTTAGATTTTTGTGCCCGGCCGAGAAGGGTGCAATCTAGGTGGCTCTCCTAAAGAGCTGCTTAGAGAAAGTTTAGCTAGGTTTTTTATGTTACAGTGATTCCTGCTGGCAACAGGATCACTGCAGCGAGGGACTGAGGGGAGAAGGAGTCAACTCACCTGCGTGCAGGATGGATTGGCTTCTTGGCTACTGGACATCAAGCTCCAGAGGGACGATCACAGGTACAGCCTGGATGGTCACCGGAGCCGCGCCGCCGGCCCCCTTGCAGATGCTGAAGACAGAAGAGGTCCAGAATCGGCGGCTGAAGACTCCTGCAGTCTTCTAAAGGTAGCGCACAGCACTGCAGCTGTGCGCCATTTTCCTCTCAGCACACTTCACACGGCAGTCACTGAGGGTGCAGGGCGCTGGGAGGGGGGCGCCCTGGGAGGCAAAATGAGTACCTATAAAGGCTAAAAATACCTCACATATAGCCCTAGAGGCTATATGGAGATATTTAACCCCTGCCTGATTTCTCAAAATAGCGGGAGACGAGCCCGCCGGAAAAGGGGCGGGGCCTATCTCCTCAGCACACGGCGCCATTTCCTCTCACAGCTCCGCTGGTCAGGACGGCTCCCAGGTCTCTCCCCTGCACTGCACTACAGAAACAGGGTAAAACAGAGAGGGGGGGCAAATTTATGGCGATATTTTTATATAACAAAGCAGCTATAGGGGAGCACTTATTATAAGGCTATCCCTGATATATATATAGCGCTTTTGGTGTGTGCTGGCAAACTCTCCCTCTGTCTCCCCAAAGGGCTAGTGGGTCCTGTCTTCATTAGGAGCATTCCCTGTGTGTCTGCTGTGTGTCGGTACGTGTGTGTCGACATGTATGAGGACGATATTGGTGTGGAGGCGGAGCAATTGCCAAATATGGGGATGTCACCTCCTAGGGGGTCGACACCAGAATGGATGCCTTTATTTATGGAACTACGGGATAGTGTCAACACGCTAAAGCAGTCGTTTGACGACATGAGACGGCCGGACAATCAATTAGTGCCTGTCCAGGCGACTCAAACACCGTCAGGGGCTGTGAAACGCCCTTTGCCTCAGTCGGTCGACACAGACCCAGACACAGGCGATGACTCCAGTGGTGACGGTGACGAATCAACCGTATTTTCCAGTAGGGCCACACGTTATATGATTTTGGCAATGAAGGAGGCGTTACATTTAGCTGATACTACAGGTACCACTAAACAGGGTATTATGTGGGGTATGAAAAAACTACCTATAGTTTTTCCTGAATCAGAAGAACTAAATGACGTGTGTAATGAAGCGTGGGTTGCCCCTGATAAAAAGCTGATAATTTCAAAGAAATTATTGGCATTATACCCTTTCCCGCCAGAGGTTAGGGAGCGCTGGGAAACACCTCCTAGGGTGGACAAGGCGCTAACACGCTTATCTAAACAAGTGGCGTTACCCTCTCCTGAGACGGCCGCACTTAAAGATCCATCAGATAGGAGGATGGAAAATATCCAAAAAAGTATATACACACATGCAGGTGTTATACTACGACCAGCTGTAGCAACTGCCTGGATGGGCAGTGCGGGGGTAGTTTGGTCAGAATCCCTGATTGAAAATATTGATACCCTGGACAGGGACAATATTCTACTGTCGTTAGAACAAATAAAGGATGCATTTCTTTATATGCGTGATGCACAGAGGGATATATGCACACTGGCATCACGGGTAAGTGCTATGTCCATTTCGGCCAGAAGAGCTTTATGGACGCGACAGTGGACAGGCGATGCGGATTCAAAACGGCATATGGAAGTTTTGCCGTATAAGGGGGAGGAGTTATTTGGAGTCGGTCTATCAGATTTGGTGGCCACGGCTACAGCCGGGAAATCCACCTTTCTACCTCAAGTCACTCCCCAACAGAAAAAGGCACCGACTTTTCAACCGCAGCCCTTTCGTTCCTTTAAAAATAAGAGAGCAAAGGGCTATTCATATTTGCCACGAGGCAAAGGTCGAGGGAAGAGACAGCAACACGCAGCTCCTTCCCAGGATCAGAAGCCCTCCCCGGCTTCTACAAAAGCCTCAGCATGACGCTGGGGCTTCTCAAGCGGACTCGGGGACGGTGGGCGGTCGTCTCAAAAATTACAGCGCGCAGTGGGCTCACTCGCAAGTAGATCCCTGGATCCTGCAGATAATATCTCAGGGATACAGGTTGGAATTAGAGACAGATCCACCTCGCCGTTTCCTGAGGTCTGCTTTACCAACGTCCCCCTCCGAAAGGGAGACGGTGTTGGAAGCCATTCACAAGCTGTACTCTCAGCAGGTGATAGTCAAGGTACCTCTTCTGCAACAAGGGAAGGGGTATTATTCCACTCTTTTTGTGGTACCGAAGCCGGATGGCTCGGTAAGGCCTATTCTAAATCTGAAGTCCTTGAACCTGTACATAAAGAAGTTCAAGTTCAAAATGGAGTCACTCAGAGCAGTGATAGCGAACCTGGAAGAGGGGAACTTTATGGTATCCTTGGACATCAAGGATGCGTATCTCCACGTTCCAATTTACCCCTCACACCAGGGGTACCTCAGGTTCGTTGTACAAAACTGTCACTATCAGTTTCAGACGCTGCCGTTCGGATTGTCCACGGCACCTCGGATCTTTACAAAGGTAATGGCCGAGATGATGATTCTTCTTCGAAGAAAAGGCGTATTAATTATCCCATACTTGGACGATCTCCTAATAAGGGCGAGGTCCAGAGAACAGCTAGAGATGGGATTAGCACTGTCTCAAGAAGTGCTAAAACAGCACGGGTGGATTCTGAATATTCCAAAATCCCAGTTAATGCCGACAACTCGTCTGCTGTTCCTAGGGATGATTCTGGACACGGTTCAGAAAAAGGTTTTTCTCCCGGAGGAAAAAGCCAAGGAGTTATCCGAGCTTGTCAGGAACCTCCTAAAACCAGGAAAGGTGTCTGTACATCAATGCACAAGAGTCCTGGGAAAAATGGTGGCTTCTTACGAAGCGATTCCATTCGGCAGATTCCACGCAAGAATTTTCCAAAGGGATCTGTTGGACAAATGGTCAGGGTCGCATCTTCAGATGCACCTACGGATAACCCTGTCTCCAAGGACAAGGGTGTCTCTTCTGTGGTGGTTGCAGAGTGCTCATCTATTGGAGGGCCGCAGATTCGGCATACAGGATTGGATCCTGGTGACCACGGACGCCAGCCTGAGAGGCTGGGGAGCAGTCACACAAGGAAGAAACTTCCAGGGAGTATGGACGAGCCTGGAAACGTCTCTTCACATAAACATTCTGGAACTAAGAGCAATATACAATGCTCTAAACCAGGCAGAACCTCTGCTTCAGGGAAAACCGGTATTGATCCAGTCGGACAACATCACGGCAGTCGCCCATGTGAACAGACAGGGCGGCACAAGAAGCAGGAGGGCAATGGCAGAAGCTGCAAGGATTCTTCGCTGGGCAGAGAATCATGTGATAGCACTGTCAGCAGTGTTCATCCCGGGAGTGGACAACTGGGAAGCAGACTTCCTCAGCAGACACGATCTTCACCCGGGAGAGTGGGGACTTCATCCAGAAGTCTTCCACATGCTGGTAACCCGTTGGGAAAGACCAATGGTGGACATGATGGCGTCTCGCCTCAACAAAAAACTGGACAGGTATTGCGCCAGGTCAAGAGATCCGCAGGCAATAGCTGTGGACGCGCTGGTAACGCCTTGGGTGTACCAGTCGGTGTATGTGTTTCCTCCTCTGCCTCTCATACCAAAAGTATTGAGAATTATACGGCAAAGAGGCGTAAGAACGATACTAGTGGTTCCGGATTGGCCAAGGAGGACTTGGTACCCGGAACTTCAAGAGATGATCACGGAAGATCCGTGGCCTCTACCTCTAAGGAGGGACTTGCTTCAGCAGGGTCCCTGTCTGTTTCAAGACTTACCGCGGCTGCGTTTGACGGCATGGCGGTTGAACGCCGGATCCTAAAGGAAAGAGGCATGCCGGAAGAAGTCATTCCTACTTTGATTAAAGCAAGGAAGGAAGTAACCGTGCAACATTATCACCGAATTTGGCGAAAATATGTTGCGTGGTGCGAAGATCGGAGTGCTCCGACGGAGGAATTTCAACTGGGTCGATTCCTACATTTCCTGCAATCAGGATTGTCAATGGGTCTCAAATTGGGATCTATTAAGGTTCAAATTTCGGCCCTGTCGATTTTCTTTCAAAAAGAATTGGCTTCAGTCCCTGAAGTCCAGACCTTTGTTAAGGGAGTGCTGCATATACAGCCTCCTGTGGTGCCTCCAGTGGCACCGTGGGATCTAAATGTGGTTTTGGACTTCCTAAAATCTCATTGGTTTGAACCACTAAAAAAGGTGGATTTGAAATATCTCACATGGAAAGTGACCATGCTTCTAGCCCTGGCTTCTGCCAGGAGAGTGTCAGAATTGGCAGCTTTATCTTACAAAAGCCCATATCTGATTTTCCATTCGGACAGGGCAGAACTGCGAACTCGTCCGCATTTTCTCCCTAAGGTGGTGTCAGCATTTCATCTGAACCAGCCTATTGTAGTGCCTGCGGCTACAAGTGACTTGGAGGACTCCAAGTTACTGGACGTTGTCAGAGCATTAAAAATATATATTGCAAGGACAGCTGGAGTCAGAAAATCTGACTCGTTGTTTATATTGTATGCACCCAACAAGATGGGTGCTCCTGCGTCTAAGCAGACGATTGCTCGTTGGATCTGTAGCACAATCCAACTTGCACATTCTGTGGCAGGCTTGCCACAGCCTAAATCTGTAAAGGCCCACTCCACAAGGAAGGTGGGCTCATCTTGGGCGGCTGCCCGAGGGGTCTCGGCATTACAACTTTGCCGAGCAGCTACGTGGTCAGGGGAGAACACGTTTGTAAAATTTTACAAATTTGATACTCTGGCTAAGGAGGACCTGGAGTTCTCTCATTCGGTGCTGCAGAGTCATCCGCACTCTCCCGCCCGTTTGGGAGCTTTGGTATAATCCCCATGGTCCTTTCAGGAACCCCAGCATCCACTAGGACGATAGAGAAAATAAGATTTTACTTACCGATAAATCTATTTCTCGGAGTCCGTAGTGGATGCTGGGCGCCCATCCCAAGTGCGGATTATCTGCATAAGTTGTACATAGTTATTGTTAACTAATTCGGGTTATTGTTAAAGGAAGCCATCTTTCAGAGGCTCCGCTGTTATCATACTGTTAACTGGGTTTAGATCACAAGTTGTACGGTGTGATTGGTGTGGCTGGTATGAGTCTTACCCGGGATTCAAAATCCTCCCTTATTGTGTACGCTCGTCCGGGCACAGTACCTAACTGGAGTCTGGAGGAGGGTCATAGGGGGAGGAGCCAGTGCACACCACCTGATCGGAAAAGCTTTACTTTTTGTGCCCTGTCTCCTGCGGAGCCGCTATTCCCCATGGTCCTTTCAGGAACCCCAGCATCCACTACGGACTCCGAGAAATAGATTTATCGGTAAGTAAAATCTTATTATTATCTAGTGATAGCTTATACAACTCAAAATATGAGTTATTAATCCATAATGGAGCGCAACTATCCTGGTCGGACCAATCATAAAGAGTATGCGCAAAGCGCCAGACCAGTAAGGCCTGACGCAGCAGAGGAGGCAAACTAGTAGCTGATAGGCCAGAGAGAAGGAGAAAGTAGAAGAGCACTCCACCCGCTCGGCAAGGAATCTCATCATAGATCCCCCGAGTCTCTAGTCCAACTGGATAAATGTGACAGTTGTGCAGCAATATAATAAAAAATTAAATTAGGAAGACCCATTCCCCCTAAATACTGGGGTTTATAAAGTGTTTTAATGGAGACTCGTGCTGGCTTGTTGCCCCAAATAAAGGATGACAAAACGCCCTCAATCACACTAAATATCTTTTTTGGAATATAGATTGGGGATTGGTGCAAAACATATAAAAATTTGGGTTGTATCACCATTTTAAATTGATGCGGCCCAGTACAGATAGAGGTAATTTTCTCCAGGCATGAGCTCTCTCATTAAAGGTCAGCGTAATGGGGTCAATATTTTGGGTCACATAATCAGAGGCTTTGGGTCTGATCCAGATACCAAGGTATTTAAACTGCAATGTCCATTGCAAGGGGTGAGCCTCCTGCATATCTTCAGGAAATAGACCCGAGATGGGGAGAATATGCGATTTATCCCAATTAATCAACCGACCCGAAAAGGTACCAAACTTGCCAACTATTTGAAACATAGTCTGCAATGAGTCTTTAGAATCCTGTAGGAAGAGGAGCATATCTTCCGCGTAAAGAGCTACTACAGCTACATTGTCCCTAATTTTTTTTTTTTTTTTTTAACATCAATAGTTTTTATTGAATTTTATATTGAATGCAAAAAGGGAATAAAGAAAGGAGGGGGTACAGAAAAAAAAAGCCAGGGTGGGGAGGGATGCACACGTCAATAAAATGCAACTGACATATAGAACAGATAGCATAACACTAAGTAGGTATACAGGTATCCTAGACATGTTAACAGTTTGAAATGCACATAGGTAGTTCAATATAGATTATCTACTCCATCTCTAGAAACCGGTGGGAATCGGTTGATAACATAATAAATGTAATGTCTAGTAAAAAGGACCATAGTGGAAAGTATGGGAGATAGAGCACTCAGGAAGTAGAGGGTTCCTCATTCAGACTGAATTGTATAGGGGACAGCCCCGGGTGTGATATGTGGGTGGAGCCCTCCCCCTCCGTGACGTATTCATGCCAATGGAACCATTTCACCATGGGAGAGGAGGCAGAGGAGGAATAAGGCATACATTCGGTTTCCATAGTATAATGAAAATTAACTTTATGAAACGCCTTTAGAACAGGTGGGACCGCCACCTGCTTCCAGGCTTGAGCCAGGGTTGCCCTTGCTGCTATACAGATGTGTCCCAACAAGTACCTCTGGGAGGATGATACCTCCAGGGGATACATATGTAGGAGAGCCAGATCTGGGGATGGGCTTAAAGATAGGCCTAGAACTTTATTTATTAGCGTAAATACCTCTGCCCAGAAAGTTTGGAGAAGGGGACACGACCAGAAAATATGGTATACATGCCCTATCTCTCCGCAATTTCTCCAGCATAGTGGTGAACAGGAGGGCCAGAAGGTGTGCAGTCTGTCTGGGGTCAGATATAATCTATTCAGTAGTTTAACATGCATTTCTGAATGATTTAAACAGCGAGACATGCGAAATGTTAAACGGTATAATTTCTCCCATTGTGCCTCTGCTATGGGAATACCCAAGTCTCCCTCCCAGCGCCTCTGAGCATTAGACTTTTGGTATGGGACTAATGAGATGAGTGTGTTGTACCAATAAGTTATATCTTTAGTTGATGAAGATAATACTATGCGGGATCGGATAGACTGAGCCAGAGAGCTGGGGGGAGTTTGTACTGTGGGTAGGCTTTGGAACCAGTGTCTGATCTGGAAGTAGTGAAACAGTTCAGCACTTGGGAGGGAGAATTTATCGTGTAATTGGGCGAATGTAAGGAAGGTAGTTCCGTCCAATAAGTCTCCAAGGGTATGAATATTACAAGCAGTCCACGTAGAGATGTGTAAGTTGGGAATTAGCTTACTCACTGCTTTAAGTGAAAGGGTCGTGTGGGGGGTAGTAATGCTAGGAAGTTTACTCATCAAATTATCCCATATTCGTAAGGAAGAAGCCGTAGAGGGAAGAACATTCAAACCATTTGGACGGAGGACCTTAGGAGTCCAAAGCAAATCTGCTAAGGGGTATCCTATGCACCCGACCTCCTCAATGTGAGCCCAGAGGGGAGCGGGATTGGATATGTTCCAAGATTTCAATTGGGCAAGCACACATGCTTCCTGGTACATACTTAGGTCAGGCAATGCGAGGCCTCCTCTATGTCGGGGAAGAATCATTCTAGCGTGTGCTAGTTTTGGGGGGTGTGATTTCCATAGGTATTTCGTCAGAACTACTTTGCATTTATCGAGGTACGGTTTGGGAAAAGAATAGGGTATAGTGCGAAATAAATACATGAGTTTGGGTAGTAAGGACATTTTAAAGGCCGATAAACGTCCCAGCCAGGATATCTCATACAGCAACCACGAGGATGTCAGGGTCTGGAGAGTGAGTATCGGGGGGGAGATTTAAATCGAACACAGCCGAGGAGGTAGGGGGGATATGTATCCCGAGGTATGTAAGTGAGTTGAGTTTCCAGTTGTATGGATATTGAGAACGTAAAGCGGCCGTGAGTGTATCGGGTAATTGGATCGGCAAGGCTTCGGTTTTCGTTGTATTCAGTTTGTAGTATGATGCCTCACTGAAGTCGTGTAATATGGAATGTAGTTTCGGGAGAGAGGAGGAGGGTTGAGATACAAAGAGGAGAACGTCGTCGGCAAAGAGACACAATTTATGGGCGAGTCCGCCATGGGTCAGGCCTGGGAATGCAGCATCTGCTCTAATTTTAGCTGCCAGGGGTTCAATACCAAGAGCATATATCAAAGGTGAGAGAGGGCAGCCTTGGCGGGTACCATTAGTGATTGGGAAGGCGTCCGACAGAAATCCATTACTAAAAACTCTAGCTGACGGTAGGGTATATAATGCTAAGATTGACGCCAGAATCTGGGCCGAGAAACCAAATTTAATCAAAACAGTGCGCATATATAGCCAATTCAATCTGTCGAACGCCTTCTCAGCATCCAATGAGAGTAATAAGAATCCCTCTGTGCCAGGGGCCCTATCTATCAGGTTAAAAACTCTGCGGGTATTGTCAGAGGCCTGTCTGCCAGGCATAAACCCAGCTTGATCAGGATGAATCAATAGCGGTAGATAAACACTAAGTCGGGATGCTATCAATTTAGCATATATCTTGACATCACTATTAAGTAATGCGATTGGTCTGTAGTTTTGACAGTGGGCAGGGTCTTTCCCAGGCTTGGGGATAGCTACTACCTGAGCCTCCAGCATTTCTTTAGGGAAGGTAGCAGTATTAGTTATCTCATTAAACAGAGCGGTCAAGGTGGGGGATAGGCGGTCAGCAAAGGAAGCGTAGAAGTCGTTAATAAACCCATCGGGGCCTGGGGCTTTATTCTTAGGTAGAGCTTTAATAGTGGATTCGACCTCTGTTACGGTCCAAGGAGCATTTAAGGCGTCTAGTTGGTCGTGAGTTAGGGTATGGAGATTAATAGAAGAAAGGAACGTTTGAATAGTGTCGGGGGTAGGTTGGGATGTAAGGGGGTCAGAATGTAAGTTATACAGTTTAGTATAATAGTCTGCGAATTGGTTAGCAATATCTAATGGGTTAGCAAGCTTAGAGCCTGTAGGGGAAAGGATGAATTTAATTCTGTTACGAGCTTGTTGGGCACGGAGTCTGCGAGCTCATTGTCCCTAATTTTAAGCCCCATAATCCTCTCATCAGTGCGCAACAGGCTAGCCAGTGGTTCTATAGCAAGTGCAAATAGCGCAGGGGACAGAGGGCAGCCCTGTCGGTTGCCCCTCTCAAGTGGGAAGGTGTCTGAAGTAAATTCGTTCACAGTCACGCGGGCCATAGGGGAGGAAAACAATATTCGGAGAAAACTAATAAATCTTGGACCAAAAGCAAATTTCTGGAGTACTGCCCACAAGTATACCCATTCCACCGAGTCGAAGGCCTTGGCCGCATCAAGAGATACCACCACTGCCTCCGACTCTATTACATCATGTCTCTGAAGGTGGCAGAACAGCCTACGCAAATTTTGGATGGTGGATTTACCCGGCATTACCCTTTACATATTTAAAGATATTAATAATGTCTCCTCTTAGTCGCCTCTTTTCTAATGTATACATATTTAACCTAGTAAGCCTTTCCTCATACTCCAGTATCTCTAATCCTTTAATCAGTTTAGTAGCTCGCCTTTGAACTCTTTCTAGCTCCCTTATATCTTTTTTTTTTTTTTTTTTTTTATAATATGGTGCCCAAAAATGAACACACTATTGCAGGTGGGGACACATCAAAGATTTGTACAGCAGCAGGACTACATCCTTGTCCCTCGTCTCAATGCCCCGTTTTATGCACGCAAGCACTTTAGATGCCTTCTTTGCTGCATTTTGACATTGTGTACTGTTGTTAAGCATATTATCTATGAGCACACCCAAATCTTGAGTGTAAGATGCAAATGTGTTTTTTATCCCAAAATGCATAACTTTGCATTTCTCTATATTGAACTTCATTTTCCATTTAGACGCCCAGGTTTCAAGTTTAAATAAGTCCTTTTATTATTATTATTATTATTATTATTATTATTATTATTATTTTCTCTAACGTCCTTGAGGATGCTGGGACTCCGTAAGGACCATGGGGAATAGACGGGCTCCGCAGGAGATAGGGCACCTTAAGGAAGCTTTGGACTCTGGGTGTGCACTGACTCCTCCCTCTATGCCCCTCCTCCAGACCTCAGTTTTACACTGTGCCCAGAGCAGGATGGGTGCACTGCAGAGAGCTCTCCTGAGTTCTCTGCCTAAAAGCATTTTTGTTTGGATTTTTTCTCTACTTTTTCTACTTTTTCACAGGGAGCACTTCTGGCAACAGGCTCCCTGCATCGAGGGGCTGAGGAGAGAGGAGCAGACCTTCTTGTCTAAGATAGGCTCTGCTTCCTCGGCTACTGGACACCATTAGCTCCAGAGGGGGTGAACGCAGGTTCTTACTGGGCGTCCACCCCCGGAGCCGCGCCACCGTTCTCCTCACAGAGCTAGAAGAACAGAAGACAGAAGTCGTCAGGCGGCAGAAGCCTTCAGCTTCACGGAGGTAACGCACAGCACTGCAGCTGTGCGTCATTGCTCCCATACACCTCACACACTCCGGTCACTGTAAGGGTGCAGGGCGCAGGGGGGGGCGCCCTGGGCAGCAATATAAACACCTCTTATGGCAAAAGACAATATACATGTACAGGTGGGCACTGTACATGTATATAAAAGAGCCCCCGCCATATTTTTGTAAGTTTGAGCGGGACAGAAGCCTGCCGCCGAGGGGGCGGGGCTTCTCCCTCAGCACTCACCAACGCCATTTTCTCTCCACAGCACCGCTGAGAGGAAGCTCCCCGGACTCTCCCCTGCTTACACACGGTGAAGGGGTGTTTAAAAGAGAGGGTGAGGGGCACATAATTGGCGGATAACCTATTATACAGCGCTGCTGGGGAAAAAACATTTTGTGTTGGTCTCCAGGATCATTGCGCTGGGGTGTGTGCTGGCATACTCTCTCTCTGTCTCTCCAAAGGGCCTTGACAGGGATACTGTCTTCAGAAAGGGGTTCCCTGTGTGTGTGAAGTGTGTCGGTATGCGTGTGTCGACATGTTTGACGAGGAAGGCTCGCTTAATGTGGAGGGGGAGTGCTTGAATGTCATGTCGCCGTCAGCAACGCCGACACCGGAATGGGTGGATATGCTGAATGTCTTGAATGCAAATGTTAATCTATTGCATAAAAGGTTAGACAAGGCAGAAGCTAGGGATCAGTCAGGTAGCCAGTCCATGCCTGTCCCTGTGGCGCCAGGCCCTTCGGGGTCTCAGAAGCGCACCATATCCCAGATCGATGACACAGATACTGACTCTAGTGTCGACTATGAAGATGCAAAATTACAGCCGAAGGTGGCAAAAGGTATTCGGTATATGATTATTGCCATTAAAGAGGTTTTGCATATTACTGAAGAGCCCCCGGTCCCTGACACGAGGGTACACATGTATAAGGGGAAAAAGCCTGAAGTCACCTTTCCATCCTCATTTGAACTAAGCGAATTGTGCGAAAAGGCTTGGGAATCTCCGGATAGGAGACCACAAGTTCCCAAAAGGATTCTTATGGCGTATCCTTTTCCACAAACTGATAGGATACGCTGGGAATCTTCACCTAAAGTAGACAAGGCGCGGACACGCTTGTCCAAAAAGGTGGTACTGCCTTCTCAGGATACGGCTTCCCTCCAGGAACCTGCTGACCGCAGGCAGGAAATTATCTTGAAGCACATTTACACTCATTCAGGTACTATTGCTATGGCTATGGCGTCGGCCTGGGTTTGTAGTGCGGTTGTGGCATGGGCAGATTACTTATCTACGGAAATTGACACCTTAGATAGGGATGCTATTCAAATGACCATAGAGCATATCAGAGATGCTGCCTTGTATATGAGAGATGCTCAGAGACATTTGTTTATTAAGCTCCAGAATAAATGCTATGTCTATTTCTGCTAGGCGGCTCTTGTGGACCCGACAGTGGACGGAAGATGCCGATTCAAAGCGGCATATGGAGTCCTTGCCTTACAAAGGGGAGGAGTTGTTTGGAGACGGCCTCTCGGACCTTGTCTCTACGGCTACGGCTGGTAAGTCGAATTTCTTACCTTATGTCCCCCCGCAGCATACAAAAAAGGCACCTCATTATCAAATGCAGTCCTTTCGTTCCAATAAAAACAAAAAGGTACGAGGATCGTCCTTTGTTGCCAGAGGGAAAGGTAGGGGAAAGAAGCTGCACACAGCTAGTTCCCAAGAGCAAAAGTCCTTCCCTGCCTCTGCAAAGTCCACCGCATGACGCTGGGGCTTCCCGGGGGGAGGCAGATCTAGTGGGGGCTCGTCTTCGGTTTTTCAGCCACGTCTGGGTTCACTCGCAGGTGGATCCCTGGGCATTAGAGATTGTTTCTCAGGGATACAGGATGGAATTCGAAGACTTGCCTCCTCGCCGGTTTTTCAAATCGGCTCTGCCGGCTTCCCCGTCGGAGAGGGAGCTAGTGTTGGCGGCAATCCAAAAATTGTATGTTCAACAGGTGATTGTCACAGTTCCTCATCTCCAGCGGGATATTACTCGACCCTGTTTGTGGTTCCGAAACCGGACGGTTCGGTCAGACCCATTTTAAACCTAAAATCTCTGAACCTGTACTTGAAGAGGTTCAAGATGGAATCACTCAGGGCGGTCATCGCCAGCCTGGAGGGGGGGGATTGGATGGTGTCCCTGGACATAAAGGATGCATACCTTCATGTTCCGATATTCCCCCCTCATCAGGCGTTCCTGAGATTTGCAGTGCAGGACTGTCACTACCAATTTCAGACGTTGCCGTTTGGGCTTTCCACGGCCCCGAGGATTTTCACCAAGGTGATGGCGGAAATGATGGTGCTCCTGCGCAGGCAGGGGGTCACAATTATCCCATACTTGGACGATCTCCTCATAAAGGCGAGATCTCGGGAGAAGTTGCTGGACAGCGTGTCTCTGTCCATGAAGACGTTGCAGATACACGGCTGGATTCTCAATATACCGAAGTCCCAGCTAGTCCCTACAACGCGTCTGACCTTTTTGGGCCTGATTCTAGACACAGACCAGAAAAAGGTTTTTCTTCCGATCGAAAAGGTTCAGGAGCTCATAGCCATGGTCAGGAACCTATTAAAACAAAAAAAGGTTTCAGTGCATCATTGCACGCGGGTCCTGGGGAAGATGGTGGCTTCATACGAGGCCATCCCTTTCGGCAGGTTCCATGCGAGGACCTTTCAATGGGACCTCTTGGACAAGTGGTCCGGGTCCCATTTACGAATGCATCAAAGGATCACCCTGTCTCCCAGGACCAGGGTATCTCTCATGCGGTGGCTGAACAGTGCTCACCTGCTAGAGGGTCGCAGGTTCGGCATTCAGGACTGGGTCCTGGTGACCACGGACGCAAGCCTCCGAGGCTGGGGAGCAGTAACACTGGGAAGAAATTTCCAAGGTCTCTGGTCAAACCTAGAGACTTGTCTCCACATCAACGTCCTGGAGTTGAGGGCCATATACAACGCCCTGTGTCAAGCGGAGGAATTGCTTCGGAGAAAACCGGTTCTGATTCAGTCGGACAACGTCACGGCAGTGGCTCGTATAAACCGGCAAGGCGGAACAAGGAGCAGAGTGGCCATGACAGAAGCAACCAGGATTTTACGCTGGGCGGAAGGCCATGTAAGCGCACTATCAGCAGTGTGCATCCCGGGGGTGGACAACTGGGAAGCGGACTTCCTCAGCAGGCACGACCTGCATCCGGGAGAGTGGGGACTTCATCAAGAAGTCTTCGCACAGATCACGGATTGATGGGGACTGCCTCAAATCGACATGATGGCATCCCGTCTCAACAAAAAGCTAAAGCGGTATTGCGCCAGGTCAAGGGACCCTCAGGCGGTAGCGGTAGACGCTCTGGTGACACCTTGGGTGTTCAGATCAGTCGATGTGTTTCCTCCTCTTCCTCTCATACCCAAAGTGTTGAGAATAATAAGAATGAGCAGGGTCAGAACAATCCTCATTGTTCCAGATTGGCCACGGAGGACTTGGTATCCGGAGCTGCAAGAGTTGCTCACAGAAGATCCCTGGCCTCTTCCTCTAAGGCAGGACCTGCTGCGGCAGGGGCCCTGTCTGTTCCAAGACTTACCGCGGCTGCGTTTGACGGCATGGCGGTTGAACGCCGGATCCTAGCGGGAAAAAAGGAATTCCGGAGGAAGTCATTCCTACCCTGATCAAGGCTAGGAAAGACGTGACGTTAAAACATTATGTACGTATATGGCGGAAATATGTTTCTTGGTGTGAGGCCAGAGCTGCTCCTACGGAGGAGTTCCATTTGGACCGTCTGCTTCACTTCCTTCAAACAGGAGTGACTTTGGGCCTAAAATTAGGGTCCATTCACATTAGTCCCTGCCCCAGTGGAGCTTACAATCTATATTCACTATCACATGTACACACACACACACATTCACACTAGTGTTAATTTCTCTAACGTCCTAGTGGATGCTGGGGACTCCGTAAGGACCATGGGGAATAGACGGGCTCCGCAGGAGACTGGGCACTCTAAAGAAAGATTAGGTACTATCTGGTGTGCACTGGCTCCTCCCTCTATGCCCCTCCTCCAGACCTCAGTTAGAATCTGTGCCCGGCCAGAGCTGGGTGCTCCTAGTGGGCTCTCCTGAGCTTACTAGTAAAGAAAGTATTTTGTTAGGTTTTTTATTTTCAAAGAGCTTCTGCTGGCAACAGACTCTCTGCTACGTGGGACTGAGGGGAGAGAAGCAAACCTACTAACTGTGGCTAGGTTGCGCTTCTTAGGCTACTGGACACCATTAGCTCCAGAGGGATCGAACTCAGGACCCTAACCTTGATCGTCCGTTCCCGGAGCCGCGCCGCCGTCCCCCTCGCAGAGCCAGAAGTACAGAAGCAAAGAAGACTTTGAAATCGGCGGCAGAAGACTCCTGTCTTCACTAAAGGTAGCGCACAGCACTGCAGCTGTGCGCCATTGCTCCCACAGCACACCCACACACTCCGGTCACTGTAGGGTGCAGGGCGCAGGGGGGGGCGCCCTGGGCAGCAATTAAGATACCTGATGGCAAAATACACATATATACAGTCAGGCACTGTATATAGGTGCGAGCCCCCGCCATTTTTACACATGAGACGCGGGACAGAAGCCCGCCGCTGAGGGGGCGGGGCCTTCTTCCTCAGCACACCAGCGCCATTTTCTCTTCACAGCTCCGCTGGAAGGACGCTCCCCAGGCTCTCCCCTGCAGTATACAGGTGCATTAGATAAAAAGGAGAGGGGGGGCACATAAATTTAGGCGCATACATATATAATATAAAAACGGCAGCTACCGGGTAAACACTACAATACTGTGTAATTCCTGGGTTATATAGCGCTGGGGTGTGTGCTGGCATACTCTTTCTCTCTGTCTCCCCAAAAAGCCTTTGTGGGGTCCTGTCCTCAGTCTGAGCATTCCCTGTGTGTGTGCGGTGTGTCGGTACGCCTGTGTCGACATGTTTGATGAGGAAGGATACGTGGAGGCAGAGCAAGTGCAAACAGATGTGGTGTCGCCCCCGACGGTGCCGACACGGGATTGGATGGATATGTGGAAGGTGTTACATGATAATGTAAGCTCCTTACATAACAGATTGGATACAGCTGTAGCCTTGGGACAGTCGGGGTCTCCACCCATGCCTGAGCGCAGAGGCCGTCAGGGTCTCAAAAGCGCCCAATATCCCAGTTAGTTGACACAGATGTCGACACGGACTCTGATTCCAGTGTCGACGACGATGAGGCAAAATTGCAGCCTAAAATGATTAAGGCTATCCGCTACATGATTGTGGCAATGAAGGATGTATTACACATTTCTGAGGAAAATCCTGTCCCTGACAAAAGGATTTATATGTATGGGGAGAAAAAGCAAGAAGTGACTTTTCCCCCGTCACATGAATTAAATGAATTATGTGAAAAAGCGTGGGATTCCCCGGATAGGAAGCAAGTGATTTCCAAAAGATTGCTGATGGCGTATCCTTTCCCGCCAACGGACAGGTTACGCTGGGAATCCTCGCCTAGGGTAGACAAGGCGTTAACGCGCTTGTCTAAAAGGGTGGCCCTGCCGTCTCAGGATACGGCTACCCTTAAGGATCCTGAAGATAGAAAGCAGGAAGCTATCCTGAAGTCTATTTACTCACATTCTGGTACACTGCTGAGGTCTGCCATTGCTTCGGCGTGGATGTGTAGTGCGGTAGCGGCATGGACGGATACTCTGTCTGAGGAGATAGATACCCTGGACAGAGATTCTGTTTTGCTGAACCTGGCACATATCAAGGACACGGTCCTATATATGCGGGATGCCCAGAGGGATATTTGCCTGCTGGGCTCTAGAGTAAATGCAATGTCCATCTCTGCCAGAAGGGTCTTATGGACTCGGCAATGGACGGGGGATGCCGACTCAAAAAAGCACATGGAGGTTTTACCTTATAAGGGTGAGGAATTGTTTGGGGACGGTCTCTCGGACCTAGTTTCCACAGCTACGGCTGGGAAGTCAAATTTCTTGCCTTATGTACCTCCACAGCCTAAGAAAGCACCGTATTACCAAATGCAGTCCTTTCGCTCGCAAAAGAGCAAGAAAGTCAGAGGTGCATCCTTTCTTGCCAGGGGCAGGGGTAGAGGAAAAAAGCTGCAGCACGCAGCCAGTTCCCAGGAACAAAAGTCCTCCCCGGCTTCCACTAAATCCACCGCATGACGCTGGGGCTCCACAGGCGGAGCCAGGAGCGGTGGGGGCGCGTCTCCGAAATTTCAGCAACCAGTGGGTTCGCTCACAGGTAGATCCTTGGGCTATTCAAATTGTATCTCAGGGATACAAGCTGGAATTCGAAGTGACCCCCCCTCACCGTTACCTAAAATCGGCCTTGCCAGCTTCCCCCAGGGAAAGGGAGGTAGTGCTTCACAAACTTTCTCCAGCAGGTGGTGGTAGAGGTTCTCCCCCTTCAAAGGGGAAGGGGCTACTATTCCACTATGTTTGTGGTACCGAAACCGGACGGTTCGGTCAGACCCATTCTGAATTTAAAATCCCTGAACATCTATCTGAAGAAATTCAAATTCAAAATGGAATCGCTCAGAGCGGTTATTGCAAGCCTGGAAGAGGGGGATTTTATGGTATCTCTGGACATCAAGGATGCTTACTTGCATGTCCCCATTTATCCGCCTCATCAGGAGTACCTCAGGTTTGTGGTACAGGACTGTCATTACCAATTCCAGACGTTGCCGTTTGGCCTGTCCACGGCACCGAGAATTTTTACCAAGGTGATGGCAGAGATGATGGTGCTCCTTCGGAAGCAAGGGGTCAAAATTATCCCATACTTGGACGATCTCCTCATAAAGGCGAGGTCCAGGGAGCAGTTGCTGATCAGCGTAGCACACTCTCAGGAAGTGTTGCGTCGACACGGTTGGATTCTGAACATCCCAAAGTCGCAGCTGATTCCTACGACACGTCTGCCCTTCCTGGGCATGATTCTGGACACAGTCCAGATGAAGGTGTTTCTCCCGGAGGAGAAGGCACAGGAGCTCGTGACTCTGGTCAGAGACCTCCTAAAGCCAAAATAGGTATCGGTGCATCACTGCACGCGAGTCCTGGGAAAGATGGTGGCGTCATACGAAGCCATTCCATTCGGCAGATTCCATGCGAGGGTCTTTCAGTGGGATCTGCTGGACAAGTGGTCCGGGTCGCATCTTCAGATGCATCGTCTGATCACCCTGTCCCCCAGGGCCAGGGTGTCTCTTCTGTGGTGGCTGCAAAGTGCCCACCTCCTCGAGGGCCGCAGGTTCGGCATACAGGACTGGGTCCTGGTGACCACGGATGCAAGCCTCCGAGGGTGGGGAGCAGTCATTCAGGGAAGAAACTTCCAAGGGTTGTGGTCAAGTCAGGAGACTTGTCTGCACATAAATCTGCTGGAACTAAGGCCATATACAACACCCTGAGTCAAGCGGAGCCTCTGCTTCGAGACCAACCAGTGCTGATTCAGTCAGACAACATCACGGCGGTCGCCCATGTAAACCGCCAGGGCAGCACAAGAAGCAGGGTGGCAATGGCGGAAGCCACAAAGATTCTTCGTTGGGCGGAGAATCATGTGCTAGCACTGTCAGCAGTGTTCATTCCGGGAGTGGACAACTGGGAAGCAGACTTCCTCAGCAGACATGACCTCCACCCGGGAGAGTGGGGACTTCATCAGGAAGTCTTCACGCAGATCGATGGGAACTGCCACAGGTGGACATGATGGCGTCCCACCTCAACAAAAAGCTAAAAAGATATTGCGCCAGGTCAAGGGACCCTCAGGCGATAGGTGTGGACGCACTAGCAACACCGTGGGTGTTCCAGTCGGTCTATGTGTTTCCTCCTCTTCCTCTCATACCCAAGGTGCTGAGAATAATAAGAAAAAGAGGAGTGAGAATAATACTCATTGTTCTGGATTGGCCAAGAAGGACTTGGTACCCAGAACTACTAGAGATGATCACAGAGGACCCCTGGCCTCTGCCTCTCAGACAGGACCTGTTGCAACAAGGGCCCTGTCTGTTCCAAGACTTACCGCGGCTGCGTTTGACGGCATGGCGGTTGAACGCCGGATCCTAGCAGAAAAGGGCATTCCGTATGAAGTTATTCCTACGCTGATAAAGGCTAGGAAGGACGTGACAGCAAAACATTATCACCGTATATGGCGAGAATATGTTGCTTGGTGTGAGGCCAGGAAGGCCCCTACAGAGGAATTCCAGCTGGGTCGATTCCTGCACTTCCTACGGTCAGGGGTGACTTTGGGCCTAAAATTAGGGTCCATAAAGGTCCAGATTTCGGCCCTATCCATTTTCTTTCAAAAAGAACTGGCTTCACTGCCTGAGGTTCAGACGTTTGTTAAGGGAGTGCTGCATATTCAGCCCCCTTTTTGTGCCACCAGTGGCACCATGGGATCTTAATGTGGTGTTGTATTTCCTGAAATCCCACTGGTTTGAGCTACTTAAAACTGTGGAACTAAAGTATCTCACGTGGAAAGTGGTCATGCTGTTGGCCTTGGCTTCGGCTAGGCGGGTGTCAGAATTGGCGGCTTTGTCATGTTAAAGCCCCTATCTGGTTTTCCATATGGACAGGGCAGAATTGCGGACTCGTCCACAATTTCTGCCAAAGGTGGTGTCATCTTTTCATTTAAACCAACCTATTGTGGTGCCTGCGGCTACTCGTGACTTGGAGGACTCCAAGTTGCTGGACGTAGTCCGGGCTTTGAAGATTTATGTCACCAGAACAGCTGGAGTCGGGAAGACGGACTCGCTGTTTATCCTGTATGCATCCAACAAGCTGGGTGCTCCTGCTTCAAAGCAAACTATTGCTCACTGGATCTGTAACACGATTCGGCAGGTTCATTCGGCGGCTGGATTGCCGCATCCATAATCAGTGAAAGCCCATTCCACAAGGAAGGTGGGCTCTTCTTGGGTTGCTGCCCGAGGGGTCTCGGCTTTACAGCTTTGCCGAGCTGCTACTTGGTCAGGTTCAAACACATTTGCAAAGTTCTACAAGTTTGATACCCTGGCTGAGGAGGACCTTGTGTTTGCCCATTCGGTGCTGCAGAGTCATCCGCACTCTCCCGCCCGTTTGGGAGCTTTGGTATAATCCCCATGGTCCTTACGGAGTCCCCAGCATCCACTAGGACGTTAGAGAAAATAAGAATTTACTCACCGGTAATTCTATTTCTCGTAGTCCGTAGTGGATGCTGGGCGCCCGTCCCAAGTGCGGACTTTCTGCAATACGTGTATATAGTTATTGCTTAATAAAGGGTTATTGTTGTTGTTCATACTGTTAACTGGGTAAAAAGTTATCACAAGTTGTACGGTGTGATTGGTGTGGCTGGTATGAGTCTTACCCTGGATTCCAAAATCCTTTCCTTGTAATGTCAGCTCTTCCGGGCACAGTTTCCTTAACTGAGGTCTGGAGGAGGGGCATAGAGGGAGGAGCCAGTGCACACCAGATAGTACCTAATCTTTCTTTAGAGTGCCCAGTCTCCTGCGGAGCCCGTCTATTCCCCATGGTCCTTACGGAGTCCCCAGCATCCACTACGGACTACGAGAAATAGAATTACCGGTGAGTAAATTCTTATTTTTTGTTGGAAGCTAATTAACCTACCAGTATATTTTTGGGTTGTGGGAGGAAACTGGAGTATCCAGAGAAAACCCACGCAAGTACGGGAGAATATACAAACTCCACACAGTTTGGGCCATGGTGGGAATCGAACCCATGACCTCAGTGCTGTGAGACAGTAATGCTAACCATTACACCATCCGTACTGCCCCGCATCCACATCACTTTCTGAATTAAGTACCTTACACAGTTCAGTATCATCTGCAAAGATTGACACTGTGCTTTCCAGGCCTATTCCTAGATCATTGATAAATATATTGAACAGTGGCGGGCCAAGTACGGACCTTTGCGGTATTCTGCTGACTACTGGTGCCCAGCTAGAGAACATCCCATTGACCACTACTGTTATCCAGCCAATTACTTATTCATGAACAAATGATATTTCTGCAGCGGGGTACACTGGTATTCCACAGGGAATAACATCGGGGTGTAGAGTTGGATCTTGATCCGAGGCACCAACAGGCTAAAGCTTTGACTGTTCCTAGGATGTACTGCCTCCTCTATAGCCCCGCCTCCAGGCAGAGCTACCTCAGAATTTTTCTGACACTGCCAGACAATATCTGTCCTATATTACCACAGCCTCCCACTATATTCAGGAGGCGGCCTCTGATGCAGGCGTTATGGCGGCCAATGCATCTACCACATCTATCCTGGTTCACTGGACTCGAAGAAGACCTTGGAGGTACTCCCTTTTAAGGGAGATATACTATTTGGAGATGATCTGAACAAGATTGTGACCGACATGGCGTCGGCCAAGACTGTGTTTCTCCCAAGTACTAATCCTTCGGTTCCGAAGGCTAAGAGTACTACTTTTTGTTCCTTTCGACCTCCAGGTAAAGCAAAGGGTCAGGCGTATCCGAGACAAGCTCGCACTTCCAAGTCCTTTAAGCCCAAACCTAAACGTCTTGGGCCGCCCATCAGCCTGCTTCCAAACCAGACGAACCTGCTGCATGACGGGGCGGGCCTCCCCCCTGGGGGACCTCAGGGTGGGAGGCCAACTTCTGCAGTTCACCCAGGTATGGTTAAAGACCACTTCGGACGCGATCTCTTTCAAGAGACGTCCCCCTTGCCAGTTTTGCTCAACGGTTATCCCTTCGGATCCGTTAAAAGCACAAACTCTACATTTGGTTGTCCAATCCCTCCTGGATACAGGAGTGATAGTGCTGGTGCCTCTGTCTCAGAGACGCAGGGTATACTATTCGATGCGGTTTCTAGTTCCGAAGCCGAATGGATCCTCCCGGCCTATACTCTATCTCAAATCTTTGAACAAATTTGTGAGGGTGTCCAAATTCCGCATGGAAACTCTGCGCTCTATTGTCCTGGCTTTAGAACCCAAGGGCTATATGGTATCCCTGGATATACATGATGCTTACCTACACATACCTATTGCTATGTCGCATCAGCAATATCTACGGTTTGCTATTGGCAACCTTCATTATCAGTTCCAAGCCTTACCTTTCGGACTGACCACGGCTCCTCGGATCTTCCCCAAGGTCATAGCGGTCATGACGGCCTTCTCCGCCATCAGGGTTGAACCTCTTGAGTCTGTGGACCTTAAATGCCTTATGCATTTTTCTGTTGGCTATTGCCTCTGCTAAGACGGTGTCAGACTTAGGTGCTTTGTCCTGTCGTCCACCCTTTCTGATTTTTCACCGTGACCGGGCCGTTCTTAGAACTCGCCTGGTTATCTACTTAAGGTGGTGTGATCTTTCCACCTTAACCAAGAGATAGTGGTTCCGGCCTTTATCTCTCTGGTTTGTCCTCCAAAGAGCGGTCTTTGGATGTGGTATGGGCTCTCCGCATATATGTAGAAAGGACTGCCTCTATCAGGAGATCAGATTCTCTTTCTATACTTTTTTGGTTTTCACAAACGTGGCTGGCCTGCGAATAAGCGGACCTTGGCCAGATGGATTAGAATGGTGCTGCTGCTATCAAAGCCTATTCTGCTTGGTCTGTTGTACCTCCTTGGGTGGCCTGCCATGGCGCGTCCGCTGAACAATTGTGCAAGGCAGCTACGTGGTCCTCAGTGAACAGGTTCAGCTCCCAGGATGCTTCCTTTGGACGTCAGGTTCTTGTACCCGCTACAGTGCGTCCCCTCCCATGAGTAACTGCTTTAGGACATCCCTGATGTTATGCCCTGTGGAATACCACTGTACCCCGCTGCAGAAAAGGAGATTTATGGTAGACTTACCATAGTTAAATCTCTTTCTGCGAGGCACACTGGATTCCACAGGGCGCCCACCCTGACGCACTTGGCTTCTTTGGGTTTGTATGGCATTAGCTGCTAGTCCCTTCTCCTGTCGTGAGAATGTGGTTCTATGTGACTAACATCTACCGTCTCTTTTGCCTGCTACTGCATTGGACTGGTTAACGAAACTGAGCTCCAGTGCCTGTAGGCGGGGCTATAAAGGAGGCGGTGCAATGCATCCTGGGAACAGTCAAAGCTTTAGCCTGTTAGTGCCTCGGATCAAGATCCAACTCTACACCCCAATGTTATTCCCTGTGGAATCCAGTGTACCTCGCAGAAAGAGATTTAACTGTGGTAAGTCTACCATAAATCTCCTTATCCTAGGCCAAGTTCCCTTAATTTGATGATCAGTCTCCCGTGAGACACTGTGTCGAAGGCTTTTGCAAAATCTAAATAGACCACATCCACTGCTTTTCCCTGGTCAAGATTCTTGCTCACTTCCTCGTAGAAGCTAATTAACTTAGTTTGATATGATCTGCCCCTTACAAACCCATGCTAACTTTTGCTAATAATTTTAGTAGTATGCAGAGAATTCTCTGCTATCCCTCAAAATTTCTTCCAATGTTTTACCCACTATAGAGGTTTAACTAACTGGTTTATAGTCACCCGGATTATCTTTAGTTCTCTTTTTAAATTAGTGCACTACCTCAGCTATGCGCCAATCCTTTGTTACCATGCCTGATCTAATAGATCTGTAGAAAATAAAGTATAGGGGTTTTGCTAGCTGTGACCTAAGCTCCATAATAACCCTCAGATGAATGCCATCAGGGCCTGGTGATTTATTAATCTTTATTTCTCATACGTCCTAGAGGATGCTGGGGTCACCATTAGAACCATGGGGTATAGACGGGATCCGCAGGAGACATGGGCACTTTAAGACTTTCAAAGGGTGTGAACTGGCTCCTCCCTCTATGCCCCTCCTCCAGACTCCAGTTTTAGAATTGTGCTCAGTGAGACTGGACACACTACAGGGGAGCTCTACTGAGTTTCTCTGAAAAAAACTTATGTTAGGTTTTTATTTTCAGGGAGGCTGCTGGCAACAGTCTCCCTGCTTCGCAGGACTTAGGGGAGAGAAGTATGACCAACTTCTAGTGCGTTCAATGGCTCTGCTTCTGGCTGACAGGACACCATTAGCTCCTGAGGGTGCTGATCGCTGGGTACGCCTAGATGCTCACTCCCACAGCCTGCCGTCACCCCCTTACAGAGTCAGAAGACAGGTGAGTAGCAGAAGAAAAGAAGACTGCAGTGATGGCATTCTGAGGTACCGCGCAGCGAACGGAACGCTGCGTGCCATGCTCCCACACACACACACAGCACTGCGGGGGGGGGGGGCCTGGGTAGCAAAAATCCTCAATTTCCACTGGCAAGAGGGGACATTAGTGCCAAGGCACTGTCCTAACCCCCCGCCAGTATAATTATTTAGTAAAATAAGCTGGACAGAAGCGCGCCATTAAGGGGGCGGAGCTTCTCCCTCAGAGCTCAGCTCGGCGCCATTTCCTTTCCACAGGGCTGCAGAGACGCTGGTCCTTCCTCACACTGCTGACAAGTATCGGGGTGCAAAACGGGGTGGGGTTGGGGACAGTATAATTTGGTGCAATATATTTGATATTTAAAGCGCTACAGGTCTGGGGCATTTTTTTGTGTTTTCAGACCCATTAATTTGGCGCTGGGTTGTGAGCTGGCAAATCCCCTCTGTGTCTCTCTGACAGACTTTACTGTGGGTCTGTCCCCTATATTCCCGGTGTGTCTGTGGGTGTTTGGTACACGTGTGTCGACATGTCTGAGGCTGAGTGCTCTTCCCAGGAGGAGGCTGTATTAGGGACACAAACGGCTGTGGGGGTGACCCTGTCGGCCCCGCCGACTCCTGATTGGGTAAATGTTTTGAATGCTAATGTGGCTCTTATTAGTAATAGATTAGATAAGTCTGAGTCTCAGACCCAGGCATGGAAGAAATCTGTGGAGGATGTGTTATTACAAGTCCAGGACCCCTCGGGGTCACAAAAACGTACTTTTGCCCAGTTGGCAGACACTGGTACCGACACGGACACTGATTCCAGTGTCGACTATAGTGATTCCAGATTAGATCCAAAATTGGCAAAGAGTATTCAGTACGATTGTGGCAGTTAAAGATGTATTGCATATCACTGTGGACCCTGCTGTTCCTGATAAAAGGGTCTGTATGTATAAGGAAAAGAAACCTGAGATAACGTTTCCTCCCTCTCATGAACTGAACACTCTATTTGAAAAAGTCTGGGAAAGCCCTGACAGAAAATTTCAGATTCCCAAAAGGATTCCGGTGTCTTATCCGTTTCCCTCTGAGGATATGGAAATGTGGGTGCCACCCCCCATTGTAGACAAGGCCCTATCACGTTTGTCTAAAAAGGTGGCTCTCCCATCACCTGGTACAGCAGCCCTTAAGGACCCTGCGGATCGTAAGCAAGAAACTACGTTGAAATCAATTTATGCGACAACAGGTACGCTACTCAGACCTGTCATTGCATCTGCGGGGGTGACTAGTGCATTCGAAAAGTGGGCAGATAACTTGTCATCTGATATAGATACCCTAGATAGGGATAGCATCCTCTTGACGCTGGGTTATTTCAAGGACGCTGCAGCGTACCTAAAGGAAACTGCGAGAGATATTTGCCTTTTGGGATCAAAAGCCAATGCCGTGGCAGTCTCAGCTAGGCGAGCATTGTGGATTCACCAATGGAATGCTGATGCTGACTCCAAGAAAAATCTGGAATCTCTACCATATAAAGGTGGTGCCTTGTTTGGTGACTGCCTCGCTGATTTGGTATCTACGGCTACCGTAGGTAAGTCATCCTTTTTGCCTGATGTTCCTCCACAACAAAAGAAAACACACCACTATCAAATGTAGTCCTTTCGGCCCAATAAATACAGGAAAGGGCGAGGTCCTTCCTTCCTTCCTTCCTTCCTTCAGGTAAAAGATCACCAGCCTTGTCGGATTCCCAGGAGCAGTAGTCCTACCCGGCTTCTGCCAAATCCACCGCATGACGCTGGGGCTCCTCTGCGGGAGTCCGCATCGGTGGGGGCACGTCTCAAACTCTTCAGTCAGTTCTGGTTTCGTTAGGACCTGGACCCATGGGTTTTACAAATAGTATCCCAAGGGTACAAACTGGAGTTTCAAGACGTTCCCCCTCGCCGATTTTTCAAATCAGCCTTACCAGCTTCTCTTCCGGACAGGGAGGTAGTATGCGATGCAATACAAAAGTTGTGTCAAAATCAGGTCATTGTGATGGTTCCCCCGTCACAACAGGGAGAAGGCTTTTATTCAAGCCTGTTTGTGGTCCCGAAGCCGGACGGCTCGGTCAGACCGATCCTAAACCTGAAATCCCTCAATTTCTACCTAAAAAAAATTCAAATTCAAGATGGAATCTCTCCGAGCAGTGATCTCCAGTCTGGAGGAAGGGGATTTTATGGTGTCAGTGGACATAAAGGATGCCTACTTACATATTCCCATTTATCCTCCGCATCAGGCTTACCTAAGGTTTGCAATTCAGGATTGTCATTACCAATTTCAGACTTTGCCGTTTGGTCTGTCCACGGCTCCGAGGATTTTCACCAAAGTGATGGGGGAAATGATGGTTCTCCTTCGCAAGCAAGGAGTCACGATTATCCCGTACTTGGACGATCTCCTGATAAAGGCGAGATCCAGGGACCAGTTGGTGCAAAACATTGCACTCTCCCTGACAGTTCTTCAACAACATGGTTGGCTCCAAAACTTGCCAAAATCACAGTTGATTCCGACGACGCGGTTGTCGTTTTTGGGAATGATACTGGACACAGAACTACAGAGTTTTTCTTCCAGTGGAAAAGGCTCTGGAACTTCAGAGTCTGGTCAAACAGATTCTGAAACCAGGAAGAGTGTCAATCCATCAATGCACTCGGTTGCTGGGGAAGATGATTGCGGCCTACGAGGCCATTCAGTTTGGCAGAGTCCATGCCAGAGTGTTTCAGTGGGACCTGTTGGACAAGTGGAGTCATTGACTCCAACAATTTTGGATTCATTTTGACAATCCAGCGGACAATGTAACAGCAGTAGCGTGCATAAACCGCCAGGGCGGAACAAAAAGCAGAGCGGCAATGGCAAAAGCCACAAATGTTCTCCGCTGGGCGGAAAAGCATACAAGCGCTCTGTCGGCGATCTTCATTCCAACAAGTCATTGGGGAATTCCTCAAATATACATGATGGCATCTCGTCTCAACAAGAAGCTTCAGAGATATTGTTCCAGGTCGAGGGACCCTCAAGCAATAGCAGTGGATGCACTGGTGATACCATGGGTGTTTCAGTCGGTGTATGCATTCCCTCCACTTCCTCTCATTCCAAAAGTTCTAAAGATCATAAGAAGAACAAAGATTCAAGCGATCCTCGTTGTCCCACTGGCCAAGGAGGGCTTGGTATCCAGATCTTCAGGAATTACTCATAGGAGATCCCTGGCCTCTTCCTCTACACGAGGACCTGTTACAGCAGGGGCCGTGTGTGTATCAAGACTTACCGCGGCTACGTTTGACGGCATGGCGGTTGAACGCTAAATCCTAGTCCAAAGGGTATTCCCAGTGAAGTCATTCCCACACTTATTCAGGCCAGGAAAGGAGTAACGTCTAAACATTACCACTGTATTTGGAGAAAATATGTTTCTTGGTGTGAATCCAAGAAGGCTCCTACGGAAGAATTTCAGCTAGGATGTTGTCTCCATTTTCTACAAACAGGTGTGGATGCGGGCCTAAAGTTGAGCTCAATTAAGGTACAGATTTCAGCCTTATCGGTTTTCTTTCAAAAACAATTGGCCTCCCTTCCAGAAGTTCAGACTTTCGTGAAAGGTGTGTTGCACATCCAACCTCCATTTGTGCCCCCAGTAGCACCATGGGATCTTAACGTGGTGTTGCAGTTCCTTCAATCACATTGGTTTGAACCTTTACAGAAGGTGGGGTTGAAATTTCTCACTTGGAAAGTGGTCATTCTGTTGGCCTTGGCATCCGCAAGGCGGGTGTCTGAGTTAGCGGCCTTGTCTCACAAGAGCCCTTATTTGATCTTCCATGAAGATAGAGCAGAGTTGAGGACTCGTCCACAATTTCTGCCGAAGGTGGTTTCATCTTTCCACATGAACCAACCTATTGTGGTGCCAGTGGCTACTGACGCCTTAATTGAGTCAAAGTCTCTGGATGTGGTCAGAGCTTTGAAAATTTATGTCGCCAGAACGGCTCAGGTTAGGAAAACGGAGGCTCTCTTTGTCCTGTATGCTCCCAACAAGATTGGGTGTCCTGCTTCCAAGCAGACCATTGCACGCTGGATCTGTAATACGATTCAGCATGCTCATTCCACGGCTGGATTGCAGTTACTGAAACCGGTGAAGGCCTATTCTACTAGAAAGGTGGGCTCGTCCTGGGCGGCTGCTCGGGGGAATCTCGGCATTGTAACTTTGCTGAGCAGCTACTTGGTCGGGTTCAAACACTTTTGCAAAGTTTTACAAGTTTGATACCCTGGCCGATGATTAACTCAAGTTTGGTCAATCGGTGCTGCAGAGTCATCCGCGCTCTCCCACCTGTTTTAGAGCTTTGGTATAACCCCATGGTTCTACTGGTGACTCCAGCATCCTCTAGGACATATGAGAAAATGGGATTTTAATACCTACCGGTAAATCCTTTTCTCTTAGTCCGTAGAGGATGCTGGGCACCCGTTCCAGTGCGTACTGTATCTGCAGTTATTAGTAGTTGTTACACATATGTTGTGTTACGTTTAGAGTCAGCCTGTTGCTGAAATTGTTCATGCCGTTGGCTTGTGTTCTGTTGAATGCCACGTTGTGCCGCATGCTTGAGGTGTGAGCTGGTCTGAATCTCACCTTAGTTTAACAATAAATCCTTTCCTCGAAATGTCCGTCTCCCTGGGCACAGTTCCTATAACTGGAGTCTGGAGGAGGGGCATAGAGGGAGGAGCCAGTTCACACCCTTTGAAAGTCTTAAAGTGCCCATGTCTCCTGCGGATCCCGTCTATACCCCATGGTTCTAATGGTGACCCCAGCATCCTCTGCGGACTAAGAGAAAAGGATTTACCGGTAGGTATTAAAATCCCATTTTTGCTTAGTCTCTCCAGGACTACTTCCTTACTTAAGCGTATCAAGCCAAGTGTCATTATCTTCACTATCGTTATGGACTAGTCTCACTGTCTGATCCTCCCTGGTGAATACTGAGGGGAAAAAAATTGTTCATTATTTCTGCTTTTATTATGTCATCGTTTAACAAAGCTCCCAGTTCATTTTTTAATGGGCCTACACTCTCCTTCTTAAACCTTTTTACTGTATATGTACTTATAAAAAATTTTAGGGTTGGTTTTACTCTCTATAGCGATTTGCTTTTCGTTTACAATTTTAGCTGCTCTTATTACTTTTCTGCATTTTTGTTGCATTCCTTATACAGGTTGAGTATCCCATATCCATATATTCCGAAATACGGAATATTCCGAAATACGGACTTTTTTGAGTGAGATAGTGAAATCTTTGTTTTTTGATGGATCATTGTACACAAACTTTGTTTAATACACAAAGTTATTAATAATATTGTATTAAATGACCTTCAGGCTGTGTATACAAGGTGTATATGAAACATAAATGAACTCTGTGAATGTACACACACTTTGTTTAATGCACAAAGTTATAAAAAATATTGGCTAAAATTACCTTCAGGCTGTGTGTATAAGGTGCATATGAAACATAAATACATTCTGTGCTTAGATTTAGGTCCCATCACCATGAAATCTCATTATGGTATCTAATTATTCCAAAATACGGAAAAATCAGTTATCCAAAATACCTCTGGTCCCAAGCATTTTGGATAAGGGATACTCAACCTGTAATACAGGAATGACTCCTCCCCTCCATTGGATTTAAATTCTTTGAAAGCACGCCTCTCTTTAGCCATTGCTACTTTAACCTCCTTATTAAGCCACGTTGGTTTGTGTTTAGTACTCCTGCGTTTACTGCTCATGGGAATGAATTTGTGAATATTGTTATCAAGCAACCCTTTTAAAGGCATCCCACATTTTCCATTTTGTGTCTTTACCTTGAAACAAAACTTCCCAGTCAATGTCGTTTAGTGCCCGTCTTAGCATATTGAAGTTAGTTTTTTTTAAAGTTAAATGTTTTGGTTGATCCCTTATAGGTATGTTTCTTGAAACTGATGTCGAATGTGATCATATAGTGATCACGGTTTCCCAAGGTCTCCCCAACATTTAATGTTTGATATAATGTTCACATTATTGGTAATAACTAGATCCAGAATAGTTTTTACCTCTAGTTGGATCCTCTACTAATTGAGTTAAGTATTGATCCTTTAATGTATTTAAGAATCTGCTGCTCCTAGTTTTTTACACATGAATCGTTAATCCAATTTATATCCGGATAGTTCAAATCCCCTAACACTAGGATGTCTCCCATTCACGCAGCTTTTTCAATTTGCTGTAAGAGTTGTTCCTCCTCATGTACGTTAAAATCCGGTTGCTTATAGCACGTGCCAATGACTAGTTTCTTTGCATCAGTGCCCCCACTAGTGATCTCAACCCATAACGACTCCACATTATCTCCAGTCCCCTCGTAAATTACATCTATTAACTTTGGTTTAAGAGATGCTTTAACAAAGAGACATACCCCTCCTCCCCTTTTGGTAGCCTCCTGAAAAGAGAATATCCCTCAAAATACGCAGCCCAGTCGTGAGAGTCGTCCCATTCTGTTTCCGTAATACCTTTAATATCATATTGATACTTTGATGCAAGCCATTCCAATTCCCCCATTTTACCTGATAGGCTTCTTGCGTTCGCAAGCATACATTTTAGCTTAGTATTTCCCCTGCCCATTTGTTTTAATGGTATCTTATCTATATGTATGAGTGTCTTTCTAGAATTACCCTTACCGACTGTTATTCTCATCCCTCCCTTTCCACCCCCATCATAATTAATACCGCCTTCCTCATTACTATCTCTTTGACCTAACATTATCTATAAAACTTATTGTTGAAACATAATCATCATTAAGTAATAAATTGGGAATATCGTGGGCAATACCTGTGTCAGTAAATCCTGTGCCAGTACCCATGCAAATACTTTTGCCCTTGCCGGCTGATCTTGCGCTCCCCCAAATTGATCACTACCCCCATCTTTACTCTTCACACTGTTTGACCCGTAGCTTCTAGCTAAACCCTCCCCCCAGGCTCCTAGTTTAAAAGCTCCTCCAACCTTCTAACCATCCTGACCCCCAGCACCGCAGCCCCCTCCTCATTCAGGTGCAATCCATCGCGACCAAAGATGGCGCCTGACTGAGAAGTCCGCCCAGTGTTCAAAGAACACAAACCCCTCCTTCCTACACCAGTCTCTAAGCTACACATTTACCTCCCTCTGCCTCCCTGGGCTAGCGCATGGCACTGGTAATATTTTGGAGAATATTACCCTAGATGTCCTTGCCTTAAGTTTCTTGCCTAATTCCCTATAGTCTTTCTTAAGGACATCCCACCTACCATAGATTGTAAGCTTGCGAGCAGGGCCTTCCTACCTCTATGACTGTTATCACCCAGTTTGTTATTGTTATTTCAAATTGTAAAGCGCAACGGAATTTGCTGCGCTATATAAGAAACTGTTAATAAATAAATACCACTAACTGTCATTGGTGCCAACCGGGTCTTTACCAGCCCCTCACAACAATCTACCTGGTCCGCGATGTGCCATACCCGAGCACCTGGAAGACAACAGACTGTACGGCGATCACGGTCCCGGTAGCAGATTGCCCTGTCTTCCTGATAATAGAATCCCCTAACACCACCACAATCTGACTAAGTGCCTCACTATCTTTTTTCCCATCTACATCGAGGGTACCGCTCCTCTGGTTGCTAGAGGGAACAGTCTCCTACGGTTCCGTCATTTTCTCACTCTTCTGCCCAGAATCTTCGTTCAATCGGGTGAATTTGTTGGGGTTTGGCAGATCAGAGATGTCCCGTCTCCCCCTCCCCTTCTTCTTCCTTCTAACTGTGACCCAGCTGTCTACCTGATCCTCCTCATCTACCAGTGTTCCTCCCTGCAACTCCTCCACCGTTCTATCTAAACTTTGCTTGAGATTGTGAATACTCCTTAGTCGCGTAACGGTCGGCTCTAGTTCACTAACCTGGGCTTCCAGGGCAGCCGTTCGCTCACATCTCGCACAGATGTGCCTGCACTTGGACTGTTCCAGGTGCGCATACATCATGCACGACACGCACTGAGTGAGATCCTCTATCGCGGCACCACCCATTTTTAATAAGTGCTAACTCCCTGTTACCTTCAGGATAAAAACAAGAGAGGGACAATATATAGGGATAATATAAAAGAGACAATAAATAAATAAGGACAAATATGGGATAAATTAAGTAAGGACAATATATAGGGACAATAAAGTACAATAAATAAAGGACAGATAGAGGATTAATTAAGTACAATACAATACCCTAATAGACAAAGGGAGACAATCGATTATACAACAAAAAAGGAAAGGTTAATACTTATCTGGCCGCTGCTCCTCCGATCAGTGCTCAGGAGCTGTGGCTCAGTCTTCGGCTGGGACACACGCACACACACTCACACTTTGATAAGCAGCAGCAGCACTCTCTCTCACAGACACACACTCCTTTTGTGCTCCTGCTCCCGGTCTCTGTGCACCGCACCGCTGAGCTCCCTCCGGCTCCTACTCCTTCTGCGCCCTCCGCTCCTTGCTCACTCACCCCCGCATTGGCTTACGGCACCCGTCCCGCTAGAGCCTAACAGCCTCACAGCCGTCGTGCTTGCCATCCGCTACGCTGTCACTTCCGGTTACAGCAGTTCCGTCCTCACAGCAGACTTCCGCCCTCACAGCAGACTACGTAATATACTGTAATAGACTTCTGGGTATACAGATGTGGCATGAACCTTAGACTGTCTGATTTATTAACACAAAACTATACTTACAAGGCAAAATGTGTTACGTAGTTAATCCCACCTGTTCCTGATAACAAGCCATGTCCAATTTAGATAGAGACCTTTGGCCATATTGGAAAGTGAAGTGGTTCGCCTGTGTGTTGCTATAATTAAGTTGAATTGTAATACACTGTTTCAAATGATATTGTCACTAAACACTACTTTCTGCTCAACAGGTTGATGATGAGAGCATTGATGATCTCGGGGAGGTGAAAAAGTGACACAACATCGTGCCTGTAATGTTCTAGACTATATAGCCAAAGTGAGAGAGGATTATCAGAGCTTTGTGTGTCCTCTGTCTTGTACCACCTTGGTCCATGGCATTTACACCACTGTAGAATGCTATGTTTGTTTTTAAATACTAAACTTAAAAGTAACCAATGCAAGTGCGTATGTGTTTAGAGTAATAAAAATGTTTTTGGTCATTACCTACTGTGTCCTCATCCTTTGCCTGTAGAAAGTTATAAAATAAAAAAGAAAAATCGAAGGTTTTTTGTACTTCTGTTTATAGTCTTTTCTTTAAATCCATTGGGTAAACTGGGATCACATTGGGATATAGTGGGCACAGGATTAGTGTGGCCACTTTAAACTGTGATGGTTCTCCAGCCCTACAAAGATGCTTAGCAAATACTGAGTGACTCTGCCCTGGAGGCACTTGCTGATATAATAGAATGTCTCCTGGGATTTTTAGGAACAGGATGATTAGTCCCACTTTAAACCCAACTAATTGTGGAAGCAATCCAGCTAGCAAATGGCTTACTCTGTTGCCAGCCAACCCCTTTACTGAGCATCTTGGAGGATAAAGAGAGAATCCATCTTATTTGTCACTTGTCTGCAAAGCCCTAACCACATCCAAGAAATGAAGAGAGCCCATTTATTCTGTAGAGCTAAGATTGTCCAAAGCCAAAATCACAATATCCTAATCTTGCACCCCTCTAGCCTCCCCTGGTGCACTGAATACCCCCAATTCGCTGATGAGAAGGTAGGTTACATGGTTGAGACATCAGATGTCCTTTAGCCCGCTCGGATCTAGTATCTACTCTCTTTCCAATTCTAACAGAAAATAGGAAACGTAGACCTACAAGAGTTATCAGCTCTGAAACTTTGATCTGTTATATTCTGTAGAATAAAAGACAGGATGCTGTAGTGCATTCAAGATCAGATTAAGGGGCATATTTAATAACGAGTGATATTCTTATCACTCATTACTAATCTTAAATGGTGATCCAACCAATCAGCTCCTAACTCATTTTACAAACACATGACAATTAAGCACCATTTAAGATTAGTAACAAGAATATTACTCGTTAATTAAGCATGCGCCTGAAATCCCATTGTTCCGGAAGAAGGAGGCAAAAATGGAGGCTGCACATGCTGTAAAGCAGTACACCTGTCAAAACTTTTCTTTGAATCTAAACTGAAAGCACTGAGACCTTTAACCTTCAGGACGCTAAGAGGTAAATTTACTAAATGGTTCTTTTCAAAGAATTGTATCTTTGGTGATTTCAGTAGCAGGATTTAAAGGGGCAGGAATAGTAAACACAAAACAGGCGTGTTTTGTATTTAATATTCTTGCCCCTTTAATTACAGCATCCAAAGACAAGACAGCCTTAAAAAGTGCTGCCTAGTAAATTTATACTGTACCGAAGTCTTCACCCCCTTTAACAGCAGTAAGAGCCTACAAAGCTGTGAAAACAAGGGCAGCGCCAGACGTCTCACTGCCAATGAAATCATTCCAACCTTTTCTCTCTGAAAAGAGAAAGTAAACCTTTGCAACAGACCACAAAAGCCAGGATATTGACTCTCTACGTCAGGACATCAGACCATCAGCTACTAGCCACCTCCTTTCCCTTACAACCCCTTCCCATCCCTCTTACCAACTCTGACATCTTTCTCCCGTGTATCTGGTGAGGAAGTTATGACCCTCATCCGTTACCACCCCCCACCTTCCCAACTGATCCTATACCCTTTAGCCTCCTCTACTAGTTCTCTCCTTCTGCCTGTCCCCCCTACCTTCAAGCATGCACTCGTCTCCCCTAGTCTTAAAAAAACTACCCTTGATCCACACATTCGATTCAACTTCCGACCCAACACTAAACTTCTTTTCTCTTGCATCCATGGCAAACACTGGGGAATGCTTATTACAATATGGTATAGCTGGAGCCGGTGCACTTTAAGAACTCTTCAACTGACTGTGCTAGAAAAATGTTTCCTCAGAGCCAGTCATCTCTGGAGGGCTCCAGAGGATTTTTTTTTTTCATATTTATTTTAAACTTTTTTTATTTTCAGACAGGGTAGCTGGCAACTACATGTCTGCTTCGTGGGACTTAGGGTGCGACCTGTCCAGACGTAATAGAGCGGTATGGCCCCAGGTCCCCGGCTGACAGGACATGTGTCCTGAGGGTACTTGCACTGCAGTCAATTTGAGGACTAGCACTGGGACCCACAGCCTGCCGCCACCGCTGACAGAGCTGAAGAGAAGATTGGTGAGTAAAACCGGGGCCCCTGAGTAGCGGGGTTCCCGGTTTAAATGGCGGCACAGACGCACACCGGTCACACTGCTCTGCATAAAGAGAGCTACTGTGACCAGCAAAGTGCAAAACTGGCTATTTCAGGCTGTTAGAGTGAGGGAGCACTGCTTTCAGCAATCTATATATCAGCACTGCTAGTATAAATAATAAATGAGCAGAGGACAGCACACAGGGCGCCATCTTACCAGATAGGCAATGTGGCTGCATTAACACCACAGCCTGAGCGTACCTCACAAATCCAAGACTGTCATAACAGTGGGGGATAATGTGGGGAAGCGGTTAACATTAAAACTGGATCATTGCTAGTGGATTCCGGAATAATTCTCCCTAGCTAAGGTCTTCATTAACAAAACAGTGTGCTGTTTCTTCCTTCTCTGTGCCTTCTTATGTTACTATTTGGGTAAACTAGTGTGTGAGACTTGTTTTATTCCAGTGTGGGTGGGTGTAATTTTGCTGTGAGAAAATGCTGCATTAGCAGGATCACTATTTTGTGAGCAGTGTATAAGTCTGCATCACAATTTAGTAACAAAGACACTAGTTTGGCTGTCCAGACTGACAGCATACACCGTTGGTTACCCGTGTCTGAATGATATATTCCTTGTCATCATATACTGTTATTATAAGGACTGTGTCTGATATACATATGTGCTCTAATAGCATACACGGTTATTGACCTGTGTCTGGCTAACACTACCATTCATACACTTTTATAAGAACTGTGTCTGATATATATCTACATATCTTCTCCCTAGGGAATTTTCGTCATCATTCCCATCTCCTATAGATTATTTAGGAAGCTATAGGAAGATCCACTAACAGTGAATCCATTGGTTTCACGCCTATCAAACAAATATTGGCTTCCGGTCCCAGGGGCTACCTCACCAAAGGAGTCCTTAGACCGTAGTATACAAACCACCCTAATATCTATAATCTACAGCTGCAGTAGTGGCCCTGCGACCTGTAAAGGTTGGATGCTGGGTTAAAAAACACTTAGAGCTTGAACTAGATCCAGACACAATGGGTCAATCTAGCAGAACACAAAAGCAATCAGCAACCTATTGTGAGGTCACTCTGTAGATAGGACTGATTAACTCTCAAATTACATCAATGGCGGTCTCCGCCCACAGAGCCTTGTGGTTTCGTCAGTGGACAGCGGATGCGGAGTCCAAATGAGAGGTGAAAACGCTTCCATATATAGGAGTTTTTGTTTGGAGTGGATTTATAGAAGTGGTTCACAAGTTACTGCTGACAAATCCACTTATTACCCTTCAGCTCAGCAGCGTCCTTTCATTCCTTTCATGTGGCAAGATTAGAGACACAGCCATATGTGCTCTGTGGCTCATCTCACAAGAGCACAATACCAGTAAGCTCAAGAATCTTAGTTTGAGTTCCAGGGTGGAATTAAGGAGCCTCAAATGTGGCCCGTAGCCCCAAAAGGCAGGGGACGGATATCGGCTGTAACAGGCAGGGCCTACAGCAGGATGCTCTCCCACCGCGCCTAGAGGATCTCTGCGTAGGAGCACGCCTAAGACATTTTAGTCACATGGGAAAAGCTCCTACCAAGATGCCTGGTTAACACCCAAGGATACAAAATAGAGTACCCGCCTCATAGGTTTTCACTTCAGGTTTACCAGTTTTCTTCGAAAGACAGGTATCCCTACAGGAGGCCATACACAGAATCCTGCAAACACAGGTATTTGTCTTAGTTCCAACTCGTCAGGGAACAAGGGATTCTATTCCAGCCTGTTTGGTAGTTCTGAGACTGAATGAGTCGGTCAGACCCTTCCTGAATGAAGTCCCTGAACCCTAAGGGTCTTCAACTTTAACAAGGAATTTGCTAGGGCAGTCATAACAGGACTGGAACAAGGGGAGTTCTTGGTATCTTTGGATATCAAAAAGGCCTGCCTTCACATTATAATATGGCCGTTCACAAAGGTCATTGTGGAGATCATCTAGTATTCCTACAATTTTAAATAAGAAATATCCACTACCAATTCTAGGCCTCACCTTTTGGTCCTTGATCAGCTCCGAAGGTATTCAAAAGGTACGTGTGGGGAGAAGGCTACAACTCCTAATTCAAAAAAACATAGTTTAGTATCTAGACACTTCCTCATAAGGGCGCTATCCTGCAAACAGCTATTGCACAGCATCATTCTCAACAAAAGGTCTATTAAGATTCTCAATATACAGGAATTCCACTTTAAGCCTATTCAGAGATTTCAGTTTCTGTGTATGATTTTGGACACAGTATCTTAGAGAGTTTTCTTCCCCTGGAAAGAGCCTGAGGAAGCCAGTCGTTAGTTGTTAGTCCTGAAATCACATTAAGTCTCCATACATTTTTCTTGGAACTGACTGCAATTTACAATGCTCTACATCAGGCCTTCCATCTACTACAGTCAGGACATTCATGTACTGTCCGACAACGCCACATCAGTGGCATACAGAACAAGGTGGAAGAGCAGCAATGAGAGAGGTTTCCAAGATACTTCTCGAGGCAGGAAGAGATGCCACGGCCATCTCCGCCATCTTTATACCGGTAGAACGGGAAAGCGGATTCTGAGCAGACACGACCTACGCCCAGAAGAGTGAGGTCTTCATCCTCAGGTCTTCCAACTGATAGTATATTGGTGGGGATGCCTATAGGTAGACATGATAGTTTCTCGGAACAAGAGACTTCAGAGCTATTGTTCAAGAACAAGAGATCCACAGGCGACAGCAGTGGATGCGCTAACGACGCCTTGGAATTAGCAAACAGTATATTTTCCCTCCATTTCCTTTACGAGAATAGGAGAGAGTTCAGGCAATTCTAATTGCCCGAGACTGGCCACACAGAGCTTGGTACGCAGATCTCATTTACCTGTTGGTAGAAGAACCCTGGCCTGTGACGCTCCGGGAAGATCTTCCTTAAGGCCCGGTCATCTATCCAGACTTACACCGGCTACGTTTAACAGCATGGAAGTTGAAAAGGCATATTCTAGCCTGGAAGGGCTTTCCAGGTGCTGTAATACTAAAATACGCTTCAAGCCAGAAAGGCAGTCACTTCACGACATTCCCATTGTATATATGGAAGAGGTATGTCTCCTGGTGTGAAGGACGACAATATCTGCCAGCGGATTTATAACTGGGTCGCCTTTTACGCTTCCTACAGTCAGGAGTGTATGTGGGCCTAAGTTTGGCTCACTAAACGTTCAGATTTCAGCTCTATCAATCCTTTTCCGGAAACAACTGGCCATGCTGCCAGAGGTTCAGACATTCCTCCAAGGTGTGCTTCACCTACCATCACCTTTTGTACCACCTCCGACACCTTGGGATTTAAACCTGGCTTAAGATTTCCCACAATCTTCTTGGTTTGAACCACTACAAACGGTAGATGAAAGATATCTTACATGGAAGACACTAATGCTGTTAGCCTTGGATTCAGCTAGCAGTCTCTCAGAGTTCGAGGCATTGGGGGTGATTCAGAGTTGATCGTAGCTGTGCTAAATTTAGCACAGCTACGAACACGCACAGCACCGATAAGGTCTGAATTAGCCCCATTGTCAGCCGAGAGTCCCTACCTTCTGTTTCATGTTGACAGTGCAGAGCTCAGAACTCGGCAGAAGTTCTTGCTGAAGGTTATCTCAGCTTTTCATATCAACAACCGATATGGTTTCTGGTCATTAATGACGTCTCAGCTACTCCAAGATGACTGGAGGTAGTACGAACACTGAAGATCTATGTCAGAAGAACTGCTCGTATTGGAATGTCAGATTCTCTTTTCATTTTGTACGATGCCAACCAGATAGGTTACCCAGCTTCAAATCAGGCAATAGACCGTTGGATCAGACTTACTCTCCAACAGGCTTATTCGTCATCTGCTTTGCCTCTACCACATTTCATTACAGCCCACTCTTCAAGGTCGGTGGGCTCCTCCTGGGCAGCTGCCCGGGGAGTATCGGCATTACATCTATGCCGAGCGGCCAACTGGTCGGGTACAAACACGTTGTCAAATTCTATTGGTTTGATACCCTGGCGTCAGAGGACAGTCAGCATGGTCGTTCAATATTGCAGGTGTCTCCGCACACTCCCGCCCGTTAAGGGAGCTCTGGGACGTCCCCATTGTAATAAGAATTCCCCAGTATCCCCTATGGATGCAAGAGAAAATTAGATTTTGGTACCTATTGGTAAATCCTTTTCTCATAGTCCATAGGGGATACTGGGCGCCCTCCTCTGTGCTTCGTAAATTTTCCTGAAAAAGTTAAGTTTTTGTGTGACAGATTGTTGGATCAGCTTTGCTATCCGTTTTTTGGATCAGCGTTTTGCTGTCCCTTCTAATTCTTGTTGTTGTGCTGGTTATGTTCTTTCTAATTGTTCTGTTCTGTTTCTTCCTCCTCTCAAAGTATGTTCCGTCTCCTTCGGGCACAGTTTTCCTAGACTGAGCTGTGGGAGGGGGCATAGAGGGGAGGAGCTAGCAGTCAGTTTAAGATTTCTTAAAGTGCACCGGCTATAGCGGACCCATCTATACCCCATTGTAATAAGCATTCCCCAGTATCCCCTATGGACTACGAGAAAAGGATTTACCGGTAGGTACCAAAATCCCATTTTTGTCTCCAAACTTCTTGAACATGTCTAGAACTGCCTTACTGCCTTTTCTTTCCTCACTCACTGCTTGACCCATTCCAGTCTGGTTAACATCTTCTCCACTGAAACTGTCTTCACGAAAGTCTGCAATTACCTTCTTTCTGCTAAATCCAAGGGCCACTACTCTCTGCTTATTCACCTCTCTGCTGCTTTTGACACTCTGGACCACGTTCTCCTGCAAATCCTTCACTCCCTTGGTCTGCGTGATACTAGCCTCTCCTGGCTGTCCTCCTACCTCTGACCGTTCCTTCTCTGTCTCCTCTCATTACTTCACCTCCTCCCCACTTCAACTAACTGTAGGTGTCCCCCCAGGGGCCTACCTACAAATCCCTATAGCACCTACTCATCAGCGATTCCTCCGATTTGCTGTTCTGCAAAAGTATTACCAGTTCCAGGCACTACCTATTGGGCTAGGTTCGGCTCCATGGGTATTTACCAAGCTAATGGCGGCTATGGCAGCTCAACTGTGTCATCAAGGAATCTGGGCGCTCCCATGTTTGGGTGACTTGTTGCTTCTGGCACAATCTCAGGAACTTTTGCGCCACCATCTTCAAATAACCATTACCTTCCTACAAGCCCACGGGTGGCTGATCAGTTGGAAAAAATTCCTCCCTTGTCCCTTCACAACGGATGTTGCATCTAGGGGCTCTTCTGGATTTGCAGGAATAGAGGCTCTTCCTGTCAGTGAACAAAGTTGCCAGACTGCAAGTCAGGGGTCTGCAACTTACTGTGCAATCCCCGGATGTTAATACATTCGGCAGTGTAGTTTCTGGGGTCCATGGTCGCCACCTTCGATATGGTGGAGTATACCCAGTTTCACTCCAGGCCCCTACAACATCTGATCCTTTCCAGGTGGAATGGGCCTGTATGCATTGGGGCCTGGCTTGAAAGTGTTTGACGGCCCGGCTCTTGAGTCATCAGAGCTAAGGGGCACAGTGATACAGACAATGCTGCTGGCTCGTAAGCCATCTTCAGCCCACATCTATTACTGGATGCTATTACTTGCATGTTTATTTTCAGTGGTGTGCGTCTAAGTGCTATGACCCCCGTACCTTTAGGATCTCCCGGGTACTGACCCTCCTACAAGCAGTGTTAGACCTTGGTCTTCGTCTAGCATCCCTGAAAGTACAGGTTTCTACATTATCAATGTGGTTTCAACAAAAGATCGCTGTACTACATGATGTGTGTACCTTTTTTCAAGGGATACTCCATATCCAGCCTCCCTTTGTACATCCAGTGGCCCCCTGGGATTTATCTTTGGTCCTGCAGTATCTTAAGACTTCCCCATCTGAGCCTTTAGAGTTGGTGGACCTTAAGTGGCTGTCAGCAAAGGTGTTTTTTCTCCTGGCTATTGCCTCTGCGAGAAGGGTGTCTGAGTTTGGGATCGCTTCCCTGTCGTGATCTGTTTCTGATCTTCCATCAAGATAAGGCAGATCTCCAGATCAGGGTGGGTCACCTTCCTAAGGTGGTGTGCAAATTTCATCTAAATATGGAGATAGTGGATTGAGGGAGGTGCTTGGAACAGCATGGAGTAACAGCGTGCCGGCTGCAGCTCCCAGCTAACATCCTGACTCACATTCGGATGCCCTGGCGATCTATCTATCAAATAAGCCGTGGAACCGACCAGGTAAACTCCGCTCTATCAGAATGATGAAGGGGGAGTGAAGGAGTCCAGGCGGCCATGGCAGTGACTCTCTGCATCCTGCCTGTGATTGTGCTCGAGGCAGCCGTGACTGAAATCATTCATGCATTGTCTGTGAACTGTGCCCTGTGCAGAAGCCCTGAATCGGGAGAGGCGTCTGGCTGTACACATCAATTCTAGCCCTGCACTTTGCAGATACCTGAGGTGAGGTACACTGTGCGCTGTGTGCCCTGGATAAAAAAAAGGGGGATCGTGGTTGCCAATGTGCTAGACCCATGTGAGTAAACCAGAGGCACTGTAATATATGGTGGAATGTGTGGCAGAGAAGCTGAGATACTGCAGCTGGATCACTAGCCTAGTATGTACTATTGGGTCATTGGGAGCCCTAGATACCAGCAGCTACAATACACTTGTGAGACTGTAGGTATAAATATTGCTGCTCAATTTTGGCTGATATATTATCTGGAAGAAGGTGAGAGTGGCTGTTAGCGCTGTCCTGCATCAGACACTGGGAGCAGCGGCTGTGAGAGAGCCGCATCTACCGCCAATAGCGGAAAACAACCCTACGAGCTGATATTGTATGGGGTCCGGTGCAAGTGTGGGACCCAGTAAGAGGGGAGTCGTGGTCTCTGGAGCATGTAAATAAGCCTTGGGTTGTCCAAAGGAATTGGGGCGCCCCTGTTGAATTACTGGCTTAAAAATAAGTGCCATTGTGATATTGGATGTTTTAAACAACAGCAGCTATATCTGGCAGAATGAATGTATGCATGAACACAAATGTGGAGCATTATACTCGGTAACAAGGTTGCTACACTATTTGGAAGAATTATAACACCAAAAAGTGCTACATCTTAAAAAAGTATCTATTGCTTGACACTAGCCTGATCATAGGCTTAAGGCCCGTACACACTGGTCGATATATCGGCCGTTCTTTTGAACGGCCGATATATCGCGGGACCGTCGGCCAGTGTGTACGGCCGATACATCTGTGAACTCCGTCGTTCACAGACGTATCGCGTCGGCCGCGCAGCACAGCCGACGGCCAATATATCTATCAATATATTGGCGCGTCACTGTGTGTGTACGGGGCGGTCGGCCGACCGCCCGTACACATGCTGCGGCGCCCGGCGGTGATTGACAGCTGAACTGGGCGGGTGTACACGCCCGCCCAGTTCATGACGTCAGTCCCCGACGGATCGGGCAGTGTGTATGCACAGCACACTGCCCGATCCGTCCATAGATATATCTGCAGATCAATTGATCTGCAGATATATCTATTAGTGTGTACCCACCTTTAGTGTGTGCTATTTGGTTATTGAGAGCTCTGAATGCCAGCAGCTACACTTGAGACACTGAATGTTTAAAATTGTTGCTTAACCTTGGCTGATACACTATTTGAAAAGAAACAGAATATTAACAGCAGAGAGATGCCAATTAAGTAGGATATAGTAAGCTTCGATATTGCTACTGCTTTTTGAGGATACTTTAAGTCTTGTTTCTGACCCTTTGTCCCCAGACTGTGTCAACAGACCTGAGTATATTAAGTAATATCAGCTATAGCTCGTTTATATGACTTGATTGACTTTGTGCCAGACTCCAGTTAATGAACTGGAGGCATTTACTTCCTCTGTGCAGGAAGGAGCAGGTGTGATAATCTGCTCAATTGCTGTTAACAGGTCTATTCTGCTATACAAGCCCAGTTCTATATGATCTTGGAAAATAAAACCATCAAGGCTCACTGGTTGTAGTAAAAGACTGTGTGCCTTTCATCCACATAAGAAGAGGGCACCGCGAGGGCCTGTGGCCCGGGGCATAATACTAGCAGCAGTACAAAATTTGTGGTGATTAATAATACCCCTTTCACACTGCCAATGCCGGATCCCACCCGGGAATTGGAAACGGGTCCTTCCCGGGTGGTATCCGGCATTGGCCGCTGCTGCAGGCTTCCCCGACCCCGCAATATGCCAGGCGGGTTGCCATAGCAGCAGAGGGCGGAGCCAGCGGCAGGGGCGGTGCTGGGAGATGAGATCATCTCCGCGCCGCCTCTCCCTGCTGCAGTAAACGGGTCCCGGGACGCATCGACTCGGGAGCCCGTTTACGCAGCCACTGACCAGGAATTCAACCCAGATATAACACTGCTTTATTCCCGGGTTGAATTGCCTGGTCAGATTACCCGCGATTTCGGCTATGCCCCTTTCACACCGCACACTGACCCGTGTCGACCCGGCAATATGCTGGGTTGATACCGAGTTATTTGTGCGGTGTGAAAGGGGTATAAAATGGGGAAGACAGGTGCAGCAGCTAAGCTGCTAAGTATGCAAGAAGATCACAAACAACAAATGCTGCATCATACCCTTCTTCTCCCTCAAAGCCAGAACAGGGGACAGATGGTAGTAACTATGCTGACTTTACTCAGAAATTCTTGAATGCCATAGCAGCCTCAGAACAGAGGGTCACAGAAAAAATTGGGCATGTCCAAGCAGATGTATCTCTGCTTCGTCAAGATCTACAAAACATCAGAGAGAGAGTTGGCAAGATGGAAAATAGAATATCAGACCTGGAGGATAAATCACTATCTCGTAATAATAAAGTTGATGAATTAACAAATCAAGTGGCTGCTATACAGGCTAAACTGTTCGACATGGAGGGACGGCTAAGACGTAATACTATACGACTGGTGAGTCTGCCCGAAAAGGGTGGAAGGGACAGTACCTGAAAAGTTCCTAGAGGAGTGGCTCATTAGATTATTCACCAGGGAGGCTTTTAGCCCCCAATTCTCAGTGGAACGAGCCCATAGGGTACCAACCAGGTCTCCTACTCCAGGGGTCTCTGCCAGGACCTTTATTGCTTGAATTTTGCATTTTAGAGATAGAGATACCATTCTTCGGCTAGCACAGAACTATGGTGTAGTTCAGTTTGCTAACAGTACAGTTTCATTTTATCCAGACTTTGCTCAGGATGTACAGAAAAGTCATTAACAACTCCTACAAATGAAGTGCAAGATGCGAGAGAGGAACATACAATACTCCATGATGTTTCTGGCTCGCTTGAGAGTTGTGTACAATAACTCTACACATTTCTTCACCTCCGCTAAAGAAGCAGAGAATTGGTTGGAAAGGCAACCTAAGGATGCTTGAGGGCGGGAGAGAAAAAAGGAGAGGAGAGGGAAGGGAAGGAGGAAGAAAAAAGAAAAGGGAAAAAATGTTGAATAAGATCGATCTGTAAAGTTTGTAGCGGTGTAGAGTTTATACTTGTTGATGACACAATGGTAGTTTGTATGATGGTTATATGACAAAGTAGTAGTAATCATAAACAATTATATTTGTTGATTAATAATACCAGGGAATATATCCTAGATTAGGGATTTTTTATTCTATGCTGCATATAGCTATAGGATTTGTTTCCTATATCCCCCTGTCGAATGGGTGATTGAGTGAGGAAAGTGGGAAGAGTTTGAGAGGGATGGAATGGGATCTAGGTATTCCGCAAGGGTAGTGGATATATAGGGTAGGTTAGGGAGGGAATGGGAAGATGCTTTTTTAGGATGTTTGTGCTGCTCAGTACATACGTGGTTGTTGGCTTTTTTTCCGTTATTTGTTTATTTGGGGGGGGGGGGGGGTTGTGTTTTGTTTGATCTCTCTCTCCCTCTCTCGCATCCGGGTCTGTCTGGCGAAGTATTGTAGGACCAGAGTGGATATTGACCTTAGCATATTTAAAGGTGAAGGTGGTTGTGTGTATGGCAGTACTGTGTCATGCTATACCTAAATTTGGAAAGGGTGTACTCATGCCCAGGTGCTAATGCTCCATTCTTGTATCAATGATTAGGCAGAGAAAGGAATTAAGAATATTGTGCAGGAATGTTAGGGGAATTAATGATAAAATTAATGTTACGTTCTCTGTTCTTGGAACCCAGGAGATAGGGTGGCAGCAGAAGAGCTCCAAGTACAGATGCGTGAAGCTGCGACAGAAATGGGATACGCAGCAATACCTAACGGGAATCCTGACTCCATTGTTTCTCCCAAGTGGTCGGTCAACGCCTGCGAGACTATGGTTTCTTGGGCCCACAGCAGACGCGTTTCATGGGCGGATTCGGTCTGCCCGACTCCAATGCCCCCTGGTCTTAGTAGGTGACAAGGCGTTAACCGAGACAGAGAGAGAACAAGGGGTAACTAAGACAGACACACAAGAAAATAGGGGGAACCACTAAAAAACAATAAACTAGTATATGTGTGGCGCAGCCGCCAACAAAACTAACCAAGGTAATGCTGCCCGAACACCAAACACGACACAGTCGTAATTCGGCGAGTACAGCAATAGCGGAAACCTCAGCAGAGAAACACAAAAGCCAGAAGGTAAGAATAAATACGCCCACAGCTGTAAGGTGCAGCAGAGCCGCTACTCACGACACCGGTAAAGGTGCACGCAGAAGGAACAGGAACCCCAAGGCTGCAGATACAGGATAACAGGACTGGAAGGCTGGATAAAATTCCAATGATCATGCTCCGGATTCCAGGACTCAAGATACAGGATTAACTGGCTGCACAGGAACAATCCAGGGGTAGGACACAGGTCCACAGGAAGCTATCACCGGCAGGGCTGTCCTAATCTGGCTCCCATAAAAAAAACCCTGTAGCCCAGTCAGCGGGCAGCCCAGCCCCAGATCCTAATTATCCAGCTGTTTGCTGGCGCACAGCGCGCGGCATCCCGGCTGTTACTGCAGTGCTGGGCGGCCACCCAGCATCTTCGGTTGCTAGGCAACCGGCCAGAAGCAGGGAGTTAGCGGCGGAAGTGATGCGCCGGCCCTGTTACCTAGCAACGGCCGGGAGTCGGCGCGACCCACTGCTAGCAATTAAACGGGCATTAGTTATGGCCCAGATTAAAAAATATAAAGCCGATATAATCTGTTTATCTGAGACACATTTGAGTGGCAATAAACAACTATCTCTCAAAAAACCTTGGATAGGACACACATATCATGCAGCCTTTTCAAATCAGTAAGGTTTGATCTGGAATCTAGCTGTATAGATCCTAGGGGAAGGTTTTCTTTTTTTAAGAGCAAAGATTAAGCAAAAATGAATGCATCTATTCGCAATTTATATCCCCCTCCATTCAGTAATGAAGTACTGCGGCAGGCCGCATTATTTATCAATCAATCGCCAGATACCCCAGTAATAAGTATTGGGGACTATAATAATGTTATGGATAACAATCTGGATAGATGGGGGGGAGAGCCGGCCATAGGCACACTATATCCCGCAAAAACCCCATTTGCAAGCCTCATAGAAGACCTAGGTTGGATAGATATCTGGCATATATGTAATCCTACAACCGCTAAGTACTCATGTCAATCTGCAACGCACCATACACTATCTCGTATAGATATGGCCCTGGTTTTTATATGTTTTGGTCCAGTGGTTAGTGAAGTAGGGTATTTGTCTGGAGGTATATCCGATCACTCCCCTGTGTATTTAAACATAGAGCTAGCAAACAATAAGGGGGCATCCTTTTGGAAGATAAATCCATATTGGATGACTCAAATAGGTGAAGGATCGGATTTGTTGATGCAGTGCGAGCGTTTTTAAAGAGAATTTATCTCACCCAGATCCTACTATCCAACACAATGCCTTCAAGGCATATATGCATGGAACTTTCAGCAAAAAGATACCTAGGATCAAGATGGAAAGTAGGAAAGAGGAAAATAGAATGGAGGAAAGATGTCAAAAGCTAGAAACTCAATATGTAACTTCGGCTCTGCCAAGTATTAGGGAGGAGTGGGTGGATGCTCAGAGGGAGTGGTTGGATTGTCTCTATGATAAAGCAAAGCATAGGGTGTTATTTAATAGGGATACACAATATTCTCAAGCTGAAGTAGGAGGAAAATATCTGGCTTTTTTGGCCAGAGAGGAAAGTGATAACGGGGCAATTCAGTGTGTTCGCAACCTCCAGGGGCAGGAGTGTCTCACAAGGCCGGAAATAGCTGCCTTTAAGGAATATTATCGTTCATTATACTCAACTAAGGCTACACATAGGGGGTCATTCTGAGTTGATCGCACGCTGCCGATTTTCGCAGCGCAGCGATCAGGTTACTACTGCGCATGCGTATGCACCGCAATGCGCACGCACGTCGTACGGGTACAAACAGCATCGTTGCTGGGCAATGCTTCTAGCGACGAATCCATTCGCACGGGTGATTGCAAAGAGATTGACAGACAGAGGGTGTTTATGGGTGTCAACTGATCATTTTCTGGGAGTGGTAGGGAAAACGCAGGCGTGTCCAGGCATTTGCAGGGCGGGCGTCTGACGTCAATTCCGGTACTGGACAGGCTGAAGTGATCTCAAGGGCTGAGTAAGTTCAGATCTACTCTGAAACTGCAAAAATCTTTTTTGTCCCGCTCAGCTGCACATGCGATTGCACACTTGCAAAGTAAAAATACACTCCCCCGTGGGCGGCGACTATGCGTTTGCGCGGCTGCAAAAAGTAGATAGCGAGCAATCAACTCGGAATGAGGGCCATAGTCTCGAACAATTATGTGCAGAGGCGGATTGGCCATAGGGTTCACACGGAAGATTCCCGGTGGGCCGACTCACCCATGGGGCCTGTTTTGTTTGAGGACATGTGGTCCTTTTTATAGACATAATGAATAAGATGCTAAATAATTTTCATATATATATAAATGACTTTGCCACTTAGCCTGTGATTGCAGATGATGTAGTGTATGCTCTGTCTGCCGGCTTGGCTGACATATAAGATTGAGTGAATAGTGATTGGGGTACGGTTGGTGTAATAAGCAAGAAAATATATCTTTCTAAAGAATGATATAGTTTCCTAAATTCTGAAGGTGTATCATATAATGTGCTCATAATATTTAATTTTATTTCTTTTTAACTTCCCCCTTGATGCTGGACATGCCCACTATCTGGAAAGTTTTGGGGGGAGGGTGCTGCTGCCATGGCCCATGGCTAGACCTTACACCTCTGGTGCTGCCCATGTGGGGCCACTAGTACAAATTTTTCCAGGGCCGCTTTTTGTTCCCAATCCGCCCCTGATTATGTGGATATTTAGATCAGATAGAGTTGCCCGGATTGTCACAGGAGATGGTCGAAGCTCTTGAGGCTCCTTTTACGTTGGAGGAGATTGAGAATGCAGTCTTTTCTCTTCCATCATCTAGAGCTCTGGGCTCTGACGGAATTCCGGCAGAAGTTTATAAAAAATGTAAGGAATGTTCTTTTCCATATTTATTAGAATTATCTAATTCGCTATATGAATGGGGCTCGATTTCTCCCTCCATGATGTAGACAATTATAGTGGTGCTGCCAAAGCCAGGGAAAAATCCCTTCTGTTTAGAGTCTTATAGACCTATATCGCTTTTGACAACAGATGTAAAAATAATAGCAAAGATGTTAGCTTTGAGATTAAATTCAGCAATAACGTCAAATGTGCACCCAGACCAAACTGGCTTTATATGCCAGGGAAGTCAACAACAGGGGCATATCTACCCATTGGCCAGGATGGCACTCGCCAGGGGTGCCAGCCGAGCAGGGGGCGCCGCCTGATGGTGCCACCCTCGGCCAATGGGTGGAATCCCTTAAGCTGTAGTGTCTGGCAATACCTGCTGTGCTGAGCTGCCCGTGCATTGTCTGGGCTGGAGGGCGGAGGATCGCTCAGCAGGCAGGAGCTGGCGTCCGGCACCGCAATGCACTACAGGGAAGAAACTGAATATAAACTACAACTACCAGCAACCCTTGCTGTCGGGAGCTCCTGGCGGCAAGGGCTGCTGGGAGCTGTAGTTTATATTCAGTTTCTTCCCTGTAGTGCATTACGGTGCCGGACGCCAGCTCCTGCCTGCTGAGCGATCCTCCGCACTCCATCCCAGGCAGCTCGGCACAGCAGGTATTGCCAGACACTACGGCTATCTGCAGGGATGTTGTGGGGTGGGGACTAGGGCTATGTGCTGTGTGGGGAGGCTATATATGTGCTGGGAGTGGGGGAGACTACTATTATGTGCTAAGGGTGGACTACAGCTATATGCTGGGAGGGGGGTGGGGACTATGGCTATGTGCTTGGGGAGGTGAGGGGCTATGTGCAGGGAGGAGGACTATGCCTATCTATGCTGGCAGGAAACTATTGTTATGTGATGGGAAAGGGGTGAGGACTACTGTATGACTGTGTTGGGAGAGGTGGAGACTACGGCTATTGCTTGGGAAGGTGGGAGCTATGGCTATGTACTGGGAGGGGACTATGGCTATGTGCTCGGAGGGGGATGGGGACTATATGACTGTGGGTGCTTATCTGGCACTGTGGGGGCATATGTGTATTTGGCACCATGAGGGCATATCTGGCACCGTGGGGGCATGTGTATCTGGCAATGTGGGGGCATATCTGGCACTGTGGGGGCATATCTGGCACTGTGGGGTCAGATGTGTATCTGGCACCATGGGGGCATATCTAGCACCGTGGGGGGCATATCTGGCATTGTGGGGGCATGTGTGTATCTGGCACTGTAGGGGCATGTATGTATCTGGCACTATTGAGGGCATATGTGTATTTTTGGTAGAGATGAGCGCCGGAAATTTTTCGGGTTTTGTGTTTTGGTTTTGGGTTCGGTTCCGCGGCCGTGTTTTGGGTTCGACCGCGTTTTGGCAAAACCTCACCGAATTTTTTTTGTCGGATTCGGGTGTGTTTTGGATTCGGGTGTTTTTTTAAAAAAACCCTAAAAAACAGCTTAAATCATAGAATTTGGGGGTAATTTTGATCCCAAAGTATTATTAACCTCAAAAAACATAATTTACACTCATTTTCAGCCTATTCTGAACACATCACACCTCACAATATTATTTTTAGTCCTAAAATTTGCACCGAGGTCGCTGTGTGAGTAAGATAAGCGACCCTAGTGGCCGACACAAACACCGGGCCCATCTAGGAGTGGCACTGCAGTGTCACGCAGGATGGCCCTTCCAAAAAACCCTCCCCAAACAGCACATGACGCAAAGAAAAAAAGAGGCGCAATGAGGTAGCTGACTGTGTGAGTAAGATTAGCGACCCTAGTGGCCGACACAAACACCGGGCACATCTAGGAGTGGCACTGCAGTGTCACGCAGGATGTCCCTTCCAAAAAACCCTCCCCAAACAGCACATGACGCAAAGAAAAAAAGAGGCGCAATGAGGTAGCTGTGTGAGTAAGATTAGCGACCCTAGTGGCCGACACAAACACCGGGCCCAACTAGGAGTGGCACTGCAGTGTCACGCAGGATGTCCCTTCCAAAAAACCCTCCCCAATCAGCACATGATGCAAAGAAAAAGAAAAGAAAAAAGAGGTGCAAGATGGAATTATCCTTGGGCCCTCCCACCCACCCTTATGTTGTATAAACAAAACAGGACATGCACACTTTAACCAACCCATCATTTCAGTGACAGGGTCTGCCACACGACTGTGACTGATATGACGGGTTGGTTTGGACCCCCCCCAAAAAAGAAGCAATTAATCTCTCCTTGCACAAACTGGCTCTACAGAGGCAAGATGTCCACCTCATCTTCACCCTCCGATATATCACCGTGTACATCCCCCTCCTCACAGATTATCAATTCGTCCCCACTGGAATCCACCATCTCAGCTCCCTGTGTACTTTGTGGAGGCAATTGCTGCTGGTCAATGTCTCCGCGGAGGAATTGATTATAATTCATTTTAATGAACATCATCTTCTCCACATTTTCTGGATGTAACCTCGTACGCCGATTGCTGACAAGGTGAGCGGCGGCACTAAACACTCTTTCGGAGTACACACTTGTGGGAGGGCAACTTAGGTAGAATAAAGCCAGTTTGTGCAAGGGCCTCCAAATTGCCTCTTTTTCCTGCCAGTATAAGTACGGACTGTGTGACGTGCCTACTTGGATGCGGTCACTCATATAATCCTCCACCATTCTATCAATGTTGAGAGAATCATATGCAGTGACAGTAGACGACATGTCCGTAATCGTTGTCAGGTCCTTCAGTCCGGACCAGATGTCAGCATCAGCAGTCGCTCCAGACTGCCCTGCATCACCGCCAGCGGGTGGGCTCGGAATTCTGAGCCTTTTCCTCGCACCCCCAGTTGCGGGAGAATGTGAAGGAGGAGATGTTGACAGGTCGCGTTCCGCTTGACTTGACAATTTTGTCACCAGCAGGTCTTTCAACCCCAGCAGACCTGTGTCTGCCGGAAAGAGAGATCCAAGGTAGGCTTTAAATCTAGGATCGAGCACGGTGGCCAAAATGTAGTGCTCTGATTTCAACAGATTGACCACCCGTGAATCCTTGTTAAGCGAATTAAGGGCTGCATCCACAAGTCCCACATGCCTAGCGGAATCGCTCCGTGTTAGCTCCTTCTTCAATGCCTCCAGCTTCTTCTGCAAAAGCCTGATGAGGGGAATGACCTGACTCAGGCTGGCAGTGTCTGAACTGACTTCACGTGTGGCAAGTTCAAAGGGCATCAGAACCTTGCACAACGTTGAAATCATTCTCCACTGCACTTGAGACAGGTGCATTCCATCTCCTATATCGTGCTCAATTGTATAGGCTTGAATGGCCTTTTGCTGCTCCTCCAACCTCTGAAGCATATAGAGGGTTGAATTCCACCTCGTTACCACTTCTTGCTTCAGATGATGGCAGGGCAGGTTCAGTAGTTTTTGGTGGTGCTCCAGTCTTCTGTACGTGGTGCCTGTACGCCGAAAGTGTCCCGCAATTTTTCTGGCCACCGACAGCATCTCTTGCACGCCCCTGTCGTTTTTTAAAAAATTCTGCACCACCAAATTCAAGGTATGTGCAAAACATGGGACGTGCTGGAATTTGCCCATATTTAATGCACACACAATATTGCTGGCGTTGTCCGATGCCACAAATCCACAGGAGAGTCCAATTGGGGTAAGCCATTCCGCGATGATCTTCCTCAGTTGCCGTAAGAGGTTTTCAGCTGTGTGCGTATTCTGGAAAGCGGTGATACAAAGCGTAGCCTGCCTAGGAAAGAGTTGGCGTTTGCGAGATGCTGCTACTGGTGCCGCCGCTGCTGTTCTTGCGGCGGGAGTCCATACATCTACCCAGTGGGCTGTCACAGTCATATAGTCCTGACCCTGCCCTGCTCCACTTGTCCACATGTCCGTGGTTAAGTGGACATTGGGTACAACTGCATTTTTTAGGAGACTGGTGAGTCTTTTTCTGACGTCCGTGTACATTCTCGGTATCGCCTGCCTAGAGAAGTGGAACCTAGATGGTATTTGGTAACGGGGGCACACTGCCTCAATAAATTGTCTAGTTCCCTGTGAACTAACGGCGGATACCGGACGCACGTCTAACACCAACATAGTTGTCAAGGACTCAGTTATCCGCTTTGCAGTAGGATGACTGCTGTGATATTTCATCTTCCTCGCAAAGGACTGTTGAACAGTCAATTGCTTACTGGAAGTAGTACAAGTGGGCTTACGACTTCCCCTCTGGGATGACCATCGACTCCCAGCGGCAACAACAGCAGCGCCAGCAGCAGTAGGCGTTACACGCAAGGATGCATCGGAGGAATCCCAGGCAGGAGAGGACTCGTCAGACTTGCCAGTGACATGGCCTGCAGGACTATTGGCATTCCTGGGGAAGGAGGAAATTGACACTGAGGGAGTTGGTGGGGTGGTTTGCGTGAGCTTGGTTACAAGAGGAAGGGATTTACTGGTCAGTGGACTGCTTCCGCTGTCACCCAAAGTTTTTGAACTTGTCACTGACTTATTATGAATGCGCTGCAGGTGACGTATAAGGGAGGATGTTCCGAGGTGGTTAACGTCCTTACCCCTACTTATTACAGCTTGACAAAGGGAACACACGGCTTGACACCTGTTGTCCGCATTTCTGGTGAAATACCTCCACACCGAAGAGCTGATTTTTTTGGTATTTTCACCTGGCATGTCAACGGCCATATTCCTCCCACGGACAACAGGTGTCTCCCCGGGTGCCTGACTTAAACAAACCACCTCACCATCAGAATCCTCCTGGTCAATTTCCTCCCCAGCGCCAGCAACACCCATATCCTCCTCATCCTGGTGTACTTCAACACTGACATCTTCAATCTGACTATCAGGAACTGGACTGCGGGTGCTCCTTCCAGCACTTGCAGGGGGCATGCAAATAGTGGAAGGCGCATGCTCTTCACGTCCAGTGTTGGGAAGGTCAGGCATCGCAAACGACACAATTGGACTCTCCTTGTGGATTTGGGATTTCAAAGAACGCACAGTTCTTTGCGGTGCTTTTGCCAGCTTGAGTCTTTTCAGTTTTCTAGCGAGAGGCTGAGTGCTTCCATCCTCATGTGAAGCTGAACCACTAGCCATGAACATAGGCCAGGGCCTCAGCCGTTCCTTGCCACTCCGTGTGGTAAATGGCATATTGGCAAGTTTACGCTTCTCCTCCGACAATTTTATTTTAGGTTTTGGAGTCCTTTTTTTTCTGATATTTGGTGTTTTGGATTTGACATGCTCTGTACTATGACATTGGGCATCGGCCTTGGCAGACGACGTTGCTGGCATTTCATCGTCTCGGCCATGACTAGTGGCAGCAGCTTCAGCACGAGGTGGAAGTGGATCTTGATCTTTCCCTAATTTTGGAACCTCAACTTTTTTGTTCTCCATATTTTATAGGCAGAACTAAAAGGCACCTCAGGTAAACAATGGAGATGGATGGATTGGATACTAGTATACAATTATGGACGGACTGCCACGGTTAGGTGGTATAAAAAAACCACGGTTAGGTGGTATATATTATAATAATAATACAATTATGGATGGACGGACTGCCTGCCGACTGCCGACACAGAGGTAGCCACAGCCGTGAACTACCGCACTGTACACTGGTTGATAAAGAGATAGTAGTATACTCGTAACAACTAGTATGACACTATGACGACGGTATAAAGAATGAAAAAAAAACCACGGTTAGGTGGTATATATTATAATAATAATACAATTATGGATGGACGGACTGCCTGCCGACTGCCGACACAGAGGTAGCCACAGCCGTGAACTACCGCACTGTACACTGGTTGATAAAGAGATAGTAGTATACTCGTAACAACTAGTATGACACTATGACGACGGTATAAAGAATGAAAAAAAAACCACGGTTAGGTGGTATATATTATAATAATAATACAATTATGGATGGACGGACTGCCTGCCGACTGCCGACACAGAGGTAGCCACAGCCGTGAACTACCGCACTGTACACTGGTTGATAAAGAGATAGTAGTATACTCGTAACAACTAGTATGACACTATGACGACGGTATAAAGAATGAAAAAAAAACCACGGTTAGGTGGTATATATTATAATAATAATACAATTATGGATGGACGGACTGCCTGCCGACTGCCGACACAGAGGTAGCCACAGCCGTGAACTACCGCACTGTACACTGGTTGATAAAGAGATAGTAGTATACTCGTAACAACTAGTATGACACTATGACGACGGTATAAAGAATGAAAAAAAAACCACGGTTAGGTGGTATATATTATAATAATAATACAATTATGGATGGACGGACTGCCTGCCGACTGCCGACACAGAGGTAGCCACAGCCGTGAACTACCGCACTGTACACTGGTTGATAAAGAGATAGTAGTATACTCGTAACAACTAGTATGACACTATGACGACGGTATAAAGAATGCAAAAAAAACCACAGTTAGGTGGTATATATTATAATAATAATACAATTATGGATGGACGGACTGCCTGCCGACTGCCGACACAGAGGTAGCCACAGCCGTGAACTACCGCACTGTACACTGGTTGATAAAGAGATAGTAGTATACTCGTAACAACTAGTATGACACTATGACGGTATAAAGAATGAAAAAAAAACCACGGTTAGATGGTATATATTATAATAATAATACAATTATGGATGGACGGACTGCCTGCCGACTGCCGACACAGAGGTAGCCACAGCCGTGAACTACCGCACTGTACACTGGTTGATAAAGAGATAGTAGTATACTCGTAACAATTAGGATGACACTATGACGGTATAAAGAATGAAAAAAAAACCACGGTTAGGTGGTAGGTATATAATAATAAATAATACAATTCTGGTCGGACGGACTGCCTGCCGTGTGCCGACACAGAGGTAGCCACAGCCGTGAACTACCGCACTGTACACTGGTTGATAAAGAGATAGTAGTATACTCGTAACAATTAGGATGACACTATGACGGTATAAAGAATGAAAAAAAAAACACGGTTAGGTGGTAGGTATATAATAATAAATAATACAATTCTGGTCGGACGGACTGCCTGCCGTGTGCCGACACAGAGGTAGCCACAGCCGTGAACTACCGCACTGTACTGTGTCTGCTGCTAATATAGACTGGTTGATATTTAAAGAGATATTAGTAGTATACAACAATACTATACTGGTGGTCAGGCACTGGTCACCACTCCTGCAGCAAAAGTGTGCACTGTTAATTAATATAATTGTACTCCTGGCTCCTGCTAACAACCTGCAGTGCTCCCCAGTCTCCCCCACAATTAATTATAAGCTTTTAATTTATACATTGATGACTGTGCAGCACACTGGGCTGAGCTGAGTGCACACAGACTGAGTCACACTGTGTGACTGACTGTGCTGTGTATCGTTTTTTTTTTCAGGCAGAGAACGGATATAGCAGAGAGAAGTGAACGGATATATTATATTAAATAAAAGTTAACTAGCAACTGCACTGGTCACTGACTGTGGTAAACTAACTCTGTCTGCGACTCTGCACAATCTCTCTCTATCTAATCTATCTATCTCTATTCTAATGGAGAGGACGCCAGACACGTCCTCTCCCTATCAATCTCAATGCACGAGTGAAAATGGCGGCGACGCGCGGCTCCTTATATAGAATCCGAGTCTCGCGATAGAATCCGAGCCTCGCGAGAATCCGACAGCGTCATGATGACGTTCGGGCGCGCTCGGGTTAACCGAGCAAGGCGGGAAGATCCGAGTCGCTCAGACCCGTGGAAAAAAAAGTGAAGTTCGTGCGGGTTCGGATTCAAAGAAACCGAACCCGCTCATCTCTAATTTTTGGCACTGCAATATTGGGGTCATATGTGTATCATGCTCCCATTTTCATTGGCCATGCCCCATGTGGACATACCCATTTTTTGGCATGCGTGCGCCGAAGGTGCACACACAGTACCAATAAGATTTTTTTCTACTTACACCACTGGGTAGTGCACTGCACTGCACTTCTTTGCACTAATATTTTATTATACTACCTGGCCTTGGGTGGCATTGCCTCCTCAGCCAGGCCAGGCACTCCTGATGTCTCCTCAGTATTATAAGAATTACTATGTGGGCATAATGTGTAAAGGGAACTGCTACTGTGTGGGTATAATGGGGGTGATTCCGAGTTGTTCGCTATTTTTTTCGTTCGCACAACATATACGCAAAACTGCGAACACGTTGCACAATAGCGAATATCCGCCCCCAACGTATTTTTGCTATTTCGTACGCAGTATTACACAAAGTTGGCGTATGCCAAATGACATCGCACTAATGCGAACCCATCGCATTACCACAAACCTCATCGTAAAAATACAAACTTCTCGTAGATTTACACATTGGGGGTAATTCCAAGTTGATCGCAGCAGGATTTTTGATAGCAATTGGGCAAAACCATGTGCACTGCAGGGGAGGCAGATATAACATGTGCAGAAAGAGTTAGATTTGGGTGGGTTATTTTATTTCTGTGCAGGGTAAATACTGGCTGCTTTATTTTTACACTGCAAATTAGATTGCAGATTGAACACACCCCACCCAAATCTAGCTCTCTCTGCACATGTTATATCTGCCTCCCCTGCAGTGCACATGGTTTTGCCCAATTGCTAACAAAAATCCTGCTGCGATCAACTTGGAATTACCCCCATTCTTCTTAAAATTGCACACGCTTTTGCTAAAAAACGCACAGCAATGGGTTTTTTTTTAAGTTTAATTTCAACACCTTTCAGTTCAAACTCAACAAGCCTTACTCAATTACGAGTCCAATTAGTATAATGAATGATAATGGTCATGACCAATTAAATCTTCAAAGAATACCTGCAAAACACTTTGTAGCCATAATTGTCCATTAACATGTTCTAACATGTTCTTTTTAAAATTAGTGAAATAGATGTTGAAATTGTGCCTGCCCTAATGTTAACTTGCTGCTTTTTTGTGTAGTGGTGTAGTGTGTGAATAAATGTGTTTACCCGTTTCTAGAAACAATAAGCTCCTAACTGTCCAAAATTGTTTTTTTTTTTTTTTTGGCTAAAAAAACTATTCTTAATTTAGATGTGTGAAATGTTTAAGGTAACCAATTTCTGCTAGGCAATCTGCTGTTCCTTTATTCAGAGCCGAAACTAGGAGGGGGCTAGGGGGGCATGTGACCTGGGCGCCAGACTGGAGAGGGCGCCGAGACTGTCACTTAATCCCCCCTAACGCCCCCTCCCTATGCGGCAGCGATAGCTTGGAGCCGGCGGAGCTCGAGCTCCAGACTCTGCTAGCTGCGCCTAGCCAGGCAGGCACACGAACTGCATAGCAGAGATGACACTGAAAATAAACTACATCTCCCAGCAGCCCTTGCTGCCGGGAGCTGTACTTTACTTTCAGTTTCATCTCTGCAGCGTGCTGTGATCAGCACTGCAGAGCCACATCAAGAGGGGGCAAAGGGGACAAATTACTAACCCACCCCCCACCCCACTGCTAGTGCCTTTAATCAAGTCTGCAGCCACTGCTGCAGTGAACAAGAAATACAGATTTCCGGAAAGGGGGCGGGGCTAAACGGCACTGTACACACAGTGCCATGCCAGCCAGCAACAGCATGAGAGAGAGGAGGGGAGAAGAGCAGCACAGCCTAAACAGTGAGTACTGTATATAACTCAGGGAAGGAGCACTGTATGTGTGTGACTGCTATATGTGTGTATGAATGTGTGCATGTGTGTGATTGTATGTGAATAGGTGTGTGACTACGTATATGTATGGGTGTGGTATGCGTGACCGGGCATACCGACGCTGGTATCCCGGGAGCGGAATGCCTGTCGGGGGGAAGGGGGGGTTGTGAGCGCAGCAAGTCCCTTTGCGGGCTCGCTGCGCTCGCCACGCTGGGGTGGGAGTGGGCCCTGTTGGTCGGCATGCCGACCGTCGGGATTGTGAGGGGGCGGGATATAGGGGGAGGCACTGTAACCGGCGGTCACATAACTACATCCCATCTGTATGTGTGCTTGTGTGTCACTGTATATATGTGTCACTCAGTATACATGTTTGTACCGGTGTGTGATGATTATATGTATATATTATATGTATGTATGTATGTGAGTGAATGTATGTGTGTGTGACAGTATGTATTTTGTATTGGTGTGTGATTTTATGTATGTATTAATATATGGGTTATTTTATTTCTCCTTCATCCGTAGCCCAAATAAATAAAAAATGAAAATAAAAAATGCAGAGCTATCCCCTTTGCCCTTATGAAGTTGATATATATATGAATGCGAGGGGGGCGCCAAGTTAATGGCTCGCCCCGGGTGCCAAAACTCCTAGTTTCGGCCCTGCTTTATTGCATTAATAAACACAACACCCATTTAACTTGAAACAAAATTGTTTATTTGTGAACAGTAATTTTTTTTTTTTTTAAACAAAACCAATTTTATTTTATTTTTTGTAAAATTTTTCGAGCCGTTCCACGTCGGCCAGCAACGCCCTCAGATTGGCCTTTATACTGGCCAGAATGCCAGGCAGGCTTGTGGGATCTACAATTGCACCATCTGAAATGAAGAGCAAAAATAAACATTACTAACTTACTCACATTACCTATTATACGAGCAAGGCACAAAGCACACTTTAATGGCAAAGTGACTACATCATGGATGTTTGAATGTTAAAACAGTAGCATACCAACACACAAGCATGCTCAGCAATGTTTGCTGTTGTTAAATAAAAAATTAAAAAAGTGTATCACACCATGGGGTACATTTACTAAGATGGGAGTTCTATTTAAGATGGGACGTTGCCCATAGCAACCAATCAGATTCCACATATTATCTTCTAGAAGGTGCTAAATAAATGAGAAGTAGAATCTGATTGGTTGCTATGGGCAACATCCCATCTTAAATAGAATTCCCATCTTAGTAAATGTAACACCATGCTGGGATTCATTCACATCTGGAGTGAAGCAGACTTCTCTTTTTTGGGGTTGGCCCTGCATCATCACACTGCATATCAACATCTTCAGAAGGACAACATATCCTAGCATGCCCACACTCCCTGAAAGCCTGCCTTACTACATAAGGTCAAACAGGTTTTTTAATTTAAAAATATTATTTTATTGAGTGTAACTTTCACAACACAAATCACTGTGTCCTTAGCCTGCCTAACAAAGTGAAGCATGCGAATTGAATGTGCAAATATTGAATACCCAGGCACAAGTGTAAAAGTCCAACAACATACCAAACTCCACTCAGGTCTGTTTTGCTGATAATCTAGCACATATAAACCCTGTTGTCCAGGCAACCCTGTCGACATAATGAGTGTCGACCTAGAGTGGGCAGCCTAAACATTGCAGACGTAGACACTGTACATCTAATGATCCTCACACAAATGTAAATGCAACATCCATACCATGATGAAGAAGACAAACATTTTACCTTGGCACAAGATTGGCCCCAGTACAACACTGCATTTATTTGAATGTGAAGTTAAATTAGGTAACAAATTAAATGTCAATGTGTGTCAACTTACTCTCCTCTGCCACTTGAGCACCTCCCTGAAGTGCCTCCGGGGCCTCTGCTGCCCATTCAGAAGGTGGGGATGGCGGCTGGATGGCGGAAGGAGGCTGGATGGGGGAAGGAGTCTGGATGGGGGAAGGAGTCTGGATGGGGGAAGGAGTCTGGATGGGGGAAGGAGTCTGGATTGGGGAAATAGGATGGAAGGGGGAGCTAGTTACAGAGGGTGGGTTAGATTGAGAGGGGGAGGGTGGCGGAGAGGTGGGTTGGGCCACAGAGAGGGGCGGAGAGGTGGGTTGGGCCACAGAGGGGGAGGGGGCAAAGAGGGGGTTTGGGAAAGAGAGGGGGAGTGGGGCAGAGAAGGGGATTGGGAAAGAGAGGGGGAGGGGGGCGGAGACGGGGATTGGGGCGGAGAAGGGGATTGGTAAAGATAGGGGGAGTGGGGCGGAGAAGGGGATTGGGAAAGAGAGGGGGAGGGGGGCGTAGAGGGGGATTGGGCCACAGAAGGGGAGTGGGGCGGAGAAGGGGATTGGGAAAGAGGGGGGGAGTGGGGCGGAGAAGGGGATTGGGAAAGAGAGGGGGAGTGGGGCGGAGAAGGGTATTGAGAAAGAGAGGGGGAGTGGGACGGAGAAGGGGATTAGGAAAGAGAGGGGGAGGGGGCAGAGAGGGGACTTGGGCCACAGAAGGGGAGGGGGGCGGAGAAGGGGATTGGACTGGGCTTGAATTTGGAGGTCTTCCAGCCGCTGCTTGCCGTTGTGCTTGCCCTAGAATGACATATGTAATAATTAGGTTGTGGCTAAAATAAAACCCCATCAGCATTTCAAAATTACATTGTTCTGTCCCATGTTAAATACCCAGAGCAAGTTATTGTGTTCAGCCGACAGCCTGTGTAGCAACTCAGTACAACAACATTAACTTTTTCACAAGCACTTTGCTACACAGTCAGTACTGCAAGCCATAACCACACACAATGTGGAAACTTGTGTCATGTTTGTGCTACAATAGTGTAATTACACAGTCTGCTAATTATCTCACTATAGCACTTCTTAGTGAAAATGTGCAGTCTTTACATTTAAAGTTTCTGCTACTAATCTCAGTATAATAAACATATTTAATGTAATGTGTTTAACTTACTGCGTCTACGGCGACTGCGAATTTGTTGGCGTAGCTCCGCCAACAGCTCCGGCGTGCGACGGCGGAGGTCACTCCACCGCCGCTCAAGTTGGATTATTGCACGCCGTGTCCGGGTCCGCAGTATGCGGCGGACCTCCGCGTAGGCCTCACGCATAACCCTATTGGGTATAAAGGGACCTACGCGGCGGTCCATTACCGCTATTAAGACGTGCAGCTCCTGGCGTGTAAAGGCAGCTGTGCGCATGGTGCCAATGGCGGTTTCCATACATGGGCATATATTTATGTGTGTGGTGGCATTTGATTGGTTGTAATTTTATGGTGTCATCTGTATTAAACTTTATCTTCTTTTAAAAACTTCCTTATTTATTTATCTGACAATACCATGAATCTGAAATTCACATCCAATAACAGTACGGAACAAATATAGTTACTGGATCTGGTACTGACTCACATAGGAGAAGAGATTGTAACAAGGAACTTCATTAAAGATGTTGATACGAACTGCTACGTCCATTATCAAAGTAACCATCTTAAACGATGGAAGAATAACATCTCTCTCACAGTTCACTAGGATCGCACGGAACTGTAAAAAAGTGGAGGATCGTGACGCACAATTGTCCATTTACACGGAGAGATTCAAAGAAAAAGGATATCCTGAACACATTCTAGAAACAGCTAACACTAAAGCGAAGACTCTAGAGAGAAGAAAACTTTTGGAATATAAATCCAAGGAGAAGAATGAGGATACCATAAGGTTTATTACCACCTACAATAGACATGATAACCTGATTAAACAAGCACTCAAATCACATTGGAATATATTGTTAATGGACCCTATTCTCAAAGATTGCTTACCAACTAAACCCCATGTGGTGTTTAGGAAATCCCAGAATCTGAAGGACCTCCTAGCACCCAGTATGTTAAGAAACCATGAAACACCAAAAGGGACACTACCTAAGTGTGTGGGATGTTTTAAGTGTGGTCATTGCAATATCTGTAAATACGTGAACCCAAATAGAAAGACATTCAAGAATACAGGAGAAACCAAGGAGTACAAGATCAAGCATTTCATCAATTGTAATGTATCCTCAGTAATTTATCTCCTGGAATGTACCTGCAAGATGAAATACATCGGCAAGACAAAGAGGCCACTAAAAATCCACATACAGGAGCACATAAGAAATATTAAGAACAAGGTCCAAACACATGCTGTATCCAGACATTTCCTGCAACATCACGGCTCCAATCCTGAGGAACTCACGTTCAAAGGTATAGAACTGGTAACACTCGGAGAAAGAGGGGTGGACCTCTCCAACCTTCTATCAAGGAGAGAGATGTTCTGGATATACGAAATGAAATCACTCCACCCAGACGGACTCAATGAAAATTACGAAATAGCTCCTTTTCTATGAACGTAAGACTATTATTCTCAGTTTTTTGTTTTTTTCTTAGTTGAAACCGTCAACATGCCTTCTCCTTTCTAACTAGGTCCTTGAAGGTTGGAGCGCCGTGCAGGGCTCCCCAACTTCTGGACAATTCTTCTATCTTTGCTGCCCAATTCCTAATTTACAGTCATACCACACTGGATATGCCCAAATTCGTCCGATCTTGGAAGCCAAGCAGTGTTGGCCCAGCCAGTATAGGGCTAGGAAACTGCCCAGGAAGACTGGGTGCTGTAATATAAATTGGATCAGGGGTGCATTACTTCTAAACTCAATCGAAAAAAAAAAAAATTCCTCCGAATATGACGGTATCAACTTATATATAACACTATTAATGTGACACTGATTGCCATATATATAATAATTTTTCAAGTATATAATTTATATCTAACATTTTCAATCAAAGATGAGTCTCCTGCTACCATATTTGCCTATTATCCTGCAGGGTGTCATTCCCCTCTGGACATAAGGAGACACTGCGTAATATCTCGTGTTGCATATGTTTTTACATAATGAAGCTCATATAATTTATTAAAATATAGAACAAGCTCTCTAATAATATAAGTAATCTGTATATACAATGTAGATTACATATGACTCTCAAGTTATGAACCCCCGATTCTGTAAGCATTGATTCCGTTTTCTTATCTCTTTTCTATGTGCTTTTCCGGCTTGGAGACAATGGAACTGTAAAATACCAATCTATTTGAATGACTAATGTCAGTGAAAACATGGCCGCTGGCAACCGGTTTCACTATACGAGACTGTCTTAAAGTACGGACTTCATAAAGATGGCCGCCGCACCTCCTTTCATACCAGCCGGCGCATGCGCAAAGAGAATTCCCGGACACCGGATGTGGGGCGGAAATGACACGAGTAGCGTCCCGGACCGGAAGTGGACGGTCTTAAACTCATTTGGAGCTATACAATGACTCTCCACCTAGTTTCTAAGCGCAAACATAGCGCTTTGATATATCTACAGTCTCCCTTTATAGTAGTTATAGTTAATATGTATTTTTTGAATCCTGTTCCTTAATGCAAACTAATTACAGGAAGTGAGGTAATCAATCACTTCCTTATCCATAAGGGTATATATAGATGATGTGTCCCACTATGTCTGCTACCCCTTGATGAAGTCAGACCAGACGAAACGCGTTGGGTGTATCCTGCTACTATAAACATCTTAGTGATATTTGGTGGACCCCTTTCTTTGAAAGTAAAGCATTCATAATCATAACCAGAAATAACGACACTGAGACTTGAATTTTGGCAGAAAATTGCTAGCTATTTATTTGTCCCTAACCATTAGGAAACCTGTAATAAAGAGATTAATTTAATATGCCGCTCCAGCTGGCATATGGTGGCGGCCCAAAAGAACGGCTCACTTAATCTAAATTAAACTTAAATAACTCAACCCTATAAATTTACTAAAACTTACCATAAACCGGTAATAGGTGACAACTCAACCCCCACAGTGACTACCCACCGCTCCTGGGTGCCCTGCCGCTGCCTTCCCGGACGGGTGGTCAAGCGGCCATAAGTCGATGGAGGTGAGTGCACCTAAACCACAACCAACTGTAAAACACTACAGTTTTCTCTACAATACGAAACTGCCGTTCTTTTCCGCCAATAAATAGCTAACGAAAACAGCCAACAACTTAGAGCCAAATCACCACGTGCCACAATTTCCAACTACCAGGGCGGGAGGGTGGGAAACCAGATCACCAAGAGACTTAAAATGGCTTCACCTTCCCTATATATATCAAGCCCTCCCCTTAAAGAAGGCTGTACTTTCCTCACAGCTAGGTCCACCCCTCCCCAGATGTTTAACTCTTTCCTCTCCTATGCAGTCAATACTCTCTTCTAAACATCTTAGTGATATTTGGTGGACCCCTTTCTTTGAAAGTAAAGCATTCATAATCATAACCAGAAATAACGACACTGAGACTTGAATTTTGGCAGAAAATTGCTAGCTATTTATTTGTCCCTAACCATTAGGAAACCTGTAATAAAGAGATTAATTTAATATGCCGCTCCAGCTGGCATATGGTGGCGGCCCAAAAGAACGGCTCACTTAATCTAAATTAAACTTAAATAACTCAACCCTATAAATTTACTAAAACTTACCATAAACCGGTAATAGGTGACAACTCAACCCCCACAGTGACTACCCACCGCTCCTGGGTGCCCTGCCGCTGCCTTCCCGGACGGGTGGTCAAGCGGCCATAAGTCGATGGAGGTGAGTGCACCTAAACCACAACCAACTGTAAAACACTACAGTTTTCTCTACAATACGAAACTGCCGTTCTTTTCCGCCAACAGCGAAAGACTCATCCCCACAGTCTTTCGCACCGCCACCATAAACCTACCCTAACTCCTGCAAAGCGAAACCTAGATCCTCCAGAAAAAAACATCATCCCCTCATTGGATAGATGTACTCCATCGCGCCGGAAAAGGTGGCTGTCTTTTAACCGACTCCTCGGGTGGCGAACCACCCTCCCACCGTGGGACAGCACCCACTTTGCCACCGCTCCGTTCACCTTTTTCCGGGCCTCATCAATCTGGCGACCATCCGCCACACCCCTCCAAAACTCCTGCAAAGCGAAACCTAGATCCTCCAGAAAAAACATCATCCCCTCATTGGATAGATGTACTCCATCGCGCCGGAAAAGGTGGCTGTCTTTTAACCGACTCCTCGGGTGGCGAACCACCCTCCCACCGTGGGACAGCACCCACTTTGCCACCGCTCCGTTCACCTTTTTCCGGGCCTCATCAATCTGGCGACCATCCGCCACACCCCTCCAACACAATCTTGGCACCATCATGGAAAAAACCAACACACAATCGGTCCATGCCGCGGTCACACTTGCCAGATCCTGTATCATGGCCCACCGCAGATCCAAGGATGTCCTCTTCCCCAGGTCGTTGCCACCTAGATGGACAACCAAAAACCCTAGGGACTCCATGCTTGCTGGCCTGACTCACTAACCTACTCCTCAGCTCACCCCACATCATTCCTCGCCAGCCAAGCCATCTGACACCCTGTGCTCCAAGCAATGCCTGAGACCCTTCCGAGGCCACAAACCTGGCCGCCCAGTAAATGTAAGAGTGGCCAACCACCCAAATGGGCAAATAGTCTTCGAACCATCCTGAAGGGAAAAAGAGGGGTAGAATTGATTACTAAGAGGCTTATTAATTGTTTATACTGAAGGATCTGCCAAAAAAGAAAACTTTATATCTCGCTATTGCAGCAGTCACGGCCTAGCCGACTGCACCATGTTTCGTAGCCAATTTAAAAGCGCAATTAAAGACACAAAGGGGAAAGATCAAATAAAATAAACGAAATAAAAACAGGGGGGGTGGGGGGGGGGGGGGGAGGCGGGGGTATAAAATGGGAAACACATGTAATAACTCAGCTGGAGGTGAAACGTAAAGACCTGCTGAGGGACTCTGAATTGACCAAATTAGCCGAATTGTAGATTAGAATTCAGTCCGTCAAGTCAGGCAAAAAATCGCAAATAACTCCAGACCCCCGCTGCCGACTCATGCCAGCAACGGCGAGTAGCTAATCCCTGAGTAGGATAAAAAACAAAAAAAAAACAAAAGGGGTAACACCAACAGACGCACAACACCATAAAATCACAGAACTGTAACAACATAATACATTGCAAATTTAAACAAAGCCCAAGCGCAAACCGACCTCTCATGTGACGGGGCGAATATATCGTCTATAACTTGACGACTTCCATCGCCCCACCGCCTGTATTTCAGTTCTGGAGCAACCCGCCGCAGCAGCCAACGTCGCTGCGCCTATGCGAAAGGAATGGGTACCAAAAACAGTGGGTGGGAGGCCCAAGCCCGCCAAACAGCGACTCAGCATCCATCGAAACTGGTATTTCGTGACTGGCAGCCCATCATAATGCAACAGCCAAGACCCCTCCTTAACGGGTCGCACCACCACGTATTGCCTTGCCAGCCCCACCGGGCAAACGCTCTCCTCCAGCGCTGGAACCATTGTAACCCAGCGCCCTCTCCCCCCTTGATCCGTCTTGGAGCGTCGCAACCTGCACAGCAAGGACCTCTCACCCACTACTACGTCTCCGACCAGCATGCGCGAATCTGCTCTCTTGGAAGGCGCTACCAACTCAGAAACTCGAAAGGCCCCGTGGTAAGCCATTGAGAACGCCAAACTAAACAAAAGCGTCTCAAACCTGGACGACGCGACTCGCCCTACTGCCTCGATGACGGCCGGCAACAACGCCGCTTCGAAGGGCCGCCTCCTATCCGGTGGCGACGGCGCGACTCGCGCCCACCCTTTCATTGCCTTCCGCAGAACCTCGCTTTTTGTTACGTCAGGGACGCCTCGCAGCTTGCAGAAAATTGAGATGCCTGCCAAATACCGCGAAACCACTGCTCGTGACCTACCGGAGACGTAAAGCTGCCACATAAAAGAAAGCATCAGCCGATGCCTGCTCTTACCTTGTTGCTGACGACCTTGGACAAACTCGTCCCACTCATTCCAAGCATGTCCGTAAGCCTTGAGCGTGGCTGGCGCGACTGACCGCAACGCTATACCCTCCAGTCCAGCCCGATCACCTGCCAAACCTAACCGGGACAGTGAAAACCCTGCTAGTTGGCCTCAGGTGCCAACAACCAACACCTCTCCCACTGTCCTCGCGACAAAGCGTCGACAATACCATTCTCCAAACCGGGCACATGTTGCGCGCGGAACCACAGGTTCCTACGCAAGCATGTCAAAAGCAATTGCCCTAGCACCCGCATAACCACCAACGACTTTGCCCTTTGGTTATTAATCGCATGCACCACGCCCAGATAATCGCATCTAAACAAAATGCTGCGATTAGCCAGCCGATCGCCCCAGACCTCCAACGCCACCATAATGGGAAAAACTCCAGAAGCAAAAGGTCCTTCGTGAAACCCCCGCGATGCCATTCTGCCGGCCACGCGCACCAAGATCCCTCCAGATGGCAACCGAATCCAGAGGCGCCCGCTGCGTCGGTGAACAGCTGCAACCTAGCGCTGTCCGCCATTGGGGCCTGCCATATACACACCCCGTTGAAGTCCTCGAGGAACGAGGCCCATATTGCCAAATCCCTCTTAATCTCTGAGGACAAACGCACGAAATGGTGCGTTCTGGCACACCCCGCAGTCGCCCTTCACAGCTTCCGGCAGTACACACCTAAAAGCGAACTCAAATGAGCCGGAAGGCGCCTGGAGCCTTCTTAGGAACCACCCCCACTGGAGAGATGACCAAGTCATCCCCCGAAGGAACACGCCGCGTTGTTAAACGCGAAACATTTTCCTTTTTTGTGGTGGCACGCCCCCCCTGCGCGGACTGCCGACCTACCTGACTTGGCCAATCCGCCGTCCGCGCCGACCCCCTGGGAGGACGACCCTGCGTGGTGCCCGTCCGCCCCCGGCTTCCGGGGCTCCTCCGCCTGTAGCGAAGCCCGGGTGACCTTGAGCCCAACCTCAACGTCCTTGAACCCGAAGTCCATGACCTGCAAACCTTCCTGTTGTTCCCTGAATTCCTGATCGTACCTGCGCCACTCCGATCCCGAAGACGTGCGCTGCATGTCATGTATGAGATGCAGGTACCTTATTATATTTGTGTGCTCTGCCGGCCTGTCCTCCAGGTAAGATGCCGCGAAGACCCAGAACCCGGCCAGGCAATTATCGAAGGTACGGAATGCCTCAGCCCCGATGCCCTTCTTTGCGCCGCCACCTTATACTCTTTCTTCGCGACCTTCGTCAATACGAACACGTCCACGAAGTCCCCCCTCCAAATCTTCTTGCGGCAGCTATCTCGCAGCCCCCGCAGTACAGCAGTATAGACGAATCGCACGACACCGGGCAAATTGCGAGCTTCTTGGCCCTACGCGCTTCCTCGCTAAGCCGCTTGCGCCTGTTCCGCTGCCCTCTCGGCGAATTTAGTTGCCCGCTTCTTTGCCCTAGTTGTGCTACTGACTTCGGACGCCTGTGACGACATTGAAGATGAAGAGGAGGAAGAGGAAGAACTACGCGAACTAAAGCTCGTGGAGGAACCCGAATACCGACTGCACCACCTTACCTGATGCCGCCGACTCCCCCGACATGGAATCTTCCGGCGCGTCCAAATCGTTGCCTTCCTCCTTGAAATCTGCCATCGCCTCATCCCCGAGCTCCCTTGAAAAAGAGGAAGAAGCGGAGGACCCCTCCAGTACTCGCGGCACATGCCGCGGCCTCCGTGCTGGGGGCGTTGCGGCCGTGAGCTCCCCCGCGTCCTGCCCTGGACCCTGTTGTAATTCTGCGGCGACCGTCCCGAGCTCACGGCAGGCGCGTGCCACCAGCTGCGCCGCCATAGCCCGCCGGAACGAACAGCCGTTCTAGGGGAGGCAGCCGCGGCTAGCGGCCCTAACACCTTCACCGCTGTGGCCAGGGCCGAGCCAGCGCTCCGGAGGGGTCGTGACTGCCCCAAAGCGCGGTCCTGGGTCCTTCGCCGGGGCCCGCGTGCGACCACGCGCTCGCCGCCCGACATGCGTGTGCCGGGCATCCGACGCACGCTGCCCTTGCGGGAAAGCGGAGGCACCGCTGTCGGCGCCCGCACTGCCCTCGCCTCTGAATTTGTCCCCTCTTCCCGTGTATCGGAACTATCCGATGCCGCAGAGGGGGGGGGGGGGACCGCCGCGAGTTCCTGCGGCGCGTGCAGCAGCCCCGCGGCCACTAACCCATTCTCTGTCCCCCCTCCTCCCCCGCAGGCCGCTAGATTCCGGCCCCGGGGGAGTGATCTGAAAAGACCGGGAACCCCGCGGCGCAGCAGAGCGCGCGCGCACCGCTCCGCTTGCAGTGGACACGGGCTCGCGCACCTCCTGTGCACGCACCCCGTGACCTCTTGCTGCCGCACCCCTTCTCCTTGGTATCGCACTGCCCTGCCAGTGATCATAATTGCCCTGTCTCCCCTCTCCCCCCGGCTCCCGCCGGATTCCGGCTGCCTGGGAGATAGCAGGGGAGACAGCAAGGCCGGCGGCGCTGCTGCGCACACACGTGCGCGGCTAGCGGCGCCAAAGGCGAGCGTGGGCGCGCGCGCACCTCGGGCGCGCGCCCCACTGCTCTCTGTCACCACAAGGCCTCTTGTCTGGGCTCCTGCATTAAGAGCCCCATTAGCTTAACCTGGTTGATCACTGCCTCTCCCCCTCCCTCCCCGCTCCACACCGTGTTCCGGCTGCGGGGGAGAGGGCTGAGGAGACAAGGAGGAAAGCGGCGCCGCCCCCAGGGCCAGCCAGCTCGCCTCCGGAACCAGCCCCCACCGCCAGATGAGCGGTAACGGGCTGGGGTCCCGGCGGACCGTCGTGGGCGAGTGGCAGCCAGAGCACTGATGTGTGACCTAAATGCAGGGGGCCGACAATAGAGATGGCTACTGACTCTCTGTCTCAACACAGTGACTGGAATCATCAGGAAGTGTGAATGACTCGAGTCACTCACTGTTTCATGAGTGGAGACAGCAGCAGCAGCAGCAGCTTCTCTCAGACAGAGGGAGGAAACTCTGTGTCCTGTGTCCTTCAGTCAGTGTGTTCTGCTGTCTTTAGCTGTGATTGGCCAGAGGCTATACCAGGTGACACCCAGTGGGAGGGGGGAGGGAGCAGTCACGACTCACCAGTCAGTGAGTGCTCTGCTGCTGTGCCTGATCCATGTCATGAATCATGATTAATCCTGAGTCTGCCAGTGAGTGAGACAGTTGTACACTGTGGAGACTCAGTGAATGAATCTGATTCATGCAACAGGAGGTGGAGCCCCTGTGGTACAGGGCTCTCAGCTCAGTGCTCACTGATCCTGCTCAGTGTGATTGTGGGTGGCAAACTCCCTGGAGGCTAGATAGTGGATAATATAATAAATCCAAGGCCACCTAAAATCATCCAATTAGCAAAGTATGCAAAATAAAACATTAAAAAAAAATGTTTTTATTTGGTTTAGTTACAGAATGAATGATGTGTTTCATGGCTGTTAAGCTTTCTCTCCTCAGCCAGAAGTAATGTCATATTCTATAACTAGTATGCAATAAGTGGTTATTAATAATATATCAACATAACAGTAAATCTATGTTAACATATTATTAACAATCAGGGCATAAGCAGCTGCCTCCCCCAGATACACTGTACAATCACTGCAGCTGAATAACTCCATGAGTCCAGCACTGATCTGCCAGCACTGGCAACTCACTGATTCATGTGCAGTCTCTGCAACACATTCCACTACAGATGAGTCATGACTCATGTGCCGAGACACTGACTCCAGACACTTCACTGAACTGTAACTGTAACTTGCACAGCAAGAATCCCCTAATAAAACAAAGTTTTGCTTGCACTGCAGCACTCACCTAAACCAGATCACCAAGAGACTTAAAATGGCTTCACCTTCCCTATATATATCAAGCCCTCCCCTTAAAGAAGGCTGTACTTTCCTCACAGCTAGGTCCACCCCTCCCCAGATGTTTAACTCTTTCCTCTCCTATGCAGTCAATACTCTCTTCTTAAATCCTCAGTTAAGCTGCTCTTTTTATGCACTTAATTTTAGATACACAGCTAATTTTAATGTGTTTACTTTTAAGTGCATGAGTTTTTTTACACTATTTTTTCTTGTCTTTTATGGGCCATTTAGGTTATTACCGGTGTTTAAAAACCATCAATACTGTTCTTTTTATGTATATGTCTTTTAAACATTGTCTGTAATAAACCCTGTATTGTTTTTTTTTTTAAAAACACGTAGTCCCTAAAAAATATATGCCACCTGTGGTCGCTTCGATCTTATTCATCTTTCAAGTTTCTACATATCTTGCACACGTACAAGTGCGAGTTTTATTTAAGATCTAGCAGATGCCCTCTATACAAAAGGGGGTGGCACACAGTGACTAGTGGTTCTGGGTTAAGCTTATTACTGACATACTGTGAAAAAAATATTTTTCTACTATTTTTTGGCGCTGTTGGTTCACCCCATACACATATATATATATAAAATATATATATATATATATATATATATATATATATATATCACCAAACAAAAGAGGCGGCACTCGAAGTCAGTGAATAAATGTAGATATATTGTGAAAGAGCATTGACGTTTCGGGGACGTGCTCCCCTTCCTCAGAACAATTTAACACTGTGAAAAAACTGAAATAAATACCCACTTACCCCATGGGCCTCCCCCACCGCGATGCGTCACCTGGCACGATCTCCCGCACACTCCGGTGTGTCTTCCTCGTTTCCGGCGGAGGGGCGGAAGTGACGTCGTCCGGCCTGACATGGCCACCATAGCAACCTGTCGCCATGGTACCATGCTGGACTCTCGCGATGCCTTCTGCACCCTCCCACCTGTCAGAAATGTCACGGCGGGGGGCTCGGCTCGTAACCAGGGTAACACTGTAAACATAAACAATACAAATCCGTTGGATTTTTAAGCTACAGACCATGCGTCCCAGGGGCTTGAATGACACACTGGGCCTCATCCACTGGTTATGAGTCATAGCCGATTACCTGGTTAGATATTACCTTGTGGCAAGATTTGGTAGAGGCTCTCCATTCAGTATATGTTACTCGTTTATATATTTATCTGTTTATGTTTTCATGCATTTGTACATTAGTTTGACCATATGTTGTAGGGCAAACTAGATACATTGCTATATACTAGCTGCAATGCACCAGCCGTTCTATCCACAGCCAATTTTTAAAGAAGATTTTTTTAAAGATGCTTTAATTTTTTAATATTCAATTTTGCTGAGTGTTATATGAGTATTTTACACTGTACCTGTTCCTAAGTTTGGTTTATTAGAACAGCCTAATTGATATTGCACGTATTTTAGTCAACATGTTTTATTAAATGCTTGTATTGTTTATGTTTACAGCGTTACCCTGGTTACGAGCCGAGCCCCCCGCCGTGACATTTCTGACAGGTGGGAGGGTGCAGAAGGCATCGCGAGAGTCCAGCATGGTACCATGGCGACAGGTTGCTATGGTGGCCATGTCAGGCCGGACGACGTCACTTCCGCCCCTCCGCCGGAAACGAGGAAGACACACCGGAGTGTGCGGGAGATCGTGCCAGGTGACGCATCGCGGTGGGGGAGGCCCATGGGGTAAGTGGGTATTTATTTCAGTTTTTTCACAGTGTTAAATTGTTCTGAGGAAGGGGAGCACGTCCCCGAAACGTCAACGCTCTTTCACAATATATCTACATTTATTCACTGACTTCGAGTGCCGCCTCTTTTGTTTGGTGTTATTCTGGGGGAGTCCCCCGGTGGGAAGGCACAGGAGCAAGCATTTTATTTGTGAGCTGTTTCAAGTGGAGTGCCGGAGTTACCATTTCTATATATATATATATATATATATATATATATAGATAGAAGTTCCAGAGTCCGGCACTCCCCGCAGCATAGACAACTTGAGCCGGTGCCCTCACAATCAGAGAATGTATAGCAAACACAGGTGCGGCACTCAGGCCACGGTAAGCAGCAAAAAAATAACAGGCGGAGACTGTAATTCAATCAACGTTTCAATATAAGAGAATATTCTCTTATATTGAAACGTTGATTGAATTACAGTCTCCGCCTGTTATTTTTTTGCTGCTTACCGTGGCCTGAGTGCCGCACCTGTGTTTGCTATATATATATATATATATATATATATATATATAGAGAGAGAGAGAGAGAAACAGAGAGAACACAAAAAACAAAACAAAAAACACACATATATTTTTTTTGCCTATTTTTGGGGTAAGAAAAAACACAACTAAGTGTAAAAATCTGTTTACTCACCACATTTTGCAGGAACAATCAGCTACACAAAGTCACAAAGTTTTTGTTTTTTAGGATCAGATGTTGTGTCATTTTTATGGTAAACAGATGCACAAGCCAAACATAAAATAAAAAAAAAAAAAAACTGCTGTTATTGTTGTTTAATAACACAATTACCCCAAATTAAAAACTAAAATAAAATAAAAATAAAAACAGTAATACCATTGTATACAACAATCTTACACAACAAACATGATAAGGAGAACATTACAGATAAATTCTGTACTGAAACACTATAAAATACTCACAAAACACAAGCAACACACTCTGAGCTTTACCAAGCTACCTAAATGCCATCAGTCCAAAAAAGTAAACACGTACAGACAGTTTGGGGAGACAAAACAAAATAAAACAAAAATAAATACTTGAACTAATCACGCACAATTCGAGCCCTTACAGCATTACCCCGGCTGTTCACACTCCCCCCACGGAATGGCTGGCCAACCCCTGGCTCCTCATCCGGCAATTCCTCTGTATGGGGAAGCTCTACGCGACTCCTTACAGCGATGTTATGGAGGATAGCGCACAGGACCACAATTTTACTTACCATCTCCGGCGAATACATGATGTCGCCACCAGTGCGGTGGAGCACACGAAAACGCCCTTTAAGAACACCAATCATGCGCTCCACCAGCTGTCTAGTGGCAGTAAGCGCGGAGTTAAATGCTGACTGTGGTCCTGGCCTGGGTTTACTGTAAGGAGTCATGAGCCAGGGGGTGCAAGGATATCCACGGTCTCCTGTTTGATAATATGAGAAGAGAAAAAGGATAAAAGCAACATTAAAGAATGTAATTCCAACAATATGACTGTTCCAATAATAAAAAAATAAAAACTCACCCAATAGCCACATGTCTTGGCCTTCCATCGTTTTTAATCTTTGCCATATCCCTGATTGTCTAATGACATGGGCATCATGGGAGTTCCCAGGGAACTTAGCATTCAGGGACAGGATCTGGAGGGATGGGCGACAAACAACCATTACATTCAGAGAATGAAACAGTTTCCTGTTTCTATAGGTTTCTTCATTATGTCTTGGCGCAACAATGGCAACATGTGTCCCATCCACAACCTCAATAACGTGTGGGAAGCGACTACCCCCTTCCTGAAATTGCCGCTTCACCACAGCCAGGGCACCAGCATCCAAAGGCATTGATATCAATTGCTTTACTCGGCTTATAAATACTTGGCTAACACGCCACAGGACCTTACTGAACTGGCCCTGCGACATGCCAACCAAGTCACCAACTACATGTGGGTATGATCCAGTGGCCAAAAAATGTAACACAGCAAGGAATTGTGTCAATGCTGGTATTGCTGTAGGATACCTAATGGATTGTTCTAGATCACTCTCTATTATGGAGAGAGTGTCTAGAATTAGATGAGGTGGCAGTCTGTATCTGCGCAATACAACATCATCAGGCATCCCAAAAAGGGTGACACGGGTACGGAAAATTGGTGGCCTTGCACGCCTCCATTGCCTTGGAGGATGAGGAGCTGATTGGAGTTGGAGGGCTTGCGCAGGTTGGGGTGAGAGTGCTTCCGAAGGTTGGGGTGGGAGGGCTTCCACTGCCACATATATGGACATCACCAACTTCAAATGAAGGTAAGAATCATTAAAACACACAATCAATTAACGACACACATTGCCAAAAAAATAAAAAAAAGTGTATGGGTGTTCAAACACTTACAGCAGGAGCGTACTCCATAGCTTCATGATGAAAATACGTAACAATAATAAAAAAAAAAAAACATTAAGCCACAGTTAGCTACGTAGCTACAACATAGGTTACCATCAAAAAGCAAAATCAAATTCAAAATACAAACATACCCATATAATTACTGCAACAAGATATGAATAACCTACTAAGTATGAAATAATAAAAATAAAAAAAAAATACAAAAGGAGTAAGATAATAGGCCACTTACCTGCTCTGAAAATAAATGCAAACTTGTGTACAAAATGGCAACCAAAAAAGGCCTACTTCAGCAAAGAAAACAATAGAGACACCTACAAGAGAGAGAAAAGGACAATGAGAATAGCAACACACACACTGTCTGCACTCCCACACCATGCCACCCAGGGACAGGCCACTTACCTGCTCTGAAAATAAATGCAAACTTGTGTACAAAATGGCAACCAAAAAAGGCCTACTTCGGCAAAGAAAACAATAGAGACACCTACAAGAGAGAGAAAAGGACAATGAGAATAGCAACACACACACACTGTCAGCACTCCCACACCATACCACCCAGGGACAGGCCACTTACCTGCTCTGAAAATAAATGCAAACTTGTGTTCAAAATGGCAACCAAAAAAGGCCTACATCGGCAAAGAAAACAATAGAGACACCTACAAGAGAGAGAGCAGGACAATGAGAATAGCAACACACACACTGTCAGCACTCCCACACCATGCCACCCAGGGACAGGCCACTTACCTGCTCTGAAAATAAATGCAAACCTGTGTACAAAATGGCAACCAAAAAAGGCCTACTTCGGCAAAGAAAACAATAGACACCTACAAGAGAGAGAAAAGGACAATGAGAATAGCAACACACACACTGTCAGCACTCCCACACCATGCCACCCAGGGACAGGCCACTTACCTGCTCTGAAAATAAATGCAAACTTGTGTACAAAATGGCAACCAAAAAAGGCCTACTTCGGCAAAGAAAACAATAGAGACACCTACAAGAGAGAGAAAAGGACAATGAGAATAGCAACACACACACTGTCAGCACTAGAACGGGCACACTGCAAATTACATGTAACATAACTATTAGATACTACATTTAAACACAGATAATAAATTAAACATAAAACACCATACAAAATGAACACATTATAAACCACTACAAAGGAGCATTGCACACCCATACATACTCTGTTTTGTAATATACTAATTTTTTTTTAAATAAAAAGTTGTGTTAAATACGCCAACTGCAACACAACAGTAAGAAATGTGCAAGCTAACAAAGGCACAGTTTTATGCAATATACTGCAATAAAAACACTCAGAAATGTACAATTACTGGCCCTATTTGCATAATTGACACCTGTGCGAATTACAGCACTGGAAATCACACGCAGCTATAAATCGCAAGACAGCTGTGCAAACACACATGCCACCAGCAACATGGCTACACGTGAGTAGATGGCAGCAGAGATGGACATGGTGCAGCAGCAGATGTCCGCATTGACAGCTAGGCGCCTAGCGCTGCAGAGACAGATGCTGCAAGCTGCCAGTGCGGATGTTGAAATAGCAGGACCCAGTACTGTTGAAACCCCATCTTCTGATACACAGGAGTTCGTTGTGAATCCCCTGCCAGACATAGATACTGGGGAAACTGAGGGCGATTCTGGACTACGATCTCAAACCCAAAGTACACAACCAGCTAGTGAAGAGGAAGATGGTGAGGAGGGACAGGACGATAGCTCACAGGCTACATCCAAAAATGAAGAAAACGGCCCGCCTTCACTAAGAGGGAGTTACGTGTTTTGGTCACACAGGCCATGGAAAAAATTCATAGAGGCAGCAAAAACATGGGTGCTGCAACCAAAGATCGAATCTGGAGGGACATCACTGATTCTGTTAATGAAGTCGGCTCAATTGTCCGCACCTCACAGGAAGTTAGAAGACGGTAAGTGTATATTGACACACCATTTTCTGTCCTAATTATTATTACAAACTTAGCTAGATGTGATGTTGCCTATAGCAACCAAATACATAACATGTGTACTATCAATAAAAACAGGTATTCATAACTTTTATGCCCCTTACCCCTAATTCTACTCACATATGTAGTTGGGCCGACTTCAAATCCCTCGAGGGCAACAGGGGGAGGTCCACTGTGGAATACACAGATCTTGAGGAGCTGGCGATGGACTGTGTGAGCTACGAGGAGGCGGGTGGGGTGTCTCATATGAACACGGACCTGCCTGAAATAGTTAATCTACATGACTTGCCAGGTAAGTTTACACACATATTCCTAAAAATCTAATTTAGTGGTTCCAAAAGTCTAATGTTGATTTTATATTCCCTTTTTCCACTCATTCTTCTATTTACTTTTAACATAACACAGCACAGGTGGGCGAGCAGGTAGAGTCAGAGGAGGGTTATGTGGCTGAGGCTGAGGTGGGGGGACCTAGTGTCTCTGCCAGTGTGGGACCACATATTCCATCAGTCCAGATTCCAACTGGCCCCCCCACCCAACCCTCTGCTATCCCGGACATCCTGTCTCAAATTGCCAGGTATGGTGAGAGCCTGAATGCTTTTGAGGACAGGATGATCCGGGAGGTAAGCCAGATACCTGTCCGGCTTACTGAGCACAGAACCAGTGTGGAGCAAGGTGTAGCTCAACTCTGCCAAGGTCTGGCAGAGATCAGGCAGGGCCAAGAGCAACTCACCTCCTCGTTCCAACAAATTGCCAATTCCATTCTGCAAGGGCTCCAGGACATCGCTGGCTGCCTTGCCCACAGTGGCAGAGAGCCAGACACATCTGCTCCCTCCCCTCCCTCTGCCCAGGAAGAACATCCCACTGGGCAGGGCCCTCGAAGGTCACTTCGCAGACCGAGCCGTGAAGAACAAGATCAGGCGGGGAAAAAGAAGAGAAAGTGATGTCTCTCCAGATGCCCAGCACCCATGTTTGACATGTTGCCTCTATGTTTATTTTTTTGGCTTGTGTGGCCAGAATGTACAACTCCCTCAAGGTGAAAGAGGGTTGTGTTAATTTTGGATTTGTAGCCTGTGAGTTATTTTCCTGTACACTTGAGCCATCTTCCTCTTCCTAGCGTGCTGTGTATGTTAGGGTTGGTGTATTGGGTCCAGAATCGACCTCAGTTCCCCTAAAAGTATCGTCTGGCTGGGGGTTCACAACATATACTTAGTAAATATTATACTTCATATTTTGCCAGTAGATGGGGTTACCATAGTACTGGGTTCTGCTATGTCAAATTTGCCACTGGCAGCTGCTTGTTGCTATGTCCATCTTTGTATGTCATGCTCATTTGTAGCCATGTTGTGTTGCTGCTTTACTTTATTTATTGAAGTAAAAAAAAAAGGAAAACACTTGTTTGTGTGTTTTATTAAAGGTTATGCACTCTTGAAAACTGTGCCCTGTAAACTTTAACATGGCATATTTATATTTGTGGAACAAGGGAACAAACAGAATATTCTTACAAACATTGAATATTATAATGTAAAAAATGTATGCCTTGCACAACACTTAACTGGGCATATAAAACAAAAAAAACTTGGAATTGAACTTGGGTTACTAGGGGCAACATGGCATAGTATTAGATATGGACACATATTCCCCCCCCCCCCCAAAAAAGTGTTAGTAAGTAACATTAAGTGTAGGCTGCATTATGTCGCTCATGTTATTTGGTATGTACAAAGGAATATGTCTATGTCGAGAACATTTAGCTGATGTAGTTTATAAGTTGGTTTATTCACACTTGATTAAATTGCAAAGTATTCAGCAAATGATTTAAACATGCAGTTAACATCAAAGTATTTTACCAAATAATTAAAAGACAGTGCATTATTTGTGAGTGTGTCAGATTTAGACCTGGTAAATGTACATTTGTTATGTGGGCATACAATTGCTGTTTGGAGTCATTTGTAACTGCAGTGTTTGGCAAGTAATTGCTGAACAGGTGAATTAATTTGCTAATTAATTGCTAAATAGGCCAGACACACTTACAATACTTCGCAAGTGCTGAGTAGCTGCAGACTTACTCCTCGGCTGCGTTAAGATAGCGAACATTTGTTGTGTACTTTTTACCATCGGATACGCATTTCTGCTCAAAACACGCCTACTGCCGGTTGCATACTCCCACACTAGCCGCCCACTTTCACGCCCATTTCGTTAGATAGCGAAGCCGAGCCTCTGCCACGCCTCCGTCACTCCCTGTTTTCGGTGATGTAGTATGAGCTGATTTTCAGTTAGTCATTTTGCACAAGCGTCGTATCGCTCCCTTTGCGCACGCGCATTTATGCTTTCGCGCATGCGCAGTTTGCGATTTTTGCCCGTTTGCGATGCGATGAACTGCTGCGATCAACTCGGAATGAGGGCCAATGTGTATAAGGGTTACTACTGTGTAGCGTAATTTGAATTGGGGGAACTATTGTATGGTCATGCCCCTTTTCCACAAGATTATGTCCCTTTTTTGCACATACACCATCCCTATTTCAAATATGGGGGCGCCAGTCCCTTACTTTGCCAGGGGCGCTCGGACCCCTAGATACACCCCTGGTCAACAATACAGAATCTACAAAGATTATTCTGCCAGCTGCAGAGAGGTAGTATGACTGGGCCGGAGGCTGTCGTGGTATCATTGGATGCCGCCAAGGCCTTTGACTCAGTAGAGTGGGAATTCTTGTGGGCAGTCTTGAAAAAATTTGCGCTTGGTTCCCGCTTCATAAGATGGATTCAACTTATGTATGCGGAACCAACCGCGCGTGTATCCGTAAATGGATACGTATCAGATTCATTTCCTTTGTCTAGAGGAACGCACCAAGGCTGCCCACTGTCTCCTGCATTGTTCGCACTGGCTAGTGAGCCTCTTGCTTGCCTCATATGTGCAGATCGTGGAATCCACGGTTTGCAGATGGGGCAGAGGGAAGATGTTATATCGCTCTATGCAGACGACATGTTATTCCTTGACGATCAAGAGACTTCAATAGGTAAAATGCTCAGCGTTGTTGACGTTTTTGGGGGGGTTTCAGGTTTACGTATAAATTGGGAAAAATCATATATTCTCCCAATTTCGGGGCATGTTTCGGAGGGGCTGCAAGTAGCACATTGCCTGCAATGGACACTTAGATTTAAGTATTTGGGAATTTGGATTACACAGCAGGTTACAGATTATGTAACACAAAATACTAATCCAGTAACAGAGAAGTTTTTAAAAAAGGCCCATGTTTGGAAAAAAATGCCTTTTTCTGTACTGGGAAGGATAAATCTTTTTAAAATGAGTATTCTTCACAAATACTTGTACAGTATGTACTGCAGCACTCTCCGACATACATACCTAAAAAGATATTTACATTAATAGAAAGTGTAATCTCATATATATGGGGGGCCAGGCCAGCTAGAGTGGCGATAAAAACACTCTATAAGGATAACAACATGGGAGGTCTGCGTTTAGCCAATTTGAGACTCTATTACAGGGGTTCTCAAACTCGGTCCTCAGGACCCCACACAGTTCATGTTTTGCAGGTAACCCAGCAGGTGCACAGGTGTATTATTTACTCACTGACACATTTTAAAAGGTCCACAGGTGGAGCTAATTATTTCACTTGCAATTCTGTGAGGAGACCTGCAAAACATGCACTGTGTGGGGTCCTGAGGACCGAGTTTGAGAACCTGTGCTCTATTATATAGCAGCACAGTTGGTTCAACTGTCTGGCTGGATAATAAATCCAGTAGGATTTATATTACAAGATCTGATGAATGAGAGGATAGACTCAGATATTTCCCTGATAATGTTTTTACTTTCGGTAACAGCGGGAAAAAATCTGCCTCACATGTTAAGGCAGATATTGTTGGTTTGGAGGTATGCAAATAATATTTATGGGTGGCAGTACATAGATGGAGAGACTCCGATATGCTATAACGATGCCTTCCCAGAGTTAGTAAAAATATCAAGATAATATATGGGCCCTTAAGGGCGTATCCACTTTTGGACAACTATATAGGGACGGCATCTTTAAATAATTTCAACAACTACAGGAGGAATTCAACATCCCTAAAAAATGCCTTCTTTAGATATTTGCAATTACACCACGCCATAATGGCCCAGTTTGAGCAGAATGCGCCAATTATTTCTTCTTCCCCTGTTAAAATTATGCTGACTAAACTCGGCCATAAGGGTCGGATATCATCAGTGTATGCTTTATTGAATGATAGAGTATCCTTAGAACCACTGGAGAACCTTAAACTGAAATGGGAAAGGGACTTACCATACGCCACTATCTATGAATAGAGCGGACCTTCGAGACAACACTTTATGTCCTAGGTGTAAATCAGAAATGGCAGGTTTTTGGCATTTGATATGGTAAGGTCCAATGGTAAACTCCTTTTGGGAGCAAATATGGAGGGACATAGGGTTTACAATTCCAGCATTATGTAAATTAAACCCACGCATTTGTATACTTGGCCTGGGACTAAATGGAATGTACACCAATAAGAAGTATACATAATTAGTATTATCACATTAGCTAAAGTTGTTATTGCTCGTGAATGGATGTCAAGTAACACCCCGGAGGTAATTAGATGGAGGGCATTGGTGAATGATATCATAAGACACAAGGGAGTTATGTATGCCTCCCGAAATGCCTTGGGGAAATTCCATGGGAAATGGGATTGTTGGAGAAGGTCAAGGCTGCGCACAATGCAGGATAGTTATTAGACAAATGGATAATAAATTAGTGGTTAAAGGATTTGGGTGTAATGGGTCAACTCTGATCAGTGCCGTTACTAAGCAACGGCTAAATTAACTAAGGTCAGCGGCTTGTAATGAGTCAAATTGACTCATTACAAGCCACCTGTGCCAGAGGAGGAGAGGAGCAGCGGAGAAAGATAGAGGAGGGAGGCGGAGGGAGCCGCAGCAGCGCTATGTAATTGGTGGTGGCGCTGCTGCAGCTGTCCCTCTCCTTCCACATAGGATGGCCGCCGCTGCTGTGAATGCTGGGATGCACTTCCCTCATCCCAGCATTCACAGTGGCGACCGCCAGCCAATGTGGAAGGAGAGGGACAGCGGCGCTGCTGGCAGTTACACTGCACTGCTGCGGCTCCCTCCTCCCCCCTCTTCCTTCTCCCCTGCCTCTGGAGCTGCCAGCACCAAGGAGCCTAACTGCCTGAGCCAGCGGAGAGATGGTATCATCTGTTCTGTCTGTCTGTCTGTCTGTCTGTCTATCGATTGGTCTGTCTACCTAATGTGTAAAAGGGGGACTCTGTCTGCTGTAATGTGTAAAAAGGGGAATCTGTCTGACATAATGTGTACAAGGTGGACTTTGTCTGCCGTAATGTGTAAAAAGGGGACTCTGTGTGCCGTAATGTGTAAAAAAGGGACGCTGTCTGCCATACTGTGTAAAAAGGGGACGCTGTCTGCCGTATTGTGTAAAAAGGGGAATCTGTCCGCCGTTATGTGTAAAAGGGGCTCTACCTGGTGTAGTGGCGCTACTGTGCGGCGTAATTTGAATAATGGAAACTACTATAATATGTAATATGAATTAGTATTATTTTGTGGCCACACCCCTTCCCCACAAAGCCACGCCCCTATATTTTTTGCACATGCCTATGGCACGCACTGCCCCTATTTTACAAACAGGGGGGTGCCGATGCCCTATCTTGCACACAGCGCTAAAATGTCTGGTTACGGCACTGACTTTGATAATGAGGCAGCTGCTGCGGGGCATGGGGAAGGGGGGGGGAGAGAGAACCCTTTTTTTCTTTTTTGTTTGTGACTCCTCCCCTTTGATCTCTTCCTGACCTATGGTTTAGGAGTAAGGGTATAGTAGAGAAGTATTGTGGTGGCCAATTGATGGGAATGTATGGAAATTATAAATGAATCGATAAGGCCATTACCAAGTCATAAGTATGGAATATAATATATCTCCTTCCAAATGCCACATTTTACTGGTGGGTATGGGTTTTAAAATATTAGACACGTATTATAAAGAGTGAGAGGTGTCACAGAATACACATAATGTGAAAATGATAATAGATAATTTTAAATATAGTTTGGAATATACACTAGATAGTGTCTATCGGATGTGAGCACTGGTTTACAACTATGTATATCTCTTTGTTAGTACATATGTGAGGCATGAGTCTGCACTAAGGCAATTAGCACTTAATATAGATATGAAGTATATTGGTAAAATTCACAGCTTATAAATGTAATGGGTGTGGAATGAATTAAGCATCAGCTTATCTTATTGGAAGCTTATTGTATATAAGTAGGATATCGTTGGGTTTAGGAAGATTAGATTTTGGAAGAAGGTAAAAAAGGTGGGAAGGTCAACGACTTGTGTCCTATTGTTCTTCTAAAATAAGAGGTATGCTTATACCTAGAACGGTAATTGAGTGTGGGAGGAGGTCGGGGGGGGGGGGGGGTTTACAGATTTTAGTGTAATGTAGAGAGTTGCCTTAAATGTATTATGAATCAATATATGGGAGAATGTATGTGTACACTGTAAAGTGTATTGTAAAAAATGGAAAAGTAAATAAAGAAGGACTTAATTGAAAAAAAAAAAAAAAAACGGAGCTAGAGGTTCCAGCCTTTCAGTCCCCGGATCTGTCAGCTTGAGAGGCCTTATTGGGTGTGGTTCATGCAGTAAGGCTTAACATGGAACCAGGGGTTGTTTAAGAGAGGAGGAGGTCCGTGTGCTGCCTCCTCCGATTGGGCCTACTCCTCTCTGCCAGCAGTGCTGGAAAGTCTGAGCACTAGAGTGCTCAGACTCTACTGCGTATGCGTAGATCACCGGGAAAAATGGCGCAGCAGTCGTTTTCCTAGTGATTTCTCTACTGTGCATGCACAGAGCACAATAAAAATGCCCGCTGCGCCATTTTCACGGTGATTCCACAGCGCTGCTGATGTCTGCGTGAGACTCCAGAGGGGTAAATATTTAAACAATGGGTGCATCATGTGCGGTGGGGGCCCCCTCTGGCCTCAGAGGCCATCTGCACCGCATCCATTATAGATACGCCAGTGCGTGGAATGTACCAGCGTGATCAGGAAAATGGATTCTCTATTTCTCCTGTATGGATTCCATAAGCGAGTTTGGCCAGCTAGTAAACAAATGCTGTCCAGGTGGTTGAGCATGACTATTGCAGAGGCTTACATTCGAGTTGATCTTCCTGTTCCGGATACAGTCTCTGCTCATTCTACACGTTCATTAAGTCCCTCATGGGCGGCTCATAGAGGTGCTACGGCTCTGCAAGGCAGCTACGTGGTCTTCTATTAACACATTCCTGAAGTTTTATGCCTTTGATACCTTTGCCTCTCCGGATGCTTCCTTTGGGTGTCGGATTCACCTGTCTATCAAGGAGCATCCCCACCCGTAGGGGAAACTGCCTTAGGACATCCCCGATGTAAGGACTGTGGATCACTATGGACCCTGATGAAGAAAACAAGAGTTAGGGTAGACCATGGTTAACTCTTTTTCTTCAAGGTCCATAGGATCGACAGGGCACCCACCCTGACGCACCTGTCTTGGGGGATGTTTTTTTTTTCTTCCCTTTTTTTTTTTAAATTGTTTATTTTAATTTTCAGGGTATAAACTTTACAGGTTACAAACATTACTGCAGCCTTCCCCCTTACATGGGATGGGCTGTTCTGTCTAACATTACATTACCGATAACAGAAATATAACCTTAAAATAAGGAACATGTGGTTCCCACAATGCAAAGAAACAGCAAAGAGTTATGTCTCAGGGTAGACAGAGACTATTCAGATGGGTGGGAACCGACACAGGTTCGTAATTATGACTGTAGGAGGGTAGAGACTAAAGAGATAGAACCTGAGAGGCGAGAAAAAGAGACAGGGGAGATGGGGAGGGAATAGAGTAGGAGGAGAGGTGGCAGGGTTAGGGAAATGCCGCTGGTACGCCCCCGTTTTGCACTGGTACGCGCATGGCGCTAGTACTAAATGGAAAGTGCTACTCGGGGAACACGAAAAGGATATGTTGAGGATATCCTCTGAGCCACTTGTCAGGCTAGGAGAGTACAGGGGTCATAATAGTAGGGCCGTCGAGCTCCCGGGGGGTCGAGCTCCGTGTGCGGGGGCCTGTGAGTCAAACCAAAGTTCCCATATTTGAAGGAACTGAAAAGATCTGTTATGGAGGTATGCAGTGATTTTTTCCATGCTTGCGAAGTACCATATTTTGTTGATGACCTGTTGTATAGGGGGGGACTCCCTCTTTTTCCAGTTTAGGGCAATTGCGCATCTAGCCGCGTTCAAGATCTGTGTCAGTAATTTACCGGAGTTCGGAGGTGCATTGGCAGTGGGGAGGCCTAGCAGAAAGGACCAAGGATCTTTGTATATCCGGGTCTGGAGCACTGTACTCAACAAGTGGGCGACTGAATCCCAGAATAGCTCTATTTTAGGGCATGTCCACCATATATGGAGGAAAGAGCCGTGTCCGCCGCATCCTCTCCAGCACAATGGCTGGGAGGAGGGAAACATTTTGTGAAGTCTAGAGGGGACTAGATACCACCGATATAAGATTTTATATGCGTTTTCCTTAACTAGGGTTGAAATCGAGGATTTCGCGGCAGCCGCAAAGACATCTGACCAATCATAGTCATCTGGTATCGGGCCAAGGTCCTGTTCCCACTTGAGTATAAAAGCCGGGGTCGTCTCCTTATCCCCTACCTGGAGAAGGGAATACAGTTGGGAGATGATTCCACGAGCGAGCGGTTTGTAATAGCAATAGGACTCCAGGGTGGAGAGAGGTTGGAATGGGGATGTGCTTGTTAAGGACGAGACAAAGTGTCTCACCTGGAGATAGGTAAAAGGATTCGCATCCGGGAAGTCATATTTTGACGCGATTTCCGGTAAGGGTGTACAGGCCCCTTCGGACAATACATCTAGAACAAAGCGGATGTTATGTGTCGACCATGAGTGCGAGCGGGTCATGGAATGGCCTGGGACGAACGAAGGGTTGCCCCACAATGGAGTAAGCGCCGAAGGGGCTGATAGCATGTGGAAATGGCGTGTACAATAGTCCCAGATCTGACAGGTGAATTCCAGAACCGGGTGGAGTTGCAAATGGGGAGGCCTAGATTTAGGAGGGGATAGGAGTAGAGACGATAGAGGAGTGCGGCTAAGTGTCCTCTCTAACTGGAGCCAACGTATGGACTGCGTAGGGGCGAACCATGCAACCGCTTGGCTGAGATGGGTAGCCAGATAGTAAAGACGGATATCTGGGAATCCTCTCCCCCCTTCTTGTACTGCTCTGCGGAGGGTAGAGAACCCTATCCTAGGGGTTTTATTTCTCCACACAAAACGTAGCAACCACGTATGAATTTGTGCCAGTACCGAGTCCGGCACTTTCACTGGTAGCGTTTGAAATAGATAGAGGAGGCGGGGGATAATATTCATTTTCAGAGCTATGATACGGCCTAACCAAGATATGATTAATGATTGCCATTTATGGAGATCGGCCTTAAGATTTTTAAGCAAAGGCGAGAAATTTTCCTTAAACAAGTCTCCATAGCGGCTCGTAATATAGACCCCCAGATATCGGATTTTAGAGGTGCACCAGGTGAATTTGAAGTTGTTTTGCATGTTGGCTATTTGGGGAGGGGAGATGTGGAAGGGGAGAGCTTCCGTCTTGGACCAGTTGACTTTGTAGCCCGATAACTTTCCGTATTCAGACAGGAGAGTAAAAAGGTTCGGCAGAGAGGTGTGAGGTGAGGAAAGTGATAGGAGGACGTCGTCTGCGAACAAGGAAATCTTGTAGACAGAGTCCCCTACTCCTAGCCCCCCGATGTCGGGCGAGGCTCGGATTCGGGCTGCTAATGGTTCTATCACTAAGGCAAAGATCAGGGGTGAGAGTGGGCAGCCCTGTCTGGTACCGTTGGAGATGTCCAAAGGGTCAGATTGTACTCCGTTTATAGATACCCTAGCGGAAGGGGTCGAATATAAGGCTTGTATCCCTGTAAGGAATTCCCCCTGAAAGCCCAGATGTGCAAGAGTTTCAAACATAAAGGGCCACCCTATTCTGTCAAATGCTTTCTCCGCGTCCAGAGAAAGCAAGAGAGCAGGGGTGTGTGTAAGGTTGATATAGTGGGTCAGGCTAATAATTCGTCTCGTGTTGTCTCGTGCTTGACGGCCGGGGATAAATCCTACCTGGTCGTTATGGATAAGGTGGGGTAAGACTCTATTTAGACGGAGAGCTAATATTTTGGCATAGATCTTGATATCTGAGTTAAGTAATGATATAGGCCTGTAGTTAGCGCAAATAGATGTGTCCTTACCCTCCTTAGGGATGACTATTATCTTGGCCTCCAGTGCCGTTTTGGAGAAAGAAGCTCCCTGCAAGACAGCATTGAAAAGGGCTGAGAGGTGAGGTGTAAGTTGGGGGAGAAAGGTCTTGTAATATGCGGCCGTAAAGCCGTCTGGGCCAGGAGCTTTGCTAAGTTTTAGGGATTTGACAACCGTGGCAATTTCTTCTTCGGATATCTCCGAATTCAATTCGGCTGAGACCGATGGGCTTAGACGAGGGAGATGGCATTGGGATAGGAAGGTACGAATAGCCCCAATAAAGTCTAGTTTCGTCTGAGTGGTCTTATGGGCGTTGTATAGTTTCTCGTAGAAGCGAGAGAAAGTTTCAGTGATGCGTTTGGGGTCCCTAGTCTTCACACCAGAGGGATGCTGGATAGACATAACGTTATTCCTTGTAAGTTTAGCCCGGAGCCTAGAGGCTAGCAGCCGATCAGCTTTATCTCCTTTTTCGTAAAAGGATTGGTTGAGCCACTTCAAGCTGGTCTCCACCTTCGTCGTCAGGAGCATGTTTAACTCACCTCTGACCGCAGATAGGGCGGAGAGGTCCGTTTCGGACCCTGTTTTTTTGTGTTTCAGTGAGAGGGAGCCAAGCATGTCCGTGAGTTCCCGGATGCGTTTGGATCTGGCCTTCTTGTTATAAGAGGAGGCACTGATCAGGTATCCGCGTATGACCGCTTTGTGAGCGTCCCAAAGTAACATAGGGGGGACAGACGGGGATGTGTTTGTCTCAAAGTAGTGGGAGATTTCGGCGGCTATGTGGGCTTTCGTTTGGGGATTAAGAAGGAGTCTATCGTTCAATCTCCACACAGGGTGGCGAGCGGGTGGGTGTGGGCCTGCGACATCTACGGTGACCGGACCGTGATCTGACCACGTGTTGGGGTGAATGGAGGTGTCAATTATACTTTGTGCAGGCTCCGAACTCAGGAAAAATAAGAATTTACTTACCGATAATTCTATTTCTCGGAGTCCGTAGTGGATGCTGGGGTTCCTGAAAGGACCATGGGGAATAGCGGCTCCGCAGGAGACAGGGCACAAAAGTAAAGCTTTTACAGGTCAGGTGGTGTGTACTGGCTCCTCCCCCCATGACCCTCCTCCAGACTCCAGTTAGGTACTGTGCCCGGACGAGCGTACACAATAAGGGAGGATTTTGAATCCCGGGTAAGACTCATACCAGCCACACCAATCACACCGTACAACTTGTGATCTAAACCCAGTTAACAGTATGATAACAGAGGAGCCTCTGAAAGATGGCTTCCTAAACAATAACCCGAATTAGTTAACAATAACTATGTACAAGTATTGCAGATAATCCGCACTTGGGATGGGCGCCCAGCATCCACTACGGACTCCGAGAAATAGAATTATCGGTAAGTAAATTCTTATTTTCTCTATCGTCCTAAGTGGATGCTGGGGTTCCTGAAAGGACCATGGGGATTATACCAAAGCTCCCAAACGGGCGGGAGAGTGCGGATGACTCTGCAGCACCGAATGAGAGAACTCCAGGTCCTCCTTTGCCAGGGTATCAAATTTGTAAAAATTTACAAACGTGTTCTCCCCTGACCACGTAGCTGCTCGGCAGAGTTGTAATGCCGAGACCCCTCGGGCAGCCGCCCAAGATGAGCCCACCTTCCTTGCGGAATGGGCCTTAACAGATTTAGGCTGTGGCAGGCCTGCCACAGAATGTACAAGTTGAATTTTGTTACAAATCCAACGAGCAATCGACTGCTTAGAAGCAGGTGCACCCAACTTGGTGGGTGCATACAGTATAAACAGCGAGTCAGATTTTCTGACTCCAGCCGACCTTTAAATGTATATTTTTAAGGCTCTGACAACGTCCAACAACTTGGAGTCCTTCAAGTCGTCTGTAGCCGCAGGCACTACAATAGGCTGGTTCAGGTGAAACGCTGATACCACCTTAGGGAGAAAATGCGGACGCGTCCGCAGCTCTGCCCTATGTCGAATGGAAAATTAAATAAGGGCTTTTATAAAACAAAGCCGCCAGTTCAGATACTCTCCCGGCCGAAGCCAGGGCCAGTAACATAGTCACTTTCCATGTGAGATATTTCAAATCCACATTCTTTAGTGGTTCAAACCAATTGGGTTTGAGGAAATCTAAAACTACATTTAGATCCCACGGTGCCACCTTAGGCACCACAGGAGGCTGTATATGCAGTACTCCTTTGATAAAAATCTGGACCTCAGGGACTGAGGCCAATTCTTTTTGGAAGAATATTGATAGGGCCGAAATTTGAACCTTAATAGATCCCAATTTGAGACCCATAGACAATCCTGATTGCAGGAAATGTAGGAAAACGACCCAGTTGAAATTCCTCCCTCGGAGCACTCCGCTGCTCGCACCACGCAACATATTTTCGCCAAATACGGCGATAATGCTTCGCGGTGACTTCCTTCCTTGCCTTTATCAAGGTAGGAATGACTTCTTCTGGAATGCCTTTTCCTTTTAGGATCTGGCATTCAAACGCCATGCCGTCAAACGCAGCCGCGGTAAGTCTTTAAAAAAAAAACAAGTACCCTGCTGAAGCAGGTCCCTTCTCAGAAGTAGAGGCCACGGATCGTCCGTGACCATCTCTTGAAGTTCCGGGTACCAAGTCCTTCTTGGCCAATCCGGAGCCACTAGTCTTACTCCTCTTTGCCGTATAATCCTCAATACCTTTGGTATGAGAGGCAGAGGAGGAAACACATATACCGACTGGTACACCCAAGGTGTTACCAGCGCGTCCACAGCTATTGCCTGCGGATCTCTTGACCTGGCGCAATACCTGTCCAGTGTTTTGTTGAGGCGAGACGCCATCATGTCCACCATTGGTTTTACCCAACGGTTTAATAGCATGTGGAAAACTTCTGGATGAAGTCCCCACTCTCCCGGGTGAAGGTCGTGTCTGCTGAGGAAGTCTGCTTCCCAGTTGTCCACGCCCGGGATGAATACTGCTGACAGTGCTATCACGTGATTCTCCGCCCAGCGAAGGATCCTGGCAGCTTCTGCCATTGCCCTCCTGCTTCTTGTGCCGCCCTGTCTGTTTACATGGGCGACTGCCGTGATGTTGTCCGACTGGATCAACACCGGTCTTCCTTGAAGCAGAGGTTCCGCCTGGCTTAGAGCATTGTAGATTGCTCTTAGTTCCAGAATGCTTATGTGAAGAGACTTTTTCAGGCTCGACCACACTCCCTGGAAATTTCTTCCCTGTGTGACTGCTCCCCAGCCTCTCAGGCTGGCATCCGTGGTCACCAGGATCCAATCCTGCATGCCGAATCTGCGGCCCTCCAATAGATGAGCCTCCTGCAACCACCACAGAAGGGATACCCTTGTCCTCGGCGACAGGGTTATCCGCAGGTGCATCTGAAGATGCGACCCTGACCATTTGTCCAACAGATCCCTTTGCATGGAATCTGCCGAAAGGGATTGCTTCGTAAGAAGCTACCATTTTTTCCCAGGACTCTTGTGCATTGATGTACAGACACCTTTCCTGGTTTTAGGAGGTTCCTGACCAGGTCAGATAACTCCTTGGCTTTTTCTTCGGGAAGAAAAACCTTTTTCTGAACTGTGTCCAGAATCATCCCCAGGAACAGCAGACGAGTTGTCGGCATTAATTGGGATTTTGGAATATTCAGAATCCATCCGTGCTGCTTTAGCACCTCTTGAGATAGTGCTAAACCCATCTCTAGCTGTTCTCTGGACCTTGCCCTTATTAGGAGATCGTCCAAGCATGGGATAATTAATACGCCTTTTCTTCGAAGAAGAAATATTATCTCGGCCATTACCTTTGTAAAGACCCGAGGTGCCGTGGACAACCCAAACGGCAGCGTCTGAAACTGATAGTGACAGTTTTGTACAACGAACCTGAGGTACCCCTGGTGTGAGGGGTAATTGGTACGTGGAGATACGCATCCTTGATGTCCAAGGATACCATAAAGTCCCCTTCTTCCAGGTTCGCTATCACTGCTCTGAGTGACTCCATCTTGAACTTGAACTTCTTTATGTACAGGTTCAAGGACTTCAGATTTAGAATAGGCCTTACCGAGCCATCCGGCTTCGGTACCACAAAAAGAGTGGAATAATACCCCTTCCCTTGTTGTAGAAGAGGTACCTTGACTATCACCTGCTGAGAATACAGCTTGTGAATGGCTTCCAAAACCGTCTCCCTTTCTGAGGGGGACGTTGGTAAAGCAGACTTCAGGAAACGGCGAGGTGGCTCTGTCTCTAATTTCAACCTGTACCCCTGAGATATTATCTACAGGATCCAGGGATTTACCTGCGAGTGAGCCCACTGCGCGCTGTAATTCTTGAGACGACCGCCTACCGCCCCCGAGTCCGCTTGCGAAGCCCCAGCGTCATGCTGAGGCTTTTGTAGAAGCCGGGGAGGGCTTCTGTTCCTGGGAAGGAGCTGCCTGTTGCTGTCTCTTCCCTCGTCCTCTGCCTCGTGGCAGATATGAATAGCCCTTTGCTCTCTTATTTTTAAAGGAACGAAAGGGCTGCGGTTGAAAGGTCGGTGCCTTTTTCTGTTGGGGAGTGACTTGAGGTAGAAAGGTGGATTTCCCGGCCGTAGCCGTGGCCACCAAATCCGATAGACCGACCCCAAATAACTCCTCTACGCATCGCCTGTCCACTGTCGTGTCCATAAAGCTCTTCTGGCCGAAATGGACATAGCACTTACCCGTGATGCCAGTGTGCAGATATCTCTCTGTGCATCACGCATATAAAGAAATGCATCTTTTATTTGTTCTAACGACAGTAAAATATTGTCCCTGTCCAGGGTATCAATATTTTCGATCAGGGACTCTGACCAAACTACCCCAGCACTGCACATCCAGGCAGTCGCAATAGCTGGTCGTAGTATAACACCTGCATGTGTGTATATACCTTTTTGGATATTTTCCATCCTCCTATCTGATGGATCTTTAAGTGCGGCCGTCTCAGGAGAGGGTAACGCCACTTGTTTTGATAAGCGTGTTAGCGCTTTGTCCACCCTAGGAGGTGTTTCCCAGCGCTCCCTAACCTCTGGCGGGAAAGGGTATAAAGCCAATAACTTCTTTGAAATTAGCAGTTTTTTATCGGGGCACCCCACGCTTCATCACACACGTCATTTAATTCTTCTGATTCGGTAAAAACTACTGGTAGTTTTTTCACACCCCACATAATACCCTGTTTAGTGGTACCTGTAGTATCAGCTAAATGTAACATCTCCTTTATTGCCAAAATCATATAACGTGTGGCCCTACTGGAAAATACGGTTGATTCGTCACCTTCACCACCGGAATCAGTGCCTGTGTCTGGGTCTGTGTCGACCGACTGAGGCAAGGGGCGTTTTACAGCCCCTGACGGTGTTTGAGGCGCCTGGACAGGCACTAATTGAGTGTCCGGCCGCCTCATGTCGGCAAACGACTGCTTAAGCGAGTTGACGCTATCCCGTAATTTCACAAATAAAGGCATCCATTCTGGTGTCGACCCCCTAGAAGGTGACATCCTCATATTTGGCAATTGCTCCGCCTCCACACCAATAACGTCCTCATACATGTCGACACACACGTACCGACACACAGCAGACACACAGGGAATGCTCTATACGAAGACAGGACCCACTAGCCCTTTGGGGAGACAGAGGGAGAGTCTGCCAGCACACACCAAAAAGCGCTATATATGACAGGGATAGCCTTATGATTAAGTGCTCCCTTATAGCTGCTTTTATATTAATATATTGCCATTTATTTTGCCCCCCCTCTCTGTTATACCCTGTTTCTGTAGTGCAGTGCAGGGGAGAGACCTGGGAGCCTTCCTGACCAGCGGAGCTGTGACAGAAAATGGCGCCGTGTGCTGAGGAGATAGGCCCCGCCCCTTTTCCGGCGGGCTCGTCTCCCGCTATTTAGTACATTTAGGCAGGGGTAAATATCTCCATATAGCCTCTGGGGCTATATGTGAGGTATTTTTAGCCTTTTTAAAGGTTTTCATTTGCCTCCCAGGGCGCCCCCCCCCCAGCGCCCTGCACCCTCAGTGACTGCCGTGTGAAGTGTGCTGAGAGGAAAATGGCGCACAGCTGCAGTGCTGTGCGCTACCTTAAGAAGACTGCAGGAGTCTTCAGCCGCCGATTCTGGACCTCTTCTTGCTTCAGCATCTGTGAGGGGGCCGGCGGCGTGGCTCCGGTGACCATCCAGGCTGTACCTGTGATCGTCCCTCTGGAGCTTCATGTCCAGTAGCCAAGAAGCCAATCCATCCTGCACGCAGGTGAGTTCACTTCTTCTCCCCTCTGTCCCTCGTTGCAGTGATCCTGTTGCCAGCAGGAATCACTGTAAAATAAAAAACCTAAGCTAAACTCTCTAAGCAGCTCTTTATGAGAGCCACCTAGAATTGCACCCTTCTCGGCCGGGCACAAAAATCTAACTGGAGTCTGGAGGAGGGTCATGGGGGGAGGAGCCAGTACACACCACCTGACCTGTAAAAGCTTTACTTTTGTGCCCTGTCTCCTGCGGAGCCGCTATTCCCCATGGTCCTTTCAGGAACCCCAGCATCCACTTAGGACGATAGAGAAATCATGTCTAATCTCGTGTAAACATCGTATATGGGGGAATAGTAAGTGTAGTCTTTGGCAGTCGGCTCTTTTACTCTCCATGCATCGAAGAGAAGGTGCCGTGACAGCAGGAGGTTCAAAGCAGTTGCATTGCGCGTGTGTGAGGGGCGCATGGATCTGGGCAGAGGTTTAGATCTGTCCAGAGCGCTGTCTAAAGTCACATTAAAATCCCCTCCTAATACCACATTACCGCGTCTGTGTAGGGCTAAGAGGCTATTTAAAGGAGTGGAAAAAGGGAGCCTGGGTCTGGTTTGGAGCATAGACATTTAGGAATGTATAGGGAGTCCCGTTTAACAACCCTACCAGCAACAAGTATCTGCCTTCAGGGTCGCTCAGTATTTCAGAAGGGATGAAATCTAAATGATTAGCAAAGAGTACAGAGACCCCTTTCTTCTTGTGTATGGGGTCGCAAGCATGGAAAGTGTGCGGGAAGTGTTTGGACTTAAGTGCTGGGTGTGATTTACCTGAGAAGTGGGTCTCCTGTAGGAAAACGATATCGCCTTTAAGTTGCTTAAGGGATTGAAATAAAAGGGAGCGTTTGCGTGGGCTATTTAGACCTTTCGTGTTCAATGTGATTATCCTAAGGACCATGGTTTGAGAGCAGAGCACTTTTCATGTGGAAGCGCGCCAGCAGAGTTCCGAAAGATAGGGGGGAAGGAAAAGGAAAGAGGATCAGGAAGAAGGGAAGAGTGAGGGTAGGAGAACAGATGAAGAACAAGCATATATTAGCATCAGTGGTTAAAGGGCGGAGGGAATCCATTCTCGTCAGTCGGACCCAAGGGAGAGACAGACCCGCAGGTCTAGGTCGTCCGACGTCGACCCTAAAGGTCGAATGGGGGGTGGGTGAACCCAGCTGCTCAGAGAGGAGACCGGGTCCCGTGTGCGATCATACTATATTTAAATGTACGCAGTGCGAACAATAAGCTAGGGGAGCTTAAAGGGGAGGGGGGAAGGGGGGGGGGGAGGGTAACAACATTAGTAGGACTGGGGGTAAACATGGCATGCTGAACGCATATTAACAACAATAATATTAAGACCTGTGTGAGGTAAAAAAGGAGAACAAGAAAAAACAAAACTCACCCTGTACGGGCCTCCCGGGACCGAAGCCCACGCGGCCAGCCACGAAGAACCCCGGCCCCGAGGGCCCGGACAGGTCCCCCCACAACAGGATCAACAAGGCATTAAATGGTAAACATTATCTTAACCCAAGGCTCTACACCGTATGGGGATCTTGGCATAGTGCGGAAAGACCCCCTGTAGTCCGTTGTGGACTCGTGTGGTCACAAGTCCTATCCTGGACATCTATACATGGTAATTCATGTATCTGGGAAGGTGTGTGATGCAGATCCGACGGTGGTCCATTCTGAGGCTGGAGCTGTGAGAGAAGGGGAGGTGTTGACTGGGAGAGAGTGATGAGGGGAGGTCGGAGGGCCGGAGATGTTCAGTTGGTGTAGTAGTTGAAGGGCCTCATCTGGGGATCTAGCGGAGAGGAATTTACCATCTGCTCTGACTTGGAGTGCAAAGGGGAAGCCCCATCTGTATCGGATATTATGATCTCTTAGAGCTTTGGTTATGTCTTTTAATTCCCTCCGTCTGTTCAGCGTGACCGGCGACAAGTCCTGGAAGATCAAGAGATCGGAGCCTTCGAACGGGATCGTCGTCATCCTCCTAGTTTTGGCGTAGACTTGGTCTTTGACCGCGAAATAATGAAAGCGGAGTATTACGTCTCTTGGTGTTTTAGCATCTTGGGATCTAGGACGTAGAGCCCTGTGAGCCCTGTCCAGAAGAAGCATATCGTCTGGGACGGAGGGAGCGAGAGAACGGAAGAGGCGGAGTAGATAGTCCGTGAGGTGGTTTTGTTCTATCGTCTCGGGGACGTTACGAATTCTAAGATTGTTCCGGCGCCCCCTGTTGTCCAAATCTTCTTGTTTGTCCGCTAGGAGCATAACATCCGTACGCATTTGAGATATCTCCTGTTCTGATTCTTGTTGGAAGGCGATAAGCTCTTCCTGTTTTCTTTCGATGGCATCTACTCTGGTGCCCAGGCTATCCACGTCCGATTTTAGACCCGAGATAGCCTCTTGTACTTCTGCACGTATTGATTTTTTAATATTACGCATCTCGGATAGGAGAAGGGCGACATCAGCCTTTGTGGCGGGAGTGGAGGAAGAGTCATCGTCTGAGTCTTTGTCAGATATTGCTGGAGTGGGTGGGGGTGAGGTTGCTCTCCGGGTGGAGGATGGAGCAGGATTCTTGAAGTAGCCCACCAGGTTATGGGCGTTCGGCTTTTTCCCCCCTTTAGGCATAGTGGCGGAGGTGAGGTAGGTTACTTGTCAACACCTGGGAAGGATGAGGGAAGCTCCTATATCATTAGGATCACACACGAGACCAAGTGTAGTACATATCGAGATCACATGCTAGACGCTTTGGAGAGGATGGTCAGACGGGCCCAGTCGGGCGTGCCATGTCCTGTAGGTAATGGTCGAGCCTCAGCGCAGTGAATGTACGCTCTCAGGTTCCAGCAGGTTTGGGGTCCACCGGGGACCGGGATTTCTTTTAGGGATGCCCAAGGCCCTGCCGGCGTAGTGTGTGTGGATGCCAGGGGGGGGTCAACGACTCCGCAGGGTGTTTAGATAGTACCGATATAGTGGTAATGGTGTTCCGAGGTGCTGCCTGGTCTAGTAGTACCGGCTCGTAAGAGCTCCTATAGAACACGATTGGATGTTCAGGGGGTAGAGGTGATAGCAGAGTGAGGTATTCCCTCAGCCACCCGGCAGTGAACTGACCCGCCGTTTTATGTCAGGGGGGTCTCCCAGGGGAGCACTGAGTGAGGCTCAGATGTTGGGATAGGGCCACAGTGGGCCGGCCTTCTGGGGTAAGTACTGCCGTATTTCTTCTGGGTCTGCCGTGCTGTCCCTTCTTTTTTAATTTTTTATTTTTTCCTTTTTGTTTTGGTCTCCGGCCTAGGGGGATTGGTGTGGACAGCAGGGAGCACCCTATAATGTGCCGCACCGGGTGGGGGGGCCGCACGTTTAGGTCGTGTTCAATGTGGGACACGTAGGGCTGGTCGGGTACGCGAGGCCCCGGTCTGAGGGCCGCCGGGAGGCCGCAGCACGCGGGGGCTCAAGGCCTGCTCGCTATACCCTGTAGGCCTCGGCTGGTGTTGCTGCAGAGGTGGGAACCACGGAGTAAGGAGGGGAGCACTTAGTGAGGTCCAAGGGACCAGATGGAGCCGCAGTGAGCCGGTTTAATGGGGTGTGTGCTGCTCCCAAGATGGCCTCCGGGCTACCCCTGAGTCTGCCGGGCTGCCTCTGTTTTGATCCGGACACCGGCCTAGGGGATTGGCATGGGTGGCAGGGAGCCCCTTCCAGAGTGCAGCGACGGGGAGAGAGAGGCCTCACTTCTAAGTAGGCCGACGTGGGATCCTTCGGGCTGGGCGGATGCGCGGGGCCCCGGTCTGAGGGCCGCCGGGAGGTCACGGTACGCGGGAGCCCAGGGCCTGGACGTGATATCCCGCAGAGCCGCTGCAGAGGCGGGAGGCGCGGGGCGAGGAGGTACGGAGCTCCTATGTCCGTCCTGGGTGCGTCAGCACGAGGGGACTCACCCGCCGCGTGGAGCCGTCTCCGTCATCCGCTTCCCCTTCAAGTAAGTAGAGGGTCTCCGGCGTTGGGGGTGACGGTTCTAATCCCTTCTGGTCACCGGACCTGTCCGCCCGTTTTCTTCAGCTCCTCGGTCCGTCCAGCCGCGCTTCTGATAGGGGGGGGAAGGGGGGGGGGGTCGTACCACAGTCCCCGGCTTCTTGGGGAGGGGAAGGCCGCAACCTGCAGGAGCCCTGAGAAGGGCTCCCCGGCTCCGCAACCTGGCCCCTCTGGTGTATCGTGCTTAGGGGAGCAGGAGTACCTGATTGGAGGTGCCTGAGGACCTTTAATTGGTTTTATATATTCGGTTTATAGACGAGGCCAGCAGGAGCTCAGAGAGAACGCTTCCTCTCAGCTTGCAAGCTAGGCCACGCCCCTTTTCTTCCCTTTTTGATGTTTCTCTTCTATGTGGGAAAGTGTGTCTTGTATGTTCAGGTCTTCCTTCTCTCTTGAAATTCTGCTCCTGCCTTGGGCTTGTTAACAAAACTGGCTTCGCTAGGCTGGGGTATATGGGAAGGAGGAACGGAGCATCCTGGGAGCTAAAGGCTGGTGCCCGGTCGAATCCTACCACCTACACCCCGATGTAAGGACTGTGGATCCTATGGACCTCGAAGAAAAAGAGTTAACCATGGTAAATCTACCATAACTCATTTTTTATTTAATTTTTTTTCCAATATTTGTTTCCAAGCAACAGTAGCAGCAAACAGGAAGTCACAATGCTTTGGTTTACATGACCAAAGTCGCAGTAGGATAGGTATAGCGCGGACAGATTGTACAAACAAAATAACTATTTTTTTTTCTATATTTATTTCCAAACAACACTAGCAGCACGGAGTCGCAACACTTTTGGATTACATGAACAAAGTTGCAGTGGGGTACAGTGCACACAGATTGCATAAATAAAATAACTTTTTCAGCATATGTTTACTTTTGGGGGTTTTCACAGTTTTTTTACTAACACAAGCAGCGGGAAGTCACAACACTTTGGTTTACATGAACAAAGTCGCAGTGGGATAGGTACAAATGAAATAACTTTTTCTTTTAGATTTTTTTGTTTTCTATATTTATTTCCAAATAATAACACCAATAGTGGGGAGTCACAATGCTTTGGTTTACATGAACAAAGTCGCAGTGAGATAGGTACAAATGAAATAACCTTTTTTTTTTTCTTTAGATTTTTTTGTTTTCTATATTTAAATTCCAAATAATAACACCAATAGCGGGGAGTCACAATGCTTTGGTTTACATGAAAAAGTCGCTGTGGGGTACAGCGCACACAGATTGTACAAACAAAATAACTTTTTAAACTTTTTGTTAGTGTTTTTTTTCCTCAAACATCCACTAGGGGACACTGGAGGCTGTAGACACTGGGGATAGACGGTTGGCTATCAGGAGTTGGCACATTAAAATTTCTTGTAAGAGTGTGTAAACTCCTCCCCCTATATCCCCCCATCAGCCCCAGTTTTTTTTTAATGTGCCAAAGGAGCCGGTCACATACTGCTGGTGCTCTAGCACTACAAAAGGAAAGAAGAGAGTACCTCAGGGTGGCCCTTTACCACCTATCAAAAGGTGGTGTCCAGGTCCTCGAGCAGCCTGCTACAGAAAGCTCTTGCCAGAGTCCTTGCTGCAAGCCGTGCGCCTGGGGTCTCTAGATTAGGTATTAAGTCTTACTAATCAGAGCTCTGCTTAGCCCCCTGACATCACCTGGGAGAGTGCCTCCCCGCTTCAACAGATGCTGAGCAGCGGAACGAAGTGCAGGCTCAGAGATGGGGGTTGGGGGGGTGAAACATGGGCAGCGCACACAGTAGGAGGGTAAACGAAAACCTCCCGCTTTAACAACGCAGGCTCTGAGAGGGTCTTCAGCGCAGACATGGCAGGACAGCAGCCGCGGTGGTTACCAAAGTGGCTGGGTCTGTTAGTAGTGCTCTCATTATGAAGAAGGGGGGCTGATAGCCGTGTCTATTCAGTCAGCGTCCTGCAAGGCTCTATACACATAGCCTGAAGTACCCAGCCAGGCTTATAATGGCACTGAGCGGGTACAGGGCAACGGGAAAAAGAAGGGGTGGAGCTTGTTCAGCAACACAAGCTCAGGCAGCACAACATGCGCTGTTACTTCTCCCTCTGTTTATTTTGCAGATTTTGGAGACCTGTGATCATACCCTGCATTATCCCGGATCTCTTCAACTCACTGGAGGTTGGAGTTCACAGGGAAAGGGCTTTTGGCTGCAGTGGGGATTTTGACAGTGCAAATTCAATGGGAAAAGAGCTTCTGAGTGTGCTTTGTCTGTTACGTGGGTGCATGTCTGAGTGTTTGTTCTTCTTGGACCTGGACCACAATGTTAGGAAAGGGTACAGCACAAAAGACTTCCCAAAAGTTTTTTGTATGCACTAAAAAGTTACCACAAGCACCAGATGATCCATGCGAGAACCTCTGCAGAGGGATCCAACTCTCCTCGGGCATTGGCCTTGGCACAGGTTATGACGGATCTCCGATCCGAATTGACGGCCTCTTGCAGACATTGAGAATCAGCCAGATTAGGAGATTCGTACTTAGCTTCCTTACCCTTTTCTCTCCCTACAGAATTAGCCTAGGCAATGGGGCTGGCTAAGTCCATAGAGGGTTTAATTAAGCGGAATGATTCCTCCACCAGGCAGGCACTATCGGCACTTGAGCGTCCTAGATAGAAAAGGACTATTCCGCCGATACTTCAGTCGGACGAGGAATAGAGTGAGAGGAGATGAGGAAGAAGGAAAGCTCGATGACTTGTCGAATTGTGAGGATACCATGTCACAGGAAGACGTGCAAGGGGTGGAAGCCATGATAGTGGCAGTCCTTCAAGTATTAAACATTGCGGACGCAGTAAATCCAGACTCCCCAGACACTTCTCTATTTGGGAATAGGCGCAATTTTTTTAGTGACTTTTCCCTTCTCGACAAAACTGGATAAACTTTTGTCTGAGATTTGGGAACACCCAAATGATTTCAAGTCCCGAAACGGTTCCTTTTGACATGCCCTTTTCCGTCCACTATGACAGAAAAATAGGAACAGCCTTCTCCGGTGGACTCTTCACTTTCAAGACTGTCAAAGATCATTCCCGGGGGCCACAGCCTTAAAGTTACCATCGGATCATAATATGGAAACACTAAAAATCTATATACTGTATACAGCCGCAGGAGCATTGCTTCGTCCAGCATTGGTCGGGTCTTGGGTGAACAAGGCAGTGGAGCATTGGGCAATCAAACTGATTAAGGATTTGGAAGCTGGTGTTCTGACTAAGGAGTTAATCGTTCTGGCAGAACAAATTAAAGAATCAGTGGCCTACTTGGGAGATGCTTCCAAGGATATTGGTAAAGTGGGGGCTAGGATCTCGGCCTCCGTGATTGCGGCTCGGCGAGCCCTTTGGTTGCATTCCTGGCAGGCAGACACAGAATCCAAACGAACTGCAGAAACCTTACCATTCACAGGACAAGTTCTCTTTGGAACAGAGCTAGACAAGTTAATCTGTCAAGCTAAGGGGAAGGGGGGGGGGGGGGGGGGAGTCCACTTTCCTAACATCAATAGCCCCACAACCTAAAATTACTTATTCTGGCCCTTCCTTTCGCGCCTCAAATTCCTTTTGGGCAAAATCCAAAAGTTAGGCGGGACAACCCAAGGGTGGAAGAGGCTGAACTCGTCGCCAAAAGACCAAACTTAGTGAGAAAACAGTGGCATGAAGGGTTCCGGTCCTACCCGGGTTCCCCCATGGTCGGAGTTCGTCTCTGGAATTTCCTGGAGGCATGGATACACACGTCCGCGGACGCGTGAGTTCGTACTTTGGTGTCCAGAGGTTACAAAATACATTTCAAAGTTTCACCCACACCACGATTCAGTCACTCTTGGACTCGGCAGTATTAATGCCAGTCCCAGGCCCTCAACGGACAAAGGGTTATTACTGAAATCTTTGTGGTTCCGAAGCTGGACGGCTTGGTGAGACCCATTCTGAATCTGAAATCCTTGAATCAATACCTTACCTATTACCGATTCAAGATAGAGTCCGTCAGTTCTGTAATTGCGGGTCTGGAACCAGCGGAGTTTATAATATCCCTGGACATAAAGGATGTGTACCTACACATCCCCATTTGGGAGCCACATCAAGACTTCCTGAGATTCACAGTACTACAGGATCATTACCAGTTCAGAGGACTACCATTCGGTCTGTTTTCGGCTCCAAGAGTGTTCACCAAGGTCATGGCAGTCATGGTAGCACTGGGGTTGACAATTATCCCGTACCTAGATGACCTTCTCCTCAACGCGTCATCGGAGATCCTTCGGAACCATGCCTTGATCACTCACGTGGTTCTCCTACAACATGGTTGGATACTCAATTTCAAGAAATCCAATCTGTCACCGTCCCAACACATCCAGTTTCTGGGGATGATCATGGATACAAAGGTACAGAAAGTGTTCCTGCCAGAGGACAAGGCTCAGAGTATCCGACTGATGGTTCAGAAAGTTCCCAGGCTGATGGTGTCCTTGCACTTGTGCATTCGTCTCTTAGGGAAGATGGTTGCAGCCTACAAAACGCTACAATTTGGTCGGTTTCATTCCCGACCCTTCCAACTGGACCTCTTGAATCAGCGGTCAGGGTCACATCTACACAGGATGGTGCAACTGTCTCCACGGGCTTGAGTATCTTTCCTTTGGTGGCTTCATCTGAACAACCTTACAGCATGGAAGAGATTTGAACTATGGGATTGGATCCTGGTCACTACCGATGCCAGTCTCATAGGTTGGGGTGCGGTGATCCTAGATTACCACTTCCAAGGAAGATGCTCAGGACAGGAAAAGTTACTGCCAATAAATGTGTTGGAACCGAGAGCAATCTTCAATGCACTTCAGGTAGCTGTTCACCTGCTCCAGTTGAACGCGGTACGGGTACAATCAGACAATGTGACCGCAGTCGCTTACATCAACCGCCAAGGCGGCACACGGAGTCATATGGCCATGCGAGAAGTAGCTTGAATTCTGCGGTGGGCCGAACTTCACGAGGTCTGAGACGTTAAACAAAGTGGATCTCAAGTTCCTTACTTGGAAGACCGTTCTCCTTTTAGCCTTAGCTTCGGCTCGAAGGGTTTCTGAATTTGAGTGCCTTATCGTGCAAGCCACCATATCATTCTTGACGATAGGGCGGAACTTTGGACATGCTCAGGCTTTCTGCCAAAAGTGGTTTCAGTGTTTCATATCAACCAGCTAATTGTGGTTCCAACCTTGAAAGAAGACTCAGGGGAACTTTCTTCGTTAGATGTTGTTCGGGAACTTCGTATCTATGTGGCTTGTACGACACCCTTAAGAAAATCGGATGCCTTGTTTGCATTGTATGATGCTGTCAAGCGTGGTCGGCCTGCTTCAAAACAAACCTTGGCAAGGTGGATTAGAATGGCCATCCGGCAGGCCTACTTAAGCAAAGCACAAAGGCCTCCTACTGTTATTTTGGCGCACTTCACTCGTTCCGTTGGTACGTCCTGGGCTGTGAGCCGTGGTGCCTCTATGGCACAGCTTTGCCATGCGGCTACCTGGTCCATGGCTCATACTTTTGTTCGGTTTTACAAGTTTGGTACATTTGCCGCCTCTGCTTCACGGTTTGGTTGGCTTGTTCTGCAGATTCCTCAGTGCTCTCCCGCCCACAGGGACAGCTTTGGGATGTTCCCAGTGTCTTCAGCCTCCAGTGTCCCCTAGTGGATGTTTGAGAACATGGGGTTTTGTAATTACAGATAAATCCTTTTCTCAGAATCCATAGGAGGCACTGGACGCCCACCCAGCACTGTTTCCTGGCTGCATTGTGGTTCAGGTTCATGAGTGGTTTGTTACTTGTTTTCGTTACTATGTTCCTCTCTGTTCTGCCTCCTCTCGGCTCAGTTCTTAAAACTGGGGCTGATGGGGGATAGAGGCGGAGGAGTCTGCACACTCTTACAAGTAATTTCAAGTGCCAGCTCCCTATAGCCAACTGTCTATCCCCATTGTGTTCAGCCTCCAGTGTCCCCTGTAGAGTCCAAGTAAAGGATTTATTGGTAAGTACCAAAATCCCATTTTCATAGCGGCTCTGGAGGGAGTGGGTAGACCTTTTCCGGAAATACTTCTCCCAGATCTCCTTGAATTCATACTATAGTCAGCCTACCCTACCCACTCCCTGGAATACTTCATTTCACAGACCGCTTAAATTAGTTAACAAAACCGTATGTAAATGAAGGGCTCACACTGAGTGTCAATTACTGTATGAGCGCCAATTACTGTATTATGTGACTTTCACTGTTCGCTGTAATACAGATACATGTGACTTTCACTGTTCGTGGTAATAGAGACATAGTAGCGTGTGACTTTCAGTGCGGTTAGGCAAAAGTGTTCCCACACATGTATTCCTGGGGAGGGCAGTGTATCAAAACAGTAGGTAAATAAAGGGCTCTTGACTGCTTTGGTTGGGGAAAAGAGACCCAGAGAGCACAACTTCTCCATTGAATCCATACTATAGGCAGCCTACCCACCCCTCTGGGAGACATTATTTCACAGACAGGTATGACAGCTTAAATGAGTTATCAAAATATTTTATATAAGTGAAGTTCTCATGCCAGCTTTGGCTTTTGGAAGGGACCCAGAGAGAGGTCCCTTACAATGTTTTTTTGTTTTTGTTTTTTTATTTAAAACTTTGCTGTGTACAGTAATGTAAGGGATTGCGAGTGACCCAGATCCATATACAGTATAAGCAGTAACTGTTTATACACTACTGATATTGTGTCCGAGATGCTCCATCAGTTCCTAATGCAAGCTAATCTTTTTCTGTGTTCATATTTCTATGGAATGTAGGGGTCCTAAATGTGTAAATAAAATAATGTATAAAGAAATAAAAATCACTCTCCTTTTCTAGGAATTGAGGCCGGGACCATGGACATGGCGGCCAGACAAGCTACCGCTCTGCCACAGAACATATACTTTGGTCAGGCCATAACTTCTCCATTGAATTCATACTACAGGCAACCTACCCACCCCCTGGGAGATTTTTTTTTTCACATACAGCTTCAATGAGTAAACAAAACAATATGTAAATGAAGGGCTCACACTTCTTGACTCAATTACCATATGATCGTCAATTACTGTATTATGTGACTTTCACTGTTCGAAGTAATAGAGATACACAGTAGCGTGTGTGATGGGCTCATGCCAGCTTTGGTTGGGGAAGGGACCCAGAGGTCCCTTGCAATTGGGTTTGCGAGCATCCAATCCCCATATACAGTACTAGCTGAATACCTATACTTTGCTATGGAATTTCAAGTATAATCACAAAGAGATGGAAAAAAAATGGTATTTAAACAAATTTAATACTATTTTAATTTTTTTACACACATATATATATATATATATATATATATATATATATATCTTTGTCAGGCCGCATCACGAGGCGGGCCTTCCCCGAATTGATGTGTCAAAAGGCTGGTGCGGAGGAGAATAATCCGCCTCTTTCTCTGCCCCGTCCCACCTCTAATGCTGCGATGCTCAGTGCTGTAAATGCTGGGATGACAGGCCAAGCTCTGCCCGCTGTATGTTAAATATGTAAGGTTTGCAGGGATAGGCTGACTCTATTCCAAAGGACCCTAGGTCTCCTTGCTTAGCTTCTCGCTCTACTTAGGGCTTCTCCTTTGAGATAAAATGGTAAATATTTTTGCACAACATTTAGGGTCACTGGGAGAGCTGTCGGTATCCTTTACACAGCAGATAAACAGTTGATGACTATAAAGCTTTCCTTTAATGAATTTAAGAGTAAAAATATCTATCTCTCTGAGAGGTTTGGCAATGTTTAGTTTAAGTGACAGGTTAACCTCTGAAAACTTAGACACTATACTCTCCTGACTGTAAATAGATTGGTTAAGTACTTATATATGAAATCTATATACAGTGCATCCGGAAAGTATTCAAAGCGATTACATTTTTCCACATTTTGTTATGATACAGCCTTATTCCAAAATGGAATAAATTCATTTTTGTGCTTACAATTCTACACACAATACCCCATAATGACAACGTAAAGAAAGTTTTTTGGAGCGTTTTACAAATTTATTAAAAATAAAAAACTAAGAAACATGTACATATGTATTCACAGCCTTTGCCATGAAGCTCAAAATTGAGCTCAGGTGCATCCTTTTTCCAATGATCATCCTTGAGATGTTCTTACAGCTTAATTGGAGTCCACCAGTGGTAAATTCAGTTTATTGGACATGATTTGCAAAGGCACACACCTGTCTATATAAGTCCCACACTTGACAGTGCATGTCTGAGTACAAACCAAACATGAAGTCAAAGGAATTGTCTGTAGACCTCTGAGACAGGAATGTCTCGAGACACAAATCTGGGGAAGGGTACAGAAAAATATCTGCTGCTTTGATGGTCACAATGAGCACAGTGGCCTCGTTCATCTGTAAATAGAAGATCGGAACCACCAGGACTCTTCCTAGAGCTGGCCAGCCATCTATACTGAGTGATCAGGGGAGAAGGGCCCTAATCAGGGAGGTGACCAAGAACCCGATGGTCACTCTGTCAGAGCTACAGCATTCCTCTGTGGAGAGAGTAGAACCATCTCTGCAGCAGGCCTGTAAGGTAGAGTGGCCAGACGGAAGCCACTCCTTAGTAAAAAGCACATGGCAGCCAGCCTGGAGTTTGCCAAAATGCACCTGAAGGACTCTAAGACCATGAGAAACAAAATTCTCTGGTCTGATGAGACAAAGATTGAACTATTTGGCGTGAATGCCAGGCGTCGTGTTTGGAGGAAACCAGGCACCGCTCATCACCAGGCCAATACCATCCCTATAGTGAAGCATGGTAGTTGCAGCATCATGCTGTGGGGATGTTTTTCAGCGGCAGGAACTGAGAGACTAGTCAGGATAGAGGGAAAGATTAATGCAGCAATGTACAGAGACATCCTGGATGAAAACCTGCTTCTGAGCACTCTTGACCTCAGACTGGGGCAACAGTTCATCTTTCAGCAGGACAACGACCCTACGCACACAGCCAAGATATCAAACGAGTGGCTTCAGGACAACTCTGTGAATGTCCTTGAGTGGCCCATCCAGAGCCCAGACTTGAATCCGATTGAACATCTCTGTAGAGATCTGAAAATGGCTATGCACCGACGCTTCCCATCCAACCTGATGGAGCTTGAGAGGTGCTGCAAAGAGGAATGGGCAAAACTGCTCAAAGATAGGTGTGCCAAGCTTGTGGCATCATACTCAAAAAGACTTGAGGCTGTAATTGCTGCCAAAGGTGCATTAACAAAGTATTGAGCAAAGGCTGTGAATACTTATGTACATGTGATTTCTTAGTTTTTTATTTTTAATAAATTTGCAAAAATCTAAAAAAAATTTTTTTTTCACATTGTCATTATGGGGTATTGTGTGTAGAAATGTAAGGTAAAAAATGTATTTATTCCATTTTGGAAAAGGATGTAACATAACAAAAAAAGGATTTTAATACCTACCGGTAAATCCTTTTCTCTTAGTCCGTAGAGGATGCTGGGGTCTGTCAAAGTCGAAAAATATCGTTATTCTCATCGCCATGTACTAACCCAAATGCACATGCCCGCTGCTCATGCACCCACTCCCCCGTACGTGCGCATCCCCTCAGGTTGCGTAAGGGACGCTCCCACGTCGCCTGCACGTGGGAATGTGCAATTACGGTAGAGTTTGTGTGCGACTAGCGAGCGACTCGATCGCTACATATTTAACCAATATAATGTGTTTTGTAGATATTAATCCCCTTAATAATGTCTGCAAGTATGTTTAGTGTAAATGGTTCAGGGACCTGGGAATTCCTCTTTTCACGATACAAAGGGTCTGACAAAGGTTGAACAGTGGTGTCTGGTACCTAACTGAAGAGTATTTTATTAGAAACAATCCGGTGCTGGTTAGGTAGAGATTAATCGCTCCTGCATATAGTTATGTCTATGAGTAGGTTATGGACATTTACTGTATTTGCGGTTCATTATCCATGCGGCGGGAATCTTGAGGATACCTCCCATCTGAGCAGTTTGAAATAGTCACAGCCCACCTGTTCAAATCCACCTATGACCTTTTGTCATAGTGCAGAGAGACATTCCTGTGTCCAATGAACAATGAGATTGTAGGGCCCATTGTATTGTACAGTATGTTGTGTATATAAAGACCCCCATAGCCAGACCAGCCTCACTTCTCTCCACAAGGTTTTCCCCGTGATGACTGAGAGCTGGTTTCCAGATAGCGCATGCGATTCATTCCCACGTGTGTAAGTTTTTCTCTGTGGCCATTTCGTCACTCTGTATGTATACAATTGTTCTTTTGTAACTAACCTATAAGTGTTTGCCATTTATCCTCTTTCTGTTTATTTGTATTTGCAATCGTTTGCTAGAGTTTGTATTTCGGCTTAGTTATTGTGTTTAGGTATTAATGTCAGGTCTGTAGTGTATGAACTGTATCTGTTTTCCCCTTTTTACGTACTAAATATCGTCAGTAAAGGTGTTGGAACCTTAGCAAGGAGTGTGTGTTTCACTAGTTAGTATAAAGGGTTGTTGAGCGTCTCAGTCGCTCAAACAGCTTTCATATCATAAAGGTTAATCAACGTTACATTGTGATAATATTACAGTACTAAGGTTTACAGTATAAGCATACCCTTATAGCGTGTTGTTACAAGGTTGTCTGTGTGTAAATCAGTGAGCGTCAGCGCCGCTCGTATCCCGCTCTCGCGGTACAGCGTCTGCTACGCTATTAGCGTAGCTTTACGGTACTCGGGCCGCCTATAGCGTGCTCGATACCAAGCGTAAGCCGTGAGCGAACGTGCCGCTCGTGCGTCTCGACCACGGCCTAGCGTCTGCTACGCTAAGTGCGTACCATTACGGCACCTCGTGCGCCTATTGCGTATGTTGTCTTTAATAAGTATATTGCTTAGGTTCAAGATAAATAATTAGCTTTATCAGGTCACATCAAGAACCATGGGGTATAGATGGGATCCGCAGGAGACATGGGCACTTTAAGACTTTCAAAGGGTGTGAACTGGCTCCTCCCTCTATGCCCTTCTTCCGGACTCCAGTTATAGGAACTGTGCACAGGGAGACGGACATTTCGAGGAAAAGGATTTATTGTTAAACTAAGGTGAGATACATACCAGCTCACACCTCAAGCACGCCATACATGGCATTCAACATAACGCAAGTCAACGGCATGAACAACGTCAGCAACAGGCTGACTAAAAACATAACACAACATGTGTTGAACGTATCAAAAAACTGCAGATACAGTACGCACTGGGACGGGCGCCCAGCATCCTCTACGGACTAAGAGAAAAGGATTTACCGGTAGATATTAAAATCCTATTTTCTCATACATCCTAGAGGATGCTGGGGTCACATCAAGAACCATGGGGTTATAGCAAAGCTCTAGAACGGGTGGGAGAGTGCGGATGACTCTGCAGCACCGATTGACCAAACATGAGGTCCTCATCAGCCAGAATATCAAACTTGTAGAACTTCGCAAAGGTGTTTGAACCCGACCAAGTAGCCGCTCGGCAAAGTTGTAATGCCGAGACCCCCCGGGCAGCCGCCCATGACGAGCCCACCTTTCTGGTAGAATGGGCCTTCACCGATTTCGGTAACGGTAATCCAGCCATAGAATGAGCATGCTGAATCGTATGACAGATCCAGCGCGCAATAGTCTGCTTGGAAGCAGGAGCCCCAATCTTGTTGTGAGCATACAGGACAAACAGAGCCTCCGTTTTCCTAAACTGAGCTGTTCTGGCGACATAAATTTTCAAAGCTCTGACTACATCGAGAAACTTAGATTCCAGCAAGGCGTCTGTAGCCACTGGCACCACAATAGGTTGGTTCAAGTGGAACGACGAAACCACTTTCGGCAGAAATTGCTGACGAGTCCTGAACTCTGCTCTATCTTCATGGAAGATCAAATAAGGGCTCGTGAGACAAGACCGCTAATTCAGACACCAGCCTTGCGGATGCCAAGGCCGCCAGCATGACCACTTTCCATGTGAGGAATTTCAACTCTACCTTCTGTAAAGGTTCAAACCAATGAGATTGAAGGAATTGCAACACCCCGTTAAGATCCCACGGTGCCACTGGGGGCACAAAGGGAGGTTGGATGTGCAACACGCCTTTCACGAAGGTCTGAACTTCTGGAAGGGAGGCCAATTGTTTTTGGAAGAAAACCGATAAGGCTGAAATTTGTACTTTAATTGAGCCCAACTTTAGGCCCGCATCCACACCAGCTTGTAGAAAATGGAGAAAACGTCCTAACTGAAATTCTTCCGTAGGAGCCTTCCTGGATTCACACCAAGACACATATTTTCTCCAAATACGGTGGTAATGTCTAGATGTTACTCCGTTCCTGGCCTGAATAAGAGTGGGGATGACTTCCTTGGGAATACCCTTTTGGGCTAGGATCCGGCGTTCAACCGCAAAGCCGTCAAACGAAGTCGCGGTAAGTCTTGGAACACGCACGGCCCCAGCTGTAACAGATCCTCCCTCAGAGGAAGAGGCCAGGGATCTACTATGAGTAATTCCTGAAGATCTGCATACCAAGCCCTCCTTGGCCAGTCTGGAACAATGAGGATTGCTTTTGATCTTTATCACTTTTGGAACGAGTGGAAGCGGAGGAAACACATACACCGACTGAAACACCCACGGTGTCACTAGGGCGTCCACTGCTATTGCTTGAGGGTCGCTCGACCTGGAACAATATCTCTGAAGTTTCTTGTTGAGGCGAGACGCCATCATGTCTATTTGAGGAATTCCCCAAAAACTTGTCTCTTCTGCAAAGATCTCCTGGATGGAGATCGTGTCTGCTGAGGAAGTCTGCTTCCCTGTTGTCCACTCCTGGAATGAAGATCGCTGACAGAGCACTTGTATGCCTTTCCGCCCAGCGGAGAACCTTTGTGGCCTCTGCCATTGCCGCTCTGCTCTTTGTTCCGCCCTGGCGGTTTATGTACGCTACTGCTGTTATGTTGTCCGACTGAATCAAGACGAGCCGATTGCGAAGATATTCCGCTTGCAGAAGGCCGTTGTAAATGGCCCTTAACTCCAGAACGTTTATGTGTAGACAAATTTCCTGGCTTGACCATCTTCCCTGGAAGCTTTCCCCCTGTGTGACTACTCCCCAGCCTCGGAGACTCGCATCTGTGGTCACTAAGATCCAGTCCTGGATCCCGAACCTGCGTCCCTCTAGGAGGTGAGAGCTGTGCAGCCACCACAGGAGTGAGATTCTGGTCTTGGAAGGCAGGATTATCCTTCGGTGCATGTGCAGATGGGACCCGGACCACTTGTCCAACAGGTCCCACTGAAACACTCTGGCATGGAATCTGCCAAACTGAATGGCCTCGTAGGCCGCCACCATCTTCCCCAGCAACCGAGTGCATTGATGGATCGATACTCTTGCTGGTTTCAGAATTTGTTTGACCAGGTTCTGAATTTCCAGAGCCTTTTCCACTGGAAGAAAAACTCTCTATAATTCTGTGTCCAGAATCATTCCCAAAAACGACAGCCGTCTCGTCGGAACCAACTGTGATTTTGGCAAGTTTAGGAGCCAACCATGTTGCTGCAGAATTGTCAGGGAGAGCGTAATGTTCTGCAGTAATTGGTCCCTGGAACTCGCCTTTATCAGGAGATCGTCCAAGTACGGGATAATTGTGACTCCTTGCTTGCGCAGGAGAACCATCATTTTGGCCATTACTTTGGTGAAAACCCTCGGAGCCGTGGACAAACCAAACGGCAACGTCTGAAATTGGTAATGACAATCCTGAACTGCAAACCTCAGGTAAGCCTGATGTGGAGGATAACTGGGAACATGTAAGTAGGCATCCTTTATGGCTACCCACACCATAAAATCCCCCTCCTCCAGACTGGAGATCACTGCCCGGAGAGATTCCATCTTGAATTTGAATTTTCTTAGGTAGAAATTTAGGGATTTGAGGTTCGGGATTGGTCTGACTGAGCCGTCTGGCTTCGGGACCACGAACAGGCTTGAATAAAAGCCTTCTCCCTGTTGCGACGGGGGAACCCTGACAATGACTTGATTGTGACACAATTTTTGTATTGCGGCGCATACCACCTCCCTGTCCGGAAGAGAAGTTGGTAAGGGGGAACGTCTTGAAACTCCAGTTTGTACCCCTGGGACACTATTTCTAAAACCCATGGGTCCAGGGCCGAACGAGCCCAGAACTGACTGAAGAGCTTGAGACGTGCCCCCACCGGCGCAGACTCCCGCAGAGGAGCCCCAGCGTCATGTGGTGGATTTGGCAGAAGCCGGGGAGGACTTCTGCTCCTGGGAACCGGCCACGGCCGGTGATCGTTTACCTTTTCCCTTTCCTCTAGTAGCAAGGAAGGAAGACCCTCAGCCTTTTCTGTATTTATTGGGCCGAAAGTACTGCATCTGATAGTGGTGTGCTTTCTTTTGTGGTGCAGGCACATAAGGTAAAAATGATGACTTACCCGCGGTAGCCATAGATACCAAATCAGTGAGGCCGTCACCAAACAATACACCACCTTTATACGGTAGAGACTCCATAGTTTTCTTAGAGTCAGCATCAGCATTCCATTGATGAATCTACAATGCTCTCCTAGCTGAGACTGCCATGGCATTGGCCCTTGATCCAAAGAGGCCAATATCCCTCGCAGCTTCCTTTAGGTAGACTGCGGCGTCCCTGATATAACCTAGTGTCAAAAGAATGCTATCCCTATCCAGGGTATCTATTTCTGATGACAAGTTATCTGCCCATTTTTCTATAGCGTTACTCACCCACGCAGATGCAATGGCTGGTCTGAGTAGCGTACCCGTGGTGACATAAATGGATTTCAATGTATTTTCCTGCCTACGATCCGCAGGATCCTTTAGGGCTGCCGTGTCAGGGGACAAAAGAGCCACCTTTTTGGACAGCCGTGATAGAGCTTTGTCCACAATGGGGGGTGACTCCCATTTTTCCCTATCCCCAGAGGGAAACGGATATGCCACTGGAATCCTTTTGGGAATCTGAAACTTTTTGTCAGGATTTTCCCAAACCTTTTCACAAAGCGTGTTCAGTTCATGAGAGGGAGGAAACGTTACCTCAGGTTTCTTTCCTTTATACATACAGACCCTAGTATCAGGAACAGTAGGGTCCTCAGTGATATGTAATACATCTTTTATTGCCACAATCATGTACTGAATGCTCTTTGCCAGTTTTGGATCTAATCTGGCATCACTATAGTCGACACTTGAGTCAGTGTCCGTGTCGGTATCCGTGTCTGCCAGCTGGGCAAATGAACGTTTTTGTGACCCAGAGGGGTTCTGGACTTGTAACAACACATCCTCTACGGATTTCTTCCATGCCTGGTTCTGAGTCTCAGATTTATCCAATCTCTTATTTATCAGAGCCACATTAGCATTCAAAGCACCCAAAACATTCACCCAATCAGGTGTCGGCAGTGCCAACAGGGTCACTCCCACAGCCGTTTGTGTCCCTACTGGGAAGAGCACTCAGACTTGCCGACACATGTGCACCCAACACACACAGACACACTGGGCATATAGGGGACAGACCCACAGTAAAGCCTGCCAGAGGGACACAGAGGGAGTTATTGCCAGCTCACACCCCAGCGCTCAATTCCGGTCTGAAACAACACTGAAAATGCCCCAGACCTGCAGTGCTTTTATAATTAACATATAATGCATCAAAATAACTGTGCTCCCCCCCCCCCCCGTTTTTCACCCTGATACTTATGCAGCAGTGTGAGGAAGGACCAGCGTCTCTGCAGCCTTGTGTAGAGAAAATGGCGCTGGGCTGTGTGCTGTGAGGGCTAAGCTCCGCCCCCGTAATGGCGCGCTTCAGACCCGCTCTTTTCAAATAAATTTTTATACTGGCGGGGGTCCGGACAGTGCCCTGGCACTATGTCTGCTCTTGCCAGTTACTTATAGAGGTCATATATGCTGCTTAGGGTTCCCCCCGCACCCTGTAGTGCCGCTGTGTGTGGGAGCATGGCGCAGCGTGCGAGCGCTGCGGTACCTCAGAAGCCGTAACTGAAGTCTTCTTTTTTCTTCTTCTACTCACCTGTCTTCTGACTTCTGGCTCTGCAAGGGGGGTGACGGCGGGCTCTGGGAACGAGCATCTAGGCGTACCTAGCAATCAGACCCTCAGGAGCTAATGGTGTCCTGTAGCCAAAGAAGCAGAGCCTTTAAACTCACAGAAGTAGGTCTGACTTCTCTCCCCTAAGTCCCACGAAGCAGGGAGACTGTTGCCAGCAGTACTCCCTGAAAATAAAAAAACTAACATAAGTCTTTTTCAGAGAAACTCAGTAGAGCTCCTCAGAGTGCATCCAGTCTCACTGGGCACATATTCTAAACTGGAGTCTGGAGGACGGGCATAGAGGGAGGAGCCAGTTCACACCCCTTGAAAGTCTTAAAGTGCCCATGTCTCCTGCGGATCCCGTCTATGTAAATGAGGAAAAAGTGAATCGCTGTGAATACTTTCCAGATGCACTGTATATATATATATATATATATATATATATATATGGCAAATACCACTAACTCATCACAAAATCGAAAATGAAAAACAAGACTTCCGGTGGGCGGGGCATCCAGCATGGCCGCTTTTTAATCTCTCTCTGCACAGGGGCTTGAGTAATCCATAACAATCCTCCTTTCCCTAACTCCTTGGGAATACTTGCCATATGGGAGTGTGTTCCCCATATGCTGAGGAACAATTTGCTACCCTACTCGCCCCTGTGGACCTATTATTCACCGAAGTAGAGCCGTTTATATAAATGGCGTGGATGGCTGCCTGCTTCTGGCGCGAACCTCGAGGGGAACGTGCCTGAAGAATCGGAGCGCCGATCTCCCTGCTCCCTTCTCCCCCCCTACTCCCTCATATTGCTGACCCACTTCATCTAAGGCATTAAAGCAAGGGATGCCTCTCAAGGTACCTCGGGAGGTAACGTCCTCGCCGTGGAAGCCCGACTCGTGACTCGTGGATTCCCACGGCTGATCTCTGGTGGCTCGGACTGCTGGACGGAGGGCATCGCCGCTGGAGCATTGCCGCGGGGTAGACTGACCTTTGCGCAGTTACAGCCCCCCGGGCGGAAAGGTACTTCTGTGCCGCCGAAGGTGCCTGTGAAGACCGCGGCTGAGACCTCTGTAACCTGCCTGGATCAGTGCCGCCGGAGGTACCTGCACGGATCGCCGCGGCTGTATACTCACCCGTGCTTTCCCTACAAAGAGCTTCGAGCTCTTACCTGTGTTTTCGTTTGCGGACGCCGAAGTTGGCGGGACTGTCGATCCATCCCTGCTTGGATATCTGTAGATCATGGTGCTCTATCCCTGTCCCTGCCACTGAGGATTGTTGTTGGAACTGGAGCGGCCGTACACCTGCTTCTGCAGCCGCTAAGACCCTTGGGGACGCGTGGACAGACGCTGTCTGGCGGAATCCCTTTAGTTGTGGTTGTTTGCCAGCTGCGGCCCCTGGGGTTTGCTGTGTATCTGCAGCGACCCTTTACAGTTGTCACGGAATCGCCCCCTGAGGCCTGTCCTGGACCATCCGCTGGGCGCTTGGAGCTTTCCGGGCAGGGAGACCGTTGCAGGATAATTCACCACCTTCCTTAGCAAGCCTGGCTGCTAACACCCCCTGAGGATCTATCTTACTAAATGGGACCTGCTGCCGCCTGAGGACACGAACCAGCTGACATTCCTGGTCCTCCCCCGAACCTACCTTACTCTCAAGTGGTGCTTCTGAGACATACTAACTCCCCCTACACCTGGGTGATACTTGTACTTTTTCATAGTTTACTATTGTTTGACACCATGACATTAACAGTGCATTCTCTTTAATTATATTACGGCTGATTTATAAAGAACCTGATTGCATGTTCATTTAGCTATTGATCTGACTGATTGTCATTGATATCACTTTTATTTACTATTGGAATTTTGTAATATCTTCTCTCACTGCTTCGTAGTTTTATAATATATTATTCTAGTCGAGCCCTTACGATCTGTATTTTATCAGCACCACCTTGTGGTATTTTTACTTGTTACCCATTGTATGTCATTTCATGTTTTACTAGTGAATGCCCGGGCCTATTGTCTCTTAAATGAGGTCATTAGGACATAAAGTCTGTTTTTACTAATCGTGTTTTCACGATGCTACCTGTACACTCCTCTTTGGCAACGGAGCTGGCGGAAGCCATTGCCAAGCTTCTACTGCCTCAGATTGATAGACGGATAGATAACATCACATCACAAATAGATGTTGCTCTTCCCACAGGGGTGTCACCAGCAAATTCTGTAAGTATGCTTGGTCCCGGCTCTCTGTCTGTTGCCATCGTGCCCATGCCCCCCCGTGGAGAGGCTAGTGATATTCTCACAATGACACCTTCCAGCCACTTCACTGCTTCTATATTGCAGATTAGCTCTGCTACTCTCTATTTTGCTGCACAGGGTTTATCTAGCGAGCTGGAGGCTTTCCCAATGCATGTTACAAATCCCTCAACCCGTGATATTGATCTCATGTCGAAATCATTGATTGCCATTTGCAAGTGTTATTTTGTCCCCTGCAGTTTTTGGTTGGGTTCCCCAGTTTATGGAATGCAACCATTACTTTCCCGGCAACTTATCTCCCCCTCCCCCCCCCCCCCCGTTGTGTATGCTCTACCTTTTTTTCAGGATCTCTCGGGGGCTGTTACATGATTGATCCCTTAATTTCTCTCTGCTCTTTTGTTTTACCAAAGTCAGACACATTTATATGATATAGACCATGATACTGGATACCTAAGACGTGACTATCGATCGTCTTCAACAGTTACTTTATTTAGATTACACTAGACATCTAGGATTATTAGTGAACGGTTCACACTATAATTTTTTTTTTTTCATATTTCTCACATTGTTTACTTCAGTTTTCCATATTCTTGCCTCAGTCCCATGCTATATTATATATTTTATTGTTGTACCAGGGCCTTGTGGGTTCTGCAATATGGACACTATGCTACTTTATACAAATACATAGGTTCTTCTGGATATGACTACCTCGGGACACTGTTGTGCAATGGACACGTTTACTCGTGTGTTTTTTTTTGCAAAACATATGTGTCTTGATTACGGTGTTAATCTTTCATGCACAAACCATCTTTGTTATAGTCGTTTGAGCACCCACTAGGTTTTGTGAGTCACACATACTGCTTTATGATCAATAACATATTCCCCTCAAATTAATTATTTCAACTTGTCTAGATTAGTGTGGCTAGTCTTCTAGTAGTTCACCTTCCCTGTCCCTTTCTCTTCCATTCCTGTTTACTTCTGAGCTAATACAGTTCACGTAGGCTGGTTTAGTATTCCCCCCCCCCCCACGCACACACACACATCTACCCCTACATCTACATCTTCTCCCCTATTTTTTCTTTCTTCTTTATTACTTTCAAGTTTTGTTTTGGGTTGAGTTCCCTTTTATTTTCCAGGGACGTAGACTGCTGGCCATCAGCTGCCTCCCAGTTTGTTTGGTTTGGAAAATGTAGAAATAGTAGTGGTGAAGCTGAGCATCAAGCAATACCAACATATTGGGTATTTGATTTTTATTTCTTTCTCTTCTCAAGTAGATTTTGTTTTTCGCTGTTACGCTTTATTCTCACCATCCTTCTGATCAGCTTGTAACAGTAACAATATTGTCTCTGAGATTAATATACTTATGTCAAAATGTTGCAAACTGTTACACTGTACCTACTATTCATCGGCGGCTTCATACACTGATGAAGCCGCCGAGATATTGAAGGTGGGGAAACGCGTCTGTACTTCTCCCAAATACACGGGATACAGCTTTCAGATACTACATCCGCTGGCCAGCGTGTTGCAGACCTCACAAAGCTAAGAGAGAGGGGACGGAGTGCTACAAAGTGAGTGTATATGGACTCCAGATAAGGCTGCTGGGAGGAGCTCCAGCCGAGAGGGACACCATCAACTCCGTGCAATTAACTGAGGTTATTCTAATTTCCATAGTGGCATTTATGGTAAATTAACCTGCTATGAGCATTTGGATGTTTTTACTAACATTGCATGGATATGCATGAACTGTTTGCACTAATCCAGTGAGAGATATCAGCGGAGCCATTAACGCTATTACAGAGCCAAAAGCCGCTTAAAGGTTAAACATTAACTCAATTGCTAATAGCTTTCAGGTGTTTGTTACTAAACATTTTAGGTGGTACTCAGTATCACTGAAATTTATGCAAAGGAGACTTTGTTGCAGATCAATCCTGTAGTGCATTCCAGGTGGTACATAGTATCACTGAAGTATATGCAAAAGAGACTTTGTGTTAGATCAGTTCTGCAGTGCAAATGCCTTGTGTTGGTTTGTTTTATATATAATAATTTTAAGAATATGGAATATATGTATACTTAATATGTGTGAATGGTGCTGGCCAGTATCAAATGTTTTATTATATGTGATATAATAAAAAAAAATGTTTTAAAAAATCTACTACAGAATTCTAGCACTTTCCCATTGTTTTTCATTTTTGCTCTCAATTACAGGGTTTTTTTTCCATTTACCCCAGGGAAAGCAGCTGTTTACTTGTAAAAAGTGGCGCCAGGAGTTTCTGTGTATATTCATCACAAAATCTCCTGAACCATAAGACTGGACTGCCTTATCAGTGTCAGTTGCAGAGCAGTCCATTATTTATATAGGGGAGGCACTCCCAGCGATGTTTGACATTGTTTAGGGGTGGCAGTTGATGTGGCTCCCCTATTTGAATAATGAACTGCTCTGCAACTGCCACTGACAAGGAAGTACAGGTACAAAGAATTGTATCCTCCCCCTCTGTGACTTGGTATCACCAATACCATTAATTCTTTATAGCCACGGCTGGGTGGAGTGTCTTAACTCTCCTTTGCGAGAGGGAAATTCCCAATAATCATCCCACCCCTTTTAACCCCTTTGTAGGTGGAATTTTGAAAAATCCCTTTTTAGTCACAAAAGCAAGCTACTGTCCAAATGTCAAGTTCCTAGTCCTTATGGTTTGGGAGATTTCGTGATGAGTCAGTGGTATTTGTTATATATATATATATATATATATATATATATCTATCTCCTCTAAACTTTAGCAAAGCACATTTTGAAAAGATGAGGGTATTTTTCAGGGATATTGAGTGGGAAGGTTTGTTTTTAGGAAAAAATACTACGGAGAAATGGGAGGTACTAAAATTCCTGCTAGCAAAAAATACACTCAAATTTATTCCTACGAGCAGCAAAAAAAGGAATAAAAATCATAAACCGATGTGGCTTAACAAAAAGATTAAGGAACTTATGGGCAAGAAAAGGCGAGCATTTAAAAAATACAAATCTGACGGGGAAGCAGAGTCATTTCAGCACTATAAGGAATGTAACAAAATATGCAAAAAGGAAATAAGAGCGGCTAAAGTAGAAACTGAAAAACTAGTAGCAAAGGAAAGCAAAGCGAATCCCAAAAAAAATTTAAATACATTAATAGCAAGAGATTAAAGAAGGAGAATATAGGCCCTTTAAAAACAAGTTGGGAGTCTTAAGCAAAAATGATAATGACATAGCGGACACACTAAATGAGTTTTTTTCAACAGTATTTACTAGAGAGGACCCAATTCAGGGACTAACATATAATCTCAATAATGAGAATATCCCACTGATAGGTACTTATTTAAGCGAGGAAGTAGTCTGTGACCGATTAAAACATTTAAAGATTAATAAGTCACCAGGTCCCGATGGTATTCACCCAAGGGTTCTAATGGAGCTTCATTCTGAACTTGCAAAACCGCTATTTTTGATCTTTAAGGATTCAGTAATATCAGGTATGGTTCCCAAAGACTGGCGTATAGCGTGTCAAAGTCGAAAAATATCATAATGCATATGCCTTGTACTAACCCCATGCACATGCCCGCTGCTCGTGCACTCAGTCCGCCGTGCGTGCACATATCCGCAATTTGCGTAAGATCGCTCTGGCGATCGTGCGCATGATATGGGTATTTACGGCGGAGTTTGTGAGCGTGTAGCGTGTTATTAGAACATTACATATTTAACCTAAATAGCGTATATTGTAGATATAGTTCCCCTAGACCATGTCAGCGAGTATTATTAGTTTAAACAGTTCCTGGACAGAGAGATTCGCCTTTGCATGATAGGAAGGGTCAGATAAAGGTTGGAAGGTGATGTCTAGTATCCAGCTGTAGGGTATTTTGAGGGTAACATTCCGGTGTTAGCTAGAGAAAGATCGCTTGTTCCTGCGTATAGTTATGTGCAAAAGTAGATTATGAACATTAACTGTATTTACTGTAAATTACATATGCGGCGGGAATCCAGAGGATACCACCCACAAGAGCAGTGTTAGGTTCCTGGTGCTCAGAACAAGGGAGATGTCATGAAGCGAGTCCAGAGCACCAGGACGGAATGCTGGGAAAGGGGAATGGAAAGGGAATAGCCCCTGGCGCCCTATCTCCGTTGTCTCACCCGTGCTGTCAGTACACTCTTGCGAGACTATGGTTGCTTGAGCCCATGGCAGCCGCGTTTGAAGGGCGGATTACGTCTGCCCAACTTCGATGCCCCCTCAGGTCTTAATGAGAGACAAAGAGTGAACCGAGACAGGGTGATAACAAGGGGCCCTCTGACTAAACAACAAGGCCAGGGGCTACTAACAAACCTAAAAGCAAAGTATGTGCGGCTTGCCGCCAAAGGAAATGAACAACAAAGGAAATGCTGACCACACACCGACACAATACTTTTGTGTACCGGCGGTGACAGCATAAGCAGAACCCTCTGCAAAACACCAGTGACAGAAATAATAAGGGAACACAGCGGCCTAAGCCAACGGACGCGGCCGTGCCGCTACTCACGGAACCGGTACGAATACTGGCAAACGGACAGGAACTCCCAATGCTGCTGACACAGACTCTCAGAACTGGAGGACAGGCAGAATCCCAAACGACAGACCGGTGGACACCAAGAAGCCAGAAACTTGCACAGGCAAAGGTACTGGACCTCAGGACAGGAACGCCTCACGGCAGGACACGGGATCAGACATAGGAATCGACACAGGGACTGACACAGGAATCGACACAGGAAGCTCAGGAACTAGCAGGAACCAAGCTCAGAACTCAAGCAGACTGAAAACCCAGGAATTATCACCAGCATCTGTGAATTGCAAACAGCCAGCATATAACAGAGAGGCCTAATTAGTAATCCCATGCAGCTGCCTTGTTGCATGATTCCAACTGACCAGATGCAATTAGCAGCCAGGTGAGGCTGAACACAAGGGAACAAGCTGCAATTACACAGACTCACCAGCGGCAGCAGACAAGAGGATTCTAAAACAGAGCAACAGGAAATCCTGGCATGCAAGACAACTTTATAAACATAAAATAGGAATGAACCACTACCTGTGGTTCATAACAGTATCCCCTCCTTAAGGGTGAGCTCCGAGCACCCCATGACACCTACGGGGAACATAAACAGAAGTATAACATGAAATACAGAACAAAACTGCAAAACAGGAATGAGCCACAGCCGTGGCTCATAACAAGCAGTTGGGAAAAGACATCGCCTACCTTTTCAAATCCACCTATGACCTTTACTGTAATATGGAGACATATCTCTGTGTCCAATGAACAATGAGATTACAGTGACCATTGTATTGTGTATGCATGTTGTGTATAAAAGGACCATTGTTGCCTGGCCGGTCAGAAGACTCTAAACGCTATCTGTATGACCAGCGGAGGACCGGATTCGGGTTGCGCTTGCGAATATTCTCACGTACGTACATTCTCTGTAGCCATTATTCTGTTTAGATTTACTTGTTAGCCTGTAGTGTATAAATTGTATTGTTTTACCTTTTTGGAATCAATCCACGGAGGCCTTAGAACCCTGTGGTTTCAACTACAAACAGTGTTGTGTTTTCACTTTCCTGCTTGGGCTTTAAAGTAGATTAAACTGTTTAAGGTGTATAAGCATTGTTAAGGTGTACGCACTGCAGATACTTTGTATCGCCAGCGCTACTTAAGGTTTAAAGGTATAACATCATTGCAGTACTTTACTGTTAAAGGTTTAAAGTGTAAGCATATCATTACATTATATCATTAACAAGGTTTAAAGGTTATCAATTGTGTGTGCGCTAGCTGTGTGTACTCCGTACACTCAGCGCAGCGTGCGTATGCCAAGTGCGTACCACGTGCAGGACTCTGTGCGCAAATAGCGTACAAAGTGCGTAGCACGTGCACGTAGTCTAGCGGCCATAGCGGCTCAACGGTAATAGTGTACAAAAGGGTATAGCTTTGCGGTCTAAGATAATATCGACATTATCAAGCGGAAGTAGTGCCTATATTCAAAAAGGGAAGTAAAGCTGAACCAGGTAATTACAGACCTGTTAGTCTTACATCTATAGTGGGGAAAGTATTGGAAGGTATTCTAAGAGATAGTATTCAGAAGTTCCTTGAAGTCAATAAGGTCATTAAAAGGAATCAACATGGGTTTATGAAGGACAGATCCTGTCAAACCAACTTACTTGGCTTTTATGAAACAGTAAGCGCAAACCTAGATCAGGGTAAAGAGGTGGATGTAATCTTTTTAGATTTTGCCAAAGTGTTCGATACTGTACCACACATGAGACTTATCTACAAGCTACAAGAATCAGGGCTAGGAAGCACAATATGCACTTGGGTCAAAAACTGGTTAGATAATAGGGAGCAACGCGTTGTGGTTAATGGATCTTTTTCAACTTGGACTGAAGTGCTAAGTGGTGTGCCGCAAGGCTCAGTATTAGGACCGCTATTGTTCAATATTTTCATTAACGACCTAACAGAAGGTCTAGAGAGCATGGTATCAATTTTTGCAGATGATACCAAATTGTGTAAAGTTATAAATGCGGAGGGGGATGCTGAGTCGCTTCAGAATGACTTAGTTAAATTAGAAGCTTGGGCAGCAAAATGGAGAATGCGCTTCAATACAGACAAGTGTAAGGTAATGCACTGTGGTAACAAGAACAAAAATAACACCTACCTACTAAATGGGGTAAAATTAGGGGATTCTGTACTGGAAAAGGACTTAGGTGTCCTCATAGATAGCAAACCTAAGCAGTAGTAGCCAAAGTAGGACTGCAGCAAAGAAGGCTAATAAGATATTAGCATGCATAAAACGGGGAATTGATGCTAGGGACGAGAGTATTATACTCCCGTTATATAAATCACTTGTGAGGCCACACCTTGAATACTGTGTACAATTCTGGGCACCTTACTACAAAAAGGATATCCTGGAGCTAGAAAAGGTTCAAAGGCGGGCGACCAAACTAATTAAGGGTAAGGAGACGCTGGAATATGAGGAAAGGCTTGCAAGACTAGGCATGTTTACACTGGAAAAGAGGAGATTAAGAGGGGACATGATCAACATTTACAAATATATAAGGGGACAATATACAGATCTTGCGCAGGACCTGTTTTTGGTTAGATCAACACAGAGAACTCGTGGACACTCGCTCAGGTTAGAGGAGATTCCACACAATACGGCGTAAAGGCTTTTTTACGGTAAGGACGATACGTGTTTGGAATTCCCTGCCTGAGGGAGTTGTAATGGCCAACTCAGTCAACACCTTTAAGAATGGGTTAGATAAATTCCTAATGGATAAGGATATCCAGGGTTATGGGGCATAGTCACGCACTATGGTTATTCTAAAAAAGAGGGGTAAATCGGAACGGCAGTCAGCAACTTCAGTCAAAATTTTATACAAGATAATCGTGCATAGGAGACCACAATTAGGTTGGACCCGATGGACAATTGTCTTTTTTCAACCTTAGATACTATGTTACTATGTATATATATATATATATATATATATATACACACACACACACACACACACGCACACACACACACACTATATATATATATTTATACACACACACACACACACACACACACACACACACACACACACACGTATATATATATATATATATATATATATATATATACAGGTAGTGTTCACTCTAGAATTTTTTTAGGGCAGGGTGCTGAGCATTGAAGAGGGCACATTTTTATTTTGAAGGGCACATTTTTGATGTGACGCTTTGCGCACAAAGCATAGCGCATATGTTTATAGTTTTTGTACATACATTTTGCCCTTAGTAAATCATATACCTATGCATAGATATAAGACACTTACTGTACTGAGAAACATACTGTGTATGTCCAGTCTTCTATGTGTTATAAAACAGAAAGGTTTTTAACAATGGGTTAAAATATATAGGAAAAAAATGTTTGTTCTACTAGGGAAATACTGTAAGCAGTACATGCTCACTGCTTACCCTGTTCTTTCCTTCTTTATCAGAGTGCTGTGTTATTTACAGTGCTTCCTCTGTCATCCAGTTGGCTAAAGGATAGAAATTGTGTTCTAATTTCAGAGGTGGGCAAGGAGTAGACGACATCATTGTAACATGCACTCTGACTGTTGCATTCTGTATACAAGGGGGTGATTTATGGTCCTGCAGGGTGCACTGAAAAAGGGCAGGGTGCTTTTACACATTTCAAAAATGGGCAGGGTGCAGCACCCTGCTGAAACAGCCTAGAAGGAACACTATACAGGTTGAGTCTCCCTTATCCAAAATGCTTGGGACCAGAGGTATTTTGGATATGGGATTTTTCCGTATTTTGGAATAATTGCATACTATAATGAGATATCATGGTGATGGGACCTAAATCTAAGCACAGAATGCATTTATGTTACATATACACCTTATACACACAGCCTGAAGGTAATTTTAGCCAATATTTTATATAACTTTGTGCAGTAAACAAAGTGTGTCTACATTCACCCAATTCATTTGTTTCATATACACCTTATACACACAGCCTGAAGGTCATTTAATACAATATTTTTAATAACTTTGTGTATTAAACAAAGTTTGTGTACATTGAGTCATCAGAAAACAAAGATTTCACTATCTCACTCAAAAAAGTCTGTATTTCGGAATATTCCGTATTTCGGAATATTTGGATATGGGATACTCAACCTGTATATACAGTGGGGCAAAAAAGTATTTGGACAGCCACCGATTGTGCAAGTTGACCCACTTAAAAAGATGAGAGAGGTCTGTAATTTCCATCATAGGTACACTTAAACTGTGAGAGACAGAATCTGAAAAAAAAAAACCCCAGGAAATCACATTGTATGATTTTTAAACAATTTACTTGTATATTCTTGTGGAAAATAAATTTTGGACACCTACCAAGCAGCAAGATTTCTGGCTCTCACAGACCTGTTACTTCTTAAGAAACTCTTCTCTCCTCCACTCGTTACCTGTATTAATGGCACCTGTTTGAACTGGTTATCTTACTTTTTGATTATCCAAATATTTATTTTCTGCAAGAATATACAAATAAATTGTTTAAAATTCATACAATGTGATTTCCGTTTTTTTCCCCTTCAGATTCTGTCTCTCACAATTGAAGTGTACCTATGATGGAAATTACAGACCTTTCACATCTTTGTAAGTGGGTCAACTTGCACAATCGGTTGCTGTCCAAATACTTTTTGCCCCACTGTATATACATATATATACGTACACACACATATATATATGTATAGGAAAATTAAGTCCGCGCAATCAGCATATTACTCCAGAAGTATTGCAAATGTTACAAATGATGGAGAGCGCACTCGTGAATAATAGATTAAAACAATACTTTACTTGTGTAACCATTCACATGCATATTGGTGGTCATTCCGAGTTGTTCGCTTGCCAATTTTCTTTGCATCGCAGCGATTTTCCACTATTTGCGCATGCGCAATGTTCGCACTGCGACTGCGCCAAGTAAATTTGCTATGAAGATTGGTATTTTACTCACGGCATTACAAGGTTTTTTCTTCGTTCTGGAGATCGGAGTGTGATAGACAGGAAGTGGGTGTTTCTGGGCGGAAAGTGGCCGTTTTATGGGAGTGTTTGAAAAAACGCTGCCGTTTCTGGGAAAAACGCGGGAGTGGCTGGAGAAACGGAGGAGTGTCTGGGCGAACGCTGGGTGCATTTGTGACGTCAAACCAGGAACGACAAGCACTGAACTGATCGCACTGGAAGAGTAAGTCTCGAGCTACTCAGAAACTGCACAGAGAAGTCTTTTCGCAATATTGCGAATCTTTTGTTCGCAATTTTGATAAGCTAAGATTCACTCCCAGTAGGCGGCGGCTTAGCGTGTGCAAAGCTGCTAAAAGCAGCTTGCGAGCGAACAACTCGGAATGACCACCATTAGTTTAAAAAAGCTCACTCAGCCAGCTCTATAATCGGGACCACCCAAGGACAGCACGTTCACTCGCTGGCGTCTCTCCGAAGGAGCTAATCGCTGACTCTGGACACAGCGAATAACATCCAACCGTCTACGTCAGCAAGCAAGCCACGACCAACGCGTTTCGTCGTTACGGACTTCGTAACGACAAAACGCGTTGGGCGTGGCTTGCTTGCTGACTTAGATGGTTTGTCTTGATAAAAGGGCGGAGGCCCTGAAACGTTGGCATAAGCAACTGTGTCAGCCTTTTTTCTTATCAGTCTCCGAGTGCCAGTCGCATGCTGTCTACATATATATATATATATATATATATATATATGCAGTAACTGCTTATACCAGTGTTTTTCAACCACTGTGCCGTGGCACACTAGTGTGCCCTGAGCAGTCTCCAGGTGTGCCGCCACGGAAGCACAGCCAGGCCCGTCAGTGTTTTGCCGCTACTGAGGCCCTGGAACAATCAATACCGGTGGGTATAGTGGTTGCAGAGCCAATTCTAATTTTGGGCTTGGGCAGTGTTGGGCTCTTCTGGCTTTCTCAGATGTGGCTCAGGCGTTACCTATGGAGAAGCTGCGACATGACATCCTAGGACACGCAACTGCACCATGCCTCACTATTATATTTGAATGTGCCTTGGCAATATTTAAATCTTGTTCAGTATGCCGCGAATTGGCTTATACACTACTGCTTGTGTATGCACACGCAAACTCATGCTCGTAAAAGCAGTGTTTTTTTTATCCTAACACAAAATTTGTATTTTCTACAGCTCCCCTGAAGCCCACCATTCATTTGTAAAGCATGGTATCAATGGTGTGTGCAGACCGCACGTCACTGCTGAAAATCGGATTTTAATTACCTACTGGTAAATCCTTTTCTTAGACGGGTCCCCAAGGAGCCATGGGCACTTTAATAATTTGATAGTGTGGGCTGGCTCCTCCCTCTATGCCCCTCCTACCAGACACAGTCTAGGAAACTGTGCCCTAGGAAACTGTGCCCGAGGAGACGGACATACTTTGAGAGAAGGATAGATAAGGATAGTGGTGAGATTCCGAACCAGCACACACAAGAGGAAAGCCAAGCTAACCAAACTTGAAAACAGGAACAACAACGGCTGAACCAACATTACTTAACCAAGTAAGATTGCAGGAAGAACGAAGCACTGGGCGGGTGCCCAGTATCCTCTACGGACTACGAGAAAAGGATTTACGGGTAGGTAATTAAAATCCTATTTTCTTTTACATCCTAGAGGATACTGGGGTCCATTTAGTACCATGGGGATGTACCAAAGCTCCCAAACTGGGTGGGAGAGTGCTGAGGTTCCTGCAAAACTGATTGACCAAACTGAAGGTCCTCAGAGGCCAAAGTGTCGAACTTGTAGAACTTGGCAAACATGTTCAAACCTGACCAAGTAGCTGCTCGGCAGAGCTGTAAAGCTGAGACACCCCGGGCAGCTGCCCAGGAAGAACACACCGACCTAGTAGAGTGGGCCTGTACAGATTTTGGACATGGCAAACCTGCTGTGGATTAAGCATGCTGGATAGTAAGCCTAACCCAGTGTGCAATAGACTGCTTTGAAGCAGGGCACTCAATCTTATTGGGATCATAAAGAACAAACAGCGAGTCCGTTTTTCTGTGACAAGCTGTTCTCTTCACATCCACCTTCAAAGCCCTCACAACATCCAAAGACTTTTAAGTAGAAGAAGTGTTGGTGACAACCGGAACCACAATAGGTTGGTTGATGTGAAACGCAGAGACCACTTTAGGAAAAAATAAGATTTTACTCACCGGTAAATCTATTTCTCGTAGTCCAAAGTGGATGCTGGGAACTCCGTAAGGACCATGGGGAATAGCGGCTCCGCAGGAGACTGGGCACAACTAAAGAAAGCTTTAGGACTACCTGGTGTGCACTGGCTCCTCCCACTATGACCCTCCTCCAGACCTCAGTTAGGATACTGTGCCCGGAAGAGCTGACACAATAAGGAAGGATTTTGAATCCCGGGTAAGACTCATACCAGCCACACCAATCACACCGTATAACTCGTGATACTATACCCAGTTAACAGTATGAAACATAACTGAGCCTCTCAACAGATGGCTCATAACAATAACCCGTTAGTTAGGCAATAACTATATACAAGTATTGCAGACAATCCGCACTTGGGATGGGCGCCCAGCATCCACTA